>NC_038042.1:19602625-19927661 GCF_002211085.1 Panicum hallii
CACAGTGTATTGTGATGCTTCGAGGGATGGTCTTGGTTGCGTCCTGATGCAGGAAGGTAGAGTGATAGCTTATGCCTCGCGGCAGTTGCGTCGGCACGAGCTGAATTATCCTACTCATGATCTGGAGTTAGCCGCAGTAGTGCATGCTCTGAAGATATGGAGGCATTACTTGTTTGGGCAGAGGTGTGATATTTACACCGATCACAAGAGCCTCAAGTACATTTTCACTCAGAGTGAGCTGAATATGCGGCAGAGAAGATGGCTAGAGTTAGTCAAGGATTACGACCTGGAGATTCACTATCATCCGGGTAAGGCCAATGTTGTAGCAGATGCTCTGAGCAGGAAGAGCTATGTTAACATGGCCGTGGCTTTTCAGATGCCTCAGGAGTTATGCGAGGAGTTTGAGCAGTTGAGTCTGGGATTCTTGCATCACACCTCGGGTACATCATTCGAGGCAGAACCAACTCTAGAGGCAGAGATCAGGCAGCATCAGAAAGAGGATAAGAAGCTGCAGGAGATCCGTGAATTGCTTAAGATTGGTAAAGCTCCTCATTTCAGAGAGGATGATCAGGGTACCTTGTGGTACAAAGGTCGTATATGTGTGCCGGATGTAGCAGATCTCAGGAAGCTGATCCTGAGTGAGGCTCATGATACGGCATATTCCATTCATCCAGGCAGCACGAAGATGTATTACGACCTCAAGGAACGATTCTGGTGGCATGGAATGAAGCGTTCCGTTGCGGAGTACGTGGCTATTTGTGACACTTGTCAGCGTGTCAAGGCAGAGCATCAGAGACCTGCAGGTCTATTGCAGCCGTTGAAGATTCCAGAGTGGAAATGGGAGGAAATCACTATGGATTTCATCGTTGGTTTGCCTCGTACTCAGAAAGGGTACAACTCCATATGGGTAGTGGTGGATCGGTTGACGAAGATTGCTCACTTCATTCCGGTGAACGCTACCTACTCCGGTGCTAGACTCGCAGAGTTGTACATTTCCAGGATCGTCTGCCTGCATGGTGTTCCTAAGAAGATCATATCTGACCGAGGATCTCAGTTCACTTCGCGGTTCTGGGAGCAGTTGCACGATTCGCTGGATACGAAACTGCGCTTCAGTACTGCTTATCATCCTCAGACAGATGGGCAGACAGAGAGAACCAACCAAGTGTTGGAGGATATGCTTCGAGCCTGTACTATTCAGTATGGTACCAGCTGGGACAAATGCCTGCCGTATGCAGAGTTTTCGTATAACAACAGCTATCAGGCCAGTCTGAAGAAGTCCCCTTTCGAGGCCCTGTATGGTCGGAAGTGCAGGACTCCGCTGTATTGGGATCAGATTGGCGAGAGGCAGGTATTCGGTCCGGATATTGTTGAAGAGGCAGAACAGTTGGTACAGCAGGTGCGCAAGAATCTGAGGGTCGCTCAGACTCGTCAGAAGAGCTACGCGGATGTTCGTCGTCGAGATCTGACCTTTGCAGTAGATGATCATGTGTACCTGAAGGTCTCGCCGATGAGAGGAATCTGCAGGTTTAATGTGAGAGAGAAGCTAGCCCCTCGATACATTGGTCCGTTCAGGGTGTTGGAACGGAAAGGTGAGGTGGCATATCGTTTGGAGTTGCCTCTCAATCTCTCAGGAGTGCACGATGTGTTCCACGTATCTCAGCTGAAGAAGTGCTTGAGGGTGCCAGAAGAGCAAGCACCGATAGAAGGGTTAGATGTGCAGGAGGATCTGACTTACATCGAGCATCCGGTAAAGATTCTCGAGATATCGGAGAGAGTTACCAGGAATAAGAAAATCAGGATGTGCCGTGTTCAGTGGAGTCATCACACGGAGGATGAGGCTACTTGGGAGCGAGAAGATGAGCTGAGGAAGACATACCCCGATCTCTTTGCTAGCTAGCCTATTCGAATCTCGGGACGAGATTCCTGTAAGGGGGGTAGGTTTGTAACACCCTAAGGTAATTTCCTAAATTTTAATGAATTTATTTGGGCTTAAATAAATTTTTCAGGGTTTTCCCTAATTTATCTCGCATTTAAAGTGATTTTATAACACGAGAAAATAAAATTTATCATAGGGTTAAAGTGTTTGTGCATTCATGCCGCAGCATTGTTTTATTTGTGTTGAGTTTATAGGTTTGAATTCAAATTGTATTTTGAATTCAATTGGATTTGTTTGAATACTTAGAGTATAGAAAAGGAAAACAAAAGAAGAAGTAAAGGAAATAGAGCCCAGCAGCCCAACTCCCTCTCCCTCTCGGGCTCCTTTCCCTCTCCTTCTCCCCCGCGTGGGCCAAGCCGGCCCATTTCTCTTTCCCCAGCCCGAGCGCCCGCTCCCCCCTTTTCCTCTCGCTGCCAGCCCGGGCCCGCGCGTCAGCGCCTCTTTTCCTCTCTGCTCCTTCTTCCAGCGCCCGACCCCTCCTCTGTTTCTCCCTCCGCCGGCCGGCCGCTCGGCCACTGGCCGTGGCCCCGCCCCGCCGCGCTCCTGGGCCTTTTCCCCCGAGCCGCACCTTGATTCCGTCCGCGCTTAGGAGCTTCTAGAAGTGAGCCCGCGCACGGATTGAGACGATGCCGCAACAACCCGTGAGATGCGGCAGCTCGGTTGCTCGGTTGATCCGCACGCCAAGGCCGCTCTTCCCCTTTTTCTTAACCCGGCCGTTCGCTCGTGCTCCCCTCAGCCACCACTGCCGTGCTGCCACTTGACCCGGGGACAGCGCCGCCACTGCGCCGCCACGATTCCGCCCCGGCGCCGCCAATTCCCACCGCAGGCCGTCGTCACAGCTTCCAGGCGTGGTAAGGATTGCGCCGTGCCCCTTCTCCCTTCCTCCCTCCCTCTGCGTGAGCACGTTCCCCTGGCCGCAGTTATCCCGAGCCGCCCTTGCCGTGGGGAGCTCTGACCCAAACCCTATTTAGCCCTCTCGAGCCCTCAGACGTGTTCGCCATGTCATGCTCTCGCTCCCGGACCAGATCTCGTCCAAACCCGAGCACGGAGCACCGATTTGGGCCGTCTCCGGCGAGCCACCACCGCGGGAATTGCTCTCCGGCGAGCAGCGCCGCCAGCCCGCGCCCCCTTCTTCTCCTGGCCGTTCGATCTGTTATCCACGGGTGAGATTAGATCGTGGCCTCCTTTGATGCGAACCGTAAGATCCTGATCCGAGCGACCACGTCCGCGCGTACCGGTTCGCCCGGGATTTTAAATCTGGGCCATCCATCTCAGATCCAGCGGGAGGCATTAGATCCGCGCTAAGGGAGGGTCCGGAGCGTCGGATCGAGATCCGACGGCCGATACGCGTAGATACCCCTTCGCGTAATAGATCTAATCCGAGCCGTTAGATGGCGATCCAAGGGCCCAGAACAGGAGATACCGTTTCAGCCCGTTTCTTTTGCTAAAGAGCCCTCAACCTTTCCTGGAATCAACCCGCGTCCCCTGTAGTTCAAAAATAATTACGATCAGGTCCTTTTCTTTCCCTTTGACCCCCTGAGCTTTCCAGTTTTCATGCCCGCAGTCCAGCCCTAGGGTTTTTAGCCATCTAGCCCCGGTGTCTACCCTTTAATCACATTTAGGTCCCTGGTTTTTGTCCAGAACCCCGGGAAGTTCTGTTTTTCTCGCAAATAGGTCCCTGGGTCTTGTTTCAAGCGTAGTTTTCACGTTTTAGCTCCATTTTAAGTGTTCTTTATATCCGCGCGATCGTTGTAACGCGTAGAATAGCTTTAGACTAGTTTTGTGTACTGTTTTGATGAAATGTTGTACTGTTTCTTATGTTTTGTCCTTGTTTGCATGTATGTGTATGTGCTGGACTATGTTTTGGCGTTGCGATCGTGAGTAGACGCGGAGCCTTTGGACCAGTACCAGGAGCAGCCGTCTTCCGAGCAGTTCGAGCAGCAGCCGGGAGAGTACGAGGAAGGCAAGTATAACATGAACCTCCTATCACTTTTTAATACAATTTCATACTGCATTTTAATACTGTATGTCTATAAGGACTTTCCTAGCCACTTTATATCCTTTATATATATCCTTTGGGTTGCATTTTGGTTAGTCGTGCTAGGTTGCTGCGCTATAACACAATTGGTCCTTTTTAATTAAATTTGATTAATGGTATATGCAACTTAACTCTGAGAGTGGCCCTCTGTGCTGTGTGCTTGAGTGGCTCACGTCTCCTTAAAAGATGTTTTGTTAGACTCTTGGTTTAGGGGGCCAGCACGGTGCTTAGTGCTTGGTTGGCCACTCTCCATAAGGACCGGTTCATAGAGCGACAACCTGGGACAACCGCGCAACCACAAGACTGGAATGGGACGGTCTTGACTTACTAATTAGGTCGTGTTGGTTCAGGAGTAACTTACCTGCGTGGGCAAGAGGGGTGGTAAGCTTCAATGGTCCCTGCTCCTCCGGCTTGGTCTGTGCTGTGTGTCTTGTACCCCCGGAGGTGGGCCCCATCGTCGCTGATCCAGAATCCTTAGCGGTTACACCTTACCAACGTGATCCTTTGTAACGGTCTCGTAGTGTGCTTGCTAGCCATCCCACCTAAGGAAGTGTGATGAACAACTAGCGTAGCTCACGACTTGTGGGTAAAGTTGTGCAACCTCTCGAGAGTGTAAAACTGATATATCAGCTGGGCTCATAGTCATGAGCGGCCCAGATCCTCCTTTTGATTAGTGGGGTTATCAACCTTTGATTAGGGAGATTCCCCGGGTGGTTGTGGTTTGGTTGGTTCTCAGTAGTTCTTAATTAATATTGATTAATCCTTATGCAATTTGGGTTATGGTAATTCATCCACTTGTAGTAATTAGCTTTAATAAAATTTGCCAAGACTAAAACCTAATGCAGTTGAGTCAGCTAGCCTAGAGCCTCATAGTTTGTGTTATACTTGTTGAGTACTAGTTTGTACTCACACTTGTCTCTCTACTCTCCTGTTCTCTTGGATATCTTCGACTGCTGCTCAGTGCCCGGCAACGTGGAGGACTACGTCAGTGGCTTCGACGACTTCTAGGCGTTTGTCTCCCAGTCGACGTCCCTGTGGCGCCTAGCTCTTCATGTATCCATTTTACGCTTCCACATTCCTTGAACTGATTCTTGATCCAGTTGTAATAAAGATATTCATTTTATAATTTATACGCTTTTATTCGTGACATGTGTTGTGATATCTTGATAATCTGTTGTATATATGTGTGACTTGATCCTGGCGCATATATGATTGCTCGATTTATGTTCTTATAAATCGGGTGTGACAGTTGGGCTGCCTTCTTTTATTCTTTTTCCTTTTCTTCTTTTTTTTCTAACTCACTAATTCAAACAATTCTAATTGAATTCAAATACAATTTGAATTCAAACCTATACACTCAACACAAATAAAACAATGCTATAGCATGAATGCACAAACAAGTTGTTCCTAAAATAAATTTTATTTTCTTGTGTTATAAAATTGCTTTAAATGCCACAAAATTGAAGAAAAACCCCGGAAATTTTATTTGAGCCAAAATAAATTCATCAAAATTAGGGAAATTACATTAGGGTGTTACAGCACCGCTCTTGTTCAGTCAGCTCGATACTTGCAGGGGATCTGGCGATATCACAATCGCAACGTGAGGGAACGGTCATTCAACATAGGCTTGGTCCTACGTCGCATCCAAGAAGAGTCCGGCCTGCACAAGCTCAACTCAAGGTGGGAAGGACCTTTCATCGTCAAGCAGGTTACAAGACTGGGGTCGTACCGACTACAATATCCCGAGGGCCAAGATGTTCCGAACTCTTGGAACATTCAGAACCTATGCAAGTTCTACCTATGAGGAAATGTGCGGGGATAGCTGCTCTTCGGGCGCTTAGGTGGTCATTTTCTTCCGAATCAATTTGGAGGCCTCGTACCACAAGATTTGGATTGTAAATTCTTTCTGTCAACATATGGAGGCTACGACCACTTTCATGTTTTATAAATCGACTTCTTGTCATGAGTTTGACGGAGGCTGCGGCCATGTCCACGCTTCATCGACTTCTTGTCATGAGTTTGACGGAGGCTACGGTCACGTCCATGCTTTATTGACTTCTCGCCATGACCTTTGATGGTCATTTGGGATGATGATCGCATCTTTTCCAACAAGATCGATCCGTTCGATTGGTTTATACCTAACTTGTTGGATGCACTCACATAAGAAGCTATTTCGACTACGCCCAGAGTCGAGGATGCTCGCGTTCTTTCCCAACAAACTCGATCCACTCGATTGGTTTATACCTAACTTGTTCGGCACGCTCAGATGAGGAGCGATTTTGACTACACCCAGAGTTGTTGCACCCAGGGTAGCTTCGTTTTTCTTGCCATAAGTAGGCAGTCCTGCGATGATGCTCGCATTCTTTCCTAACTAGTTAGGCCCGTGCGATCGGGTTGTATCTAACTTGCAGGATGGTTTCCTACCCAGAGCTGCTATGGCTACTTCTAGGGTCGCTGCACCCGGGGTAGTGTCTATTACTTAACTTTTAAGCCTGGATGACAATTCAGCTAAGGCACACACAAGTAGAGACATCAAATAAAATATATATACAAGGAAACAAGTACTTGTTCTTATATTCTACTCTTGCAGTACATTTTCCACTATCTGTTCTGCTACAGGTCGGGCTTCTTGGAGGCACTCGTTGAATTGGTCTTCGGTGCACTCTGCAGCCACTCCCTGAGCAAATGTCTCTAGTTGAGCGTCCGACCAAAAGGATTTTACAAAGGCGAGGGCGTGACTGACACACGCGACCGGGGCTTCTGAGAGGAACTTGACGACCTTCTGCGGCGCTTCGTGAAGTCGCTCCAGCAAGGGCCGCTCGCCTGCTTCCCCTTCTTCTGGTGGATCTACCATGTCCACCAGCTCCTGGGTGGCCCCCCTGAGGTCCTCCAGCTCCTTTTGCCACCGCTCATCCTTCTCGCTCAGCGTCTTGATCTGCTGAAGGCTGCCGACGAACTGTTGTTCGGTGTCGGCGATGACCTTCTGCAGCCTCTCGATGTCATCTGTACAGCGATACAGCATATTCTTCACGTCAGTAAGTAGCTCTTCTTTATGTGTTAAGATTTTCGTAAGCTCTGCGGTGAAGATATTTTTAGAATTCAAGACAAATTGCTAAGTGGAAATACTCGAGGGGAGAAAGGGCTTGCCTTGGTGCGCTTTCTTTTGTTCTTTGAGCTGCTCCTGGTGCGCCTTCTTTTGACCCTCGAGTTGTTCCCGGAGCTCGAAGTTGGCCCTTTCGAGATTCCGCAGATTGTTCTTGAGGAGCCATGTCTCCCGAGTCTGCTCTGCCTTCCGCTTGTCAAGTTCTCTCCGAAGATAGATGTTCTTCGTCAGCTCCTCGGATATGCGCCTATCCTTGGCAGCAAGCTCCTGGTGACCACTCACGACTGTCTTCAACTTCTCGGATTTCTTCTGTGAGTGTGTGATCATGTTCTGCATAGAGGGGTGATTAAGACAAGCCATTCGACAACGCATATAAGCAGAAGAGTTGTCACGTCTTACCATGGCAAAATCATACAACTCCTTGTAGGCCTTCTTGAAGGTTTTTATGTTATTGGCCATCAGCATTGGATCATCCACCATATCTGTGGTGATGACGTTCTGGTACCCGGGCCCAGCCATCAGCAGCTCTCCAGGATTCGAGGTCCCTGCGGCTTCTTCAGAAGGTGATTGCTGGGCACCTGCAAGTTAGAATGCATTCAGTACATAATGCCTGGGGTTTAAGCAGCCAGCCGGGGGTGGTCAGACGCTTACCTGTGTCATCCGCAGGAGCGGCGTCAGGGGCCTCCACTTGTTCCTCACCACCAGCCCCGGCTTCGGCTTGTTGTGGCTCGGGGGATGGCAGGTCGGGCAGCGTCGCGCCTGCCTCGGGGCTGGCTCCTGGGCATAGGTTCCTCTAGGGCTGCTGGCTTGGGGGTTGGAGTAGCGGTGATCGGCCTCGGCTTGTGCTTCACGGTGCTTGCAGATCTAATGAAGCCGAGTCAGTTATACAATTACAAGTCGAAAAGAGCAGAATGTTCATTATGCAGCAAGATGCAAACTTACACCGCAGACTTCTTCATGATAGCCTGCTTCACCCTCATAGTCCGTCACGTTTTGGTAGAGATACCCGCTGCTGGCGGTGGGGTTATACCAGCTGGAGGCATGATGCCCGCCACGGCAATGGTTACCGCTCCTGTCGCAGAAGCAGAAGGAGCTGATCCCATTTCTTGGCGCTCGGGTCCGGGTGGAGAAGCGGGAGGACTGCAAACGGAAAATGTCAGCGTGCAACAACATTGAGGCATGACAGCTAGGCAGCGTATTCATACCTGGAGGACTCGACTTCTTGCGCTTTGCGTTTGCGCCCAACTCGGCGACCCTGCGTGTGGCAGAACCACTTGAATTATTCTAGCTCAAGTGCGCTAGTCATCGCTATACAGCCGATAATAACTCAACGCACTTCAAACGGAACAACCCATTGGTCTGTCGGGTCTCCGCCCGATACAACCACGGTTCAACAGGATCGAAGCAGGTTTACCTTGAACGAAGGCGAGTTTACAATCACAGCACAGCTCATTAGCTTTTAATTTATAGAAATGTAAATATTATTAAAAACCTTTTTCAAACTTAATGTAAATTTATACAAACAGTGTTTAACATGGCAAGCTACTCAGCTTGTCCAAGTTCATAGCGGAAGGAACATAAACACGTGACTACGCACATCGCGAAGGTTGACACCGTACTCAGGCCAAAGCTTGGTGTCACTCAAAAGGGTCACTGCTAGCCGGGGACGGATCCCACTCCACGGACCAGCCATACGGAACAGAAGTTGGCCATGCAGAACTATCCGTGGGGTTCTCGAAGGTCATACGTGAAAATGATACTAGCAAGATTGAGTATACTAATACTCAGCAAGGCTTACCCGGGATTGGGTATACTTAGCCCGTAATTAGACTCATGAAGGTTTGAAATGGTTCTGGGTTTCATTTCAGCTGAAAAGCAACAAAGAGTATGGTCTATTTTCAAATTTTAGCTTTCAAATTCTAGTTGATTATCCATTCTAGGTAAGCACCTACACTAAGCAAGCAAGGTTGAGATGAACTTTCATCAAGACAATTCCATCAATAGTTACACTTCTTACTCTATATGGCAGAAGGAATAAGCAGTCTCAATCTCCGCAAGAAACGGACGATTCTGAATCGAATTTCACCCTTTCAAGGTAAACCTAACTCACACGCTTGGAACATCCAAAGATCATTCCAAAGCAACCGTTTCCCTCATTTTCCAGGTTATGGATCAGGGCCACCACAAGCGACTGCAGGACCATACGCACACCAATTGTGCAGGACATACGTTTGTAGCGCGACTACATGATCGTACTCCTGTCTGCTGTGCAGAACGCACTCCCACATGTCGGTGCATAATTAAAATAATCGAGTGGTGGAGACATGTCCATTTGCCAGGCCATTCAGGTACTAGGCTTACCGCTTTACCATATTTCGCGGCATGTGGCTAGTACTTTCAAACGCTTAGCCACCACTACCACACACTGCGACCTTAACAACTTTTATCAACACAGACGGGGTAACATTTCGAGTCATGATACTGCACATGACCCCATCCATGATCCTTATAGTGACTGCAGAATAATAAGCATTCAACTCCTATATCGCGCGAGTGACAGGAAATCACCCAACTTCTGCCGGTCCTATTAGTAGAGCATCTACTCGATAAGGACTCAGGCTCAATACATTGGTTCCTAGTATAAATGCATCTAGGGTTCCATTCAACTCCTAGACTTAATGCAAGATATAAAATATAAGTATAAAATTGTAGTAAATTGAAATACTGGGTTATGCAACGGGGCTTGCCTTCTTGAACGGGATTGGGGGTAAGAGTGTCAAGGACTAGCTCGTAGTCCCCGTCGTCGAGCGTCGTCGATTCTACACGGTATGCAATGATTTAAGTGAGATGGTGCTTGATTTAATGATTTTATTTCACGAAAAAGTTGCAATCCAATAATTAACACACATGAATTCATGAAACAAGGAGGGTTAATCTCAAGTTACTACTCACACTTAAGTTATGGTTATAGCACTGGAATTACTGAAAACAGAAACTAAAACATTTGAATTTCAATTCAAATTTCAAGTTTAAATTCAATTCTTAGGTAAATAGAATTATAAAGTCTTAAAAATGTAATTATGAACTAATTATTAACATGTTAGATTATGATAAAAAGATCTAAACAAATAAGCCTTAGAAACAAGCCTAACCAAATTCAAATTCCTTTAAATTTCATTTGCACAAGTTCAAAAGAACTCAAACTACAAAATAGTAATGAGCATGAAATTTTTATACTAGCTCACACATGATCTAAAGATGTTTTATACCAAAGATCACAAGAAAATAAGCTAGTATGTAGAAGTTATGCACAACATACCTTTTAACCTTAAGTTTAAAATAGACTCAAAAGTATTTAGTTTCAAACCAAACATCATTAATAAAAATTGTAGAGTTTGAAATCTAGTTTCTAACAAAACTAGTTTGGTAATTTTTGGATTTTTCTACAATTTTCTACGAATTTTACAAGGCAGCAGCTTGCCCACATAAAATAACAAAACCATTAGGGGGGGTCCTTAGTCTTTTGCGCCTGGGTCCCTAGAATAGTAAAAACCTTTGCATATGTGCCCCTGCCAGCCCCGGACGGCGGCCGGCCGGTCTGCTCCGGCATGTTCCCACCGGCGGCGAGGTCACCGGCGGGGAGGGACTGGCTCAGCACGATCTATGGGACATGGGGAGCTGGTTGGAGGGGGTTGTGCTCGATGGGCAGAGGCGAAACACGGCCGGCGGTGAGGAGGGGCGGCGGCCGCGACGGCGTGCTGGTGTTCCCGATGAGGGGCTGGCGAACACGGGCAACCAAGGTGTGCAAGAGCACCAGGGGGAGGTAAGGGGGCAATTCCAGTACCCAATTTAGCTAAGGATGTGGCGGAAGAACGTTGTCGACGGTGAGGCGGTCCTCGGGCGTGTCCGGCGAGGGGCGGCACGGGGTCAGGGCGATTCCGGCTAGGGGAGGCCGGAAGCTCGACTAGAGCAGGTCGGTGAGCTAGCGGAGGAGGTCAGAGAGCGCTGGATGACTGGAATTTGGGCGGGGTGGATCAGCCGTGGAGGAATCCGGCGAGGAGTGCGGCGGCTGGCTCGGTGGTCGCAGGGGGGAAGAAGAGGAAACAAGCGAGGAGAAGTGGTTCGGGTCAAGCTTTATAGGAGTGCACTGCTTCGTAGAAGAGAGGGAGAGCAGTTATGGGGCCGAGCTCGGGTCGGCGGGCGGCGCCGTCATGCCCTTCGGGTGCGTGGCGGTAGCTCGGGACCGGCGGCCCGACGTGGCTGAGCGGGGGACGGCCAGCGGGGGCAGCGCGGGCGGTGGGAGGAGTGGTGGGGCGACGCGTGGAGCAGGATAAGGGCGGCGCAGACCTGCAGGTGCTTGGGAGGCGGCTGATGGCAGAGATCACGAGCACGGCAGAGAGCAGAGGAGATCGGGACCTGAGGAAGACGAAGGAGGACCTAGGTGCAATTTCAGAGAAATGCAGGGACCCTACTGTAATACTCTGATAACTTTTCAAACTAGTGCTCAATTGGAGATGGGTCCAAAAGCAGAGATGTATGGTTTTTCAAAATGTACAACTTTGCTTTAAGGTTTATCCTCAGAAGAGCTAAGGATTTGGAGTTAATATAAAACTTAGCAAAGTTTCTAAACTTTATACAAATCCTATTTAAAAACTACACTACAAATACATCCTATGTGTAGTTTCACCTATATTTGCAATTTAAACATAAGTTTTTGACTTTTGCCAAAACAACCTTTATGTATTTGAATTCCACTTCTCTTTCTCATCTATTTCACACTAAAGGACCTTTATTAATTTATAATTATATAAAACCATCCCTTTTTCTTAGCATTTAAATTTTTAAACTTACTTTCTCCACATTTTGCACACAACATCACACTACAATTTAGGTCTTGTCATACTGAAGTACACAGGCTCTAAGCATATCTTCCAAAATCTGATTTACCCTTTCGGTCTGTCCATCTGTCTAAGGATGATACGCGGAGCTTCGGATTAGTTTAGTTCCAAGAGCATGTTGAAGTTGCTCCCAGAACCGAGCAATAAACTATGCTCCACGATCAGAAATGATTGTCTTAGGCACTCCATGAAGACGAACAATTTGATCCAGATAGATTTCCGCATACTTTTTGACATTATATGTAGTATGCACATTAAGGAAATGTGCAGTCTTGGTCAATCGATCCACGATTACCCAAATGGAGTCATGCCTCAGAGAAGTATTGGGCAAACCAACAATAAAGTCCATACTGATATCCTCCCACTTCCAAGAGGGGATAGGTAGAGGTTGAAGAATACCAGCAGTTTTCAAATGACTGGCTTTGACTCTTTGGCAGATATCACATTCTGAGACATACCTAGCAATTTCCCGTTTCATACGAGTCCACCAGAAGTTTTGCTTTAGATCTTGGTACATTTTCGTACTGCCAGGGTGCATAGAGAATTTGGATAGGTGGGCTTCATCCAATATCTGTTTACGGAGCTTATGGTCCTTAGGTACAACGATACGTTCATTGAACCATAAAACTCCTTCTGGATCTACTCGGAAGCACTTATACTTCCCTTCTCCTTGTGTTATCTTTTGCTTAATGATTTTGACCCCTTTATTGCGCTGTTGTGCTAGAATAATACTATCCCTAAGCGTGGCTTCAACTGAGAGATGGTTCAAGTCACCTTGGGGAATGATTTCTAGATTAAGCTTTCTCATTTCCCAGCAAAGAATCTCATTGAAAGCTTCTACAGATAAGCAAGAGCAATGTGCCTTGCGACTGAGTGCATCTGCAACAACGTTGGCCTTGCTTGGATGATAATGTACTTCCAAGTCATAGTCTTTGATAAGTTTTAGCCAGCGTCTTTGCCTCATATTCAGGTCTTCCTATGTGAAGATGTACTTGAGGCTTTTGTGGTCAGTATAAATATGACACTTCGTACCCATCAGATGATGTCTCCAGATCTTCAGGGCATGAATGACAGCTGCGAGTTCGAGATCATGGGTAGGGTAGTTCTGTTCATGAACCCTGAGTGCTCGTGATGCGTACGCAATTACTCGATTGTCCTGCATAAGCACACAACCAAGTCCGATTCCTGAAGCATCACAATAGATGTCGAAGGGTTTTGACACATCTGGTTGAGCTAAGACTGGAGCAGTCGTAAGATGGTCTCGGAGAGTGTGGAATGCATCTTCGCATTTTTTATCCCAAGAGAATTTAACACTCTTCTTTAGTAGTTCGGTCATAGGTTTGCTATTCTGGAGAAGTCAGGAATGAAGCAACGATAATAGCCAGCTAGACCAAGAAAACTACAGATTTGATGGACTGATGTTGGAGGTTTCCAATCCATCATTTCCTGTACTTTACTGGGATCAACAGATATACCGTCACCGGAGATAGTATGGCCCAAAAATTTCACAATATCTAATCAAAACTGGCACTTAGAGAATTTGGCGTATAAATGGTGGTCTCTTAATCGCTGAAGAATGACATGAAGATGTTTGGCATGATCTTCTAGATTTTTGGAATAGATCAGGATGTCATCAATGAAGACCACAACAAATTTGTCAAGTTCTTGCATGAAGACGGAATTCATGAGATACATGAAATATGCTGGAGCATTGGTAAGACCAAATGACATGACTAAGTATTCATATAAGCCATAACGAGTGGAGAAGGCCGTTTTTGGAATGTCACTTGGCCGGATCTTAATTTGATGATAGCCAGAATGAAGATCAATTTTGGAAAATACTTTAGCTCCGGCTAGCTGATCGAAGAGAATATCAATGCGGGGTAGGGGATATTTGTTTTTGATAGTCACCGCATTGAGAGGATGATAATCTACACATAGCCTTAAGCTATTATCTTTCTTTTTCACGAATAGAGCTGGACAACCCCATGGTGATGCACTCGGACGAATGAAACTCTTATCAAGAAGGTCTTGGAGTTGGATTTTTAACTTGGCTAACTCGTTAGGAGGCATACGATAAGATCTCTTAGAGATAGGGGCTGTGCCAGGTTGGAGTTCTATGATAAATTCGATATCCCGGTCCGGGGGCATTCCAGGTAAATCAACTGGGAAGACATTTGGGTATTCACAGACGATAGGGATATCTTTTTACTTGATCCCGGTTGCAGCATAGGTGCAAGAATTGATGTACTCCCGTTGTGGAAGATAGAGAATGGTAGGTTCGTGCTCAGGCGAATCTATCTCCACGCTTCGGGAGGAGATATCCAAGGACACATGGTGCTGGGTCATCCAATTCATACCTAAAAGGACATCCATTCCTTCTAGATCCAATAATAATAAATCTGTCCTCATAAGATTTTTACCCACTTGAATTGGCACGCTTCTACAAACTTAGTTTGAGGAAATTTTACCACCAGGAGTTGCTATCCTATATGCTCCATTTGTAGAAGAGATATTCAAGCCTAGCTTAATCCCACAGTTTGTACTGATAAAACTATAGGTAGCACCAGAATCAAAAAGAACAATCACGGGTTGATGGTTGATAGAAAAAGTACCCGTCATTATTGGTGTCCCTTCGGGAAGTTCGGAGAGAGTGGTGAGGTTCACCCTTCCCTGGCGGACCTGGACCACTTGCCTCTTGCCCTTGTCCTTACTGGTTGGATTGGATGTTTGCCCTTGGAAGGATTTTCTAGGTTGAGGGCAATCCTTGATGAAGTGGGACAGGCTTCCGCAGTTGAAACAACGATAGTTGTTGTTTCCTTGGTTGGCTGGCGGAAAGCTCGGCCGCGGACCCTGTTGCTGTTGCTGGGGTTGTGGTGTCGGTGGTCGATTGAATTGAGCCTGCTGGGGTGGTTTGGCTACCCATCTGCCAGGCAAGTTGCTTCGAGGCGGTGCTCGGGGAGCGGTGCTCGGGACCAACCGATACCTTGACGGTTGCGTAGTTGTAGGCCCTGTGGGTGTCTTCCTTTTCTTTTCTGCTCTGTGGGCTGAGATGCAGTCTTCCTGAGTGATGGCCATGTTGACCAATTCATTAAAATTATCAGCCCTTACCAAATTTAGTCGTTCTTTAAGTTTGGTGTTCAGGCCTCGACGAAAACGATCCCGCTTGCGGGCATCATTGTCCGCATGGTATCCCGCGTACTGGCACAAGTGGTTGAAAACTTGTGCATATTGCAGAACGGTGCGGGTTCCTTGAGTCAGATTCAAAAATTCATTGAGCTTTCGCTCAATGAGTCCTTCGGGGATGTGGTGCGCTCGAAAAGCGGTCCGAAACTCGTCCCAAGTGACGACATGACCGGCAGGCTGCATGGCATGAAAATGATCCCACCAGATGCGGCCAGTGCTGTGACACTCAGGTAAATAGTATGGTCACACCCTAGGTTTTTAGTATGTGTTTGTGTACAAAGTGTAGCAAAAGTGTGTTTAAAAATATTAATGATAAGTAAAAATGATTGTTTGCATAATTGTTTTTAAATCAGGGTGCTTTTGTGTTAAATAAGTAAGCATGGAGGGTAGATTTTAAAAAAGTATGAGGGCTGTTTTACAAAAGTTCAAACTTGTGTTTAAATCGCTAAAATAAGTGAAACTACCTTTTGGACATATGTGTAGTGTAGTTTTATCTATAGGATTTATATAAAGTTTGAAAGTTTAGCTAAGTTTCTTTTTATTTTCAAAACTGTTGCTCTTTTGTGGATAAGCCCTAAAGCAAAGTTGTGCATTTTGAAAAACTATACACTTTTGCTTTTGGGCCCATTTCCATTTGAGCACTAGTTGGAAAGTTATCTATACTTTACAGTGAGGCCCCTGAGTTTTCTGCTTTTTACAACTAAGTCCCCTTCGTCTTTCCCAAACCCGAGCTTCTCTCTGTTCTTCTCCCGCTGCACGCCACCGCCCCGCAGATCCTGAGCACCGCCTGCGGCTCTGCCCCTCTCTGCCACTTGCTCCACGCGTCGATCCATCCCTCCTCCCACCGCCCACAGTGCCCGCGTTGGCCGTTCCTTGCTCCTCCACGTCGGGCCGGTGTCCCGAACGGCTGCCACGCCGCCCTACCCGACCCGCCGGCGCCGCCCGTTGTCTGCACTGGCTGGGTGAACTCCTTCTCCCTTCCTTCTCCCTGCTACAAAACCGGACCAAGCTCCATCCTTCTGCTGTTTCTCCCCTTGTCTTCCTTCCTCGCGACCACTAAAAACAGAGCCGCCGCCGCACCCTTCTCACCGGAAATTCGCCGTGATCTTTCTCCTCCACCCAAATTCCTTCGGCCTACTGCTTCCTTGCCTCCTCCCCTAGCCCCTCGACCTGATCCAGTCCAGCTCCGGCCATCTCCCTCGCCGGATTTGCCCCAACCCGAGCCGCCCTTCACCGGCGCCGCCCAAGCTCGGCCTCGTCGTCGACAGCGCGCTCCGCCACCCCTCCGTCCAATCCAAGTACGGGAATCGCTTCTCCCTTGCCCACTGGTGCTCGTGCGCGCGTTAGTTCTCCACGTTCGCCGGCCCTTCGCCGGGAACGGCGTTGCGCCGCCACGGCCGCCGCAGCTCTCCGCCGCCGACCATGCTCCGCGGTCACCCGTGGAGTACTACCCCTCCCCATCCTTTCTGTGGACTCTGTAGATCGTGCTTGGCCAGTTCTCCCCCGCCGGCGACCTCGCCGCCAGCGAGAACACGTCGGGGCCGAGAGGCCGGCCGGCGTCGGGGCTCGGCAAGGGCCCTTTTGCAAATAGAAGACTTAGTCTAAGGGCCCCAATGCAAATATACCGAGACCCCCCCCTTTTTGCATCTGTTATTTCATGTGTGTGTGTCCTCTGTCTTGTAAAATTCGTAGGAAATCATAGAAAAATCCAAAAATTGCAAAATTAGTTTTGTTAGAAACTAGATTTCAAGTCCTACAACCTTTGTTTATAAAGTTTGATATGAAACTAAATATGTTTGCATCTATTTTAAATTCAAGGTTAAAGGGTAATTAGTACATAACTTTCACATGTGTGCTTTGTTGCTTAGGAATTTTAGCATGTAAATTCTATAAACTATGGGTAACCTTGTATTAAAATTTCAAACCTAGTTTTATGTGGTAGTTTAACTTCTTTTAAATTTAAGCAATCCAAATTTAAATTTTAGCTAAAGCATGTTCTATAAATCTAATTAGTTAAGATCTTTTGTTATACTGTATTATGTTAATATTTAGGGTATAACCAAGTTTTCAAAATCTTATGATTTTTTTTTAACTTAAAGTTTTGAATTTAAATTTAGATTTCAAATTCAAATGTTCTAGTTCCTGTTTGCGATAGATTCAGTGATACCCTCATGACTCCTTTATAAATAGTAATTCAAACATAAATCCTTTTATTTCGTGAACTCTTGTGTATTGACTTGGTGAATTGCAACTTTTGCAATGTAAGATCTTAAACTTAAATTTCGTTTTACTTAAATTATTGCATCTCATATAGAATCAACGACGCTCGATGATGGAGATTACGAATTGGTCGTAGGACAAGACCAAGGGTTTTCTGAAGACCCAACGCAAGTCGTCGAGGAACTAACTAAAGCCCCGAACCCAAGTTCGGAAGCCTCTGACGTTCCGGCCCCCAACCTCACTCTAGAAGGCAAGCCCCGGACATATCCCACTACTTTATTACATTGCAATCTATGTCTATTTATCTATACTTATGCATTAAGTCTAGGAGTTGTAATGAAACCCTAGATGCATAAATACTAGGGACCCAATGTAATGCTCCTGAGTCCTTATCGGATAGATGCTCCGCTAATAAGACCGGTAGAAGTCGGGTGATTTCCTGTCACTCGCGCGATATAGGAGTTGCATGTTTACATTACTGCAACCACTATAAGGATGACGGACAGGGTCATGTGTTGTATCATGACCTGGAAGTTTACCCTGTCTGTTTCGTTAAAAGTTGATAAGGTCGATAGGTGTGGTAGTGGTGGCTAAGTGTTTGAACAGTACTAGCCACATGCCGCGAAATATGGTAAAGCGGTAAGCCTAGTAACCAATCGGCCCGGTAAGTGGACATACTCCCACCACTCGATCTTTATGTTATGTTCACACGCACCGACCTGTGGGAGTACGTTCTGCATGGCAGACAGGAATACGGGTTTTGTAGTCGCGCTACAGACGTATGTCCTGCACGAGTGATGTGCGTACGGTCCTGCAAGTCGCTTGTGGTGGCCTGTCCACGAGTCGGAATGAAAGGTAAACGGTTGCTTCGGAACGCCCTGTTGGTATTCCAAGCGTGTGTGTTAGGTTTACCTTGCAAGGTTGAATCTCGATTCAGGAATCGTCCGCCTCTCACGATGCATGAGACTGCTTATCCCTTTTACCACATTGAGTAAGAAGTTTAACCGTTAATGAGATAATCTTGGTGAATGATAATACCAATCATGCTTGCTTAGTGTAGGTGCCAATTTAGAATACATACTCAACTAGAATCTGAAAGCTAAAACTTGAAAGTAGTATTACTCTTTGTTGCTTTTCAGCTGAAAATAAACCTAGAGCCTTTACAATGCCTTCATGAGTCTAGTTATGGGCTAAAGTATACCCAGCCCCGGGTAAGCCTTGCTGAGTATTAGAATACTTAGCCTTGCCTATAATTGTTTCAGGTAAGACCTTCGAAAACCCCACGGACAACCTTGTGTGGCCAACGTCCGTTCCTTTTGGCTGGTCCGTGGAGTGGGACCCGTCCCCGGCCGGCACTGATCCTCCGGAGTGACACCAGGCCCTGGGCTAAGCTTGGTGTTCGCCTTCACGACGTGTGTAGTCGCGTAAAACTTTTTCTTCCGCTGTGAGTTTAGACAAGCTGTTACGCTTGTCAGTTTGAACATGGTTGTATAAATTTACTTCTCTTTGAACTCGGTTTGTAATAATGTATATATGGCTGTAAATTAAAGTTGATGAGCTACTCTGTGATGTGAACTCGCCTTCGTGCGAGGTAAACCTGCTTCGATCCTGCTGAACCGTGGTTGTATCGGGCGGAGACACGACAGACCAAAGGATTGTTCCGTTTGAAGTGCGTTGGGCTGATTGCAGTTGTACGGCGATCAATAGCGCACTTAAGCCGGAATAATTCGAGCGGTTCTGCCACAGCTGGTATCAGAGCTGTAGGTTTACTTTTACATCCGGAAAAGCTTTCAAAAGTGTTTTCTGGATAAAAGTTTGCCAACAAATGAGTTTACAAAATACGTTGGATTCGTTAAGGTTGATGCTTAGTTCGTAAAGCCCTAGGGGTTTATATGGGTAATATCAGGTGGCAATTAGAGTATATATACAAACCTGACTTGCAGCACTACTTTCTGTCAAAACTTAAATTCCTGTACAATTCAACCTTACTTTCTGTAACGACATCTACGATCGTGAGGTAAGAAGGTAAGGATCCTCAGCCAACTGAGGGAGCTTGGCCTTCCCGTCGGTGATGCGAACCGAACGCTGTTTCTCAAGCAGTGGCCTACTTGAGATGCTGCCAATATACCAACTTAGGTTGATTATATTGGGAGTATATGGTTCGGCGCAGGGTATGGCGATCGCTGTTCATACCCCCGCATTTTGCGGTACCCCTGTGAATACGTTGTTTCGATGACGTATGTTAACGTTGTCTGTACGGCGGTAATTGTACAGATGCTGTTTCTATAGTGAACAGTAATGTTTGGGGACGCTTTCATGTCGTGCTGCCATGAAAGGTTCATGAAATATATATATGTGTATTCTTCTGCAGGTACACTAACCACGATTACGCTATTAGGATGCGTAGGGTTTATCGATTAGTTATATATAGTGAGAGACGTATGGTTATGCCACCGAAATTAACCACGTAAGTCCGAGGATACTCGGCAGTTGTTTTGGTTGTGAGGACGAGTAGTGCGTGCATACATCATCTGTTAACAAAAGAATTTTCATAAATAAAGGATATGTTGTTTGCCTTAGGAATGGGCTAATGGAGTTCTAATGATAGTTTTAGGTTGGGTATCTTATATAGAATGTTGGGTATCCATCTGATTTCTAGCCTTTGCTGTTATCAGACTTGACTATCTTATTCCATTTATCTTGTGATTTCTCAGCAAAGTAAAGAGTCTCCGAAATGGACTCTGAGCACGGAGACCCTGTTATCAGTCCCCATCATTCCTCTTCTGGTAGCCAGTCATCAGTAGGTAACTTAGAAGACTTTTAAGTTGAGAGGGTGCCAGTCCAGTTGCACTTAGTGTAGTAAAAGTGTAAAATAGGTAGTGTGTAGTTTGCTTAGGTCTGGAGCCACTTGTTGTATATGTGGCATATGTAATTAAGTGATGGCTTGTAGTAGTCCAGGGGTACTAATGTAAGACATAAGGATCACCAGTGCTTATGTAGTAACCCAAATCTTGTGTCTGTTATCTTCCTTTATCTTCTTGCATCCGAATGAGTGGGTTGAATGGAGCATAAGAATTGCATTCCTGTTTGGAAATTGTATATCATCTGAAATTTGGAATAGGGAAGTTATTGATAATGGATATCTCCTTCATTTCAGATGGTTGGAGCTACTCGTGGAACCCCGGAAGGATTCCGGGCAGGACAACCTGGTAGTTCTCAACAACCACCACCGCCACCTCCAAACTTGGCCGAGGTTATGGCCCGGCAAACCGAGCTTCTAAATCAACTTGTGCAAGCTCAGATGGGCCACTTCCAGCAGCAACCTCGAGGCCGAGGTGAACTTCTATCGGCCAGTTACCAGGACTTCCTCAGCACTCAACCGCCATTATTCCATAAGGCCGATGAACCTTTGAACGCACATGCTTGGCTTCGAACTATCGAATCCAAGTTCGCCTTATTACCAGCCCCATGTACAGATGAGAATAAGGTGCTCTTTGCAGCCTAGCAACTCCGGGGCACTGCTCGTCTTTGGTGGGACTAGTTCCATTCTATGCAACCCGCCGATCACGTCGTCACCTGGGATGAGTTTCGGACTGCATTCCGAGCACACCATATACTAGCCGGACTCATTGAGCGGAAGCTCAATGAATTTTTGAGTTTGACCCAGGGTACCCGCACTGTTATACAGTATGCCCAGGTTTTCAATCACCTGTGCCAGTATGCGGGATCTCATGCGGACAATGATGCCCGCAAAAGTGATCGCTTTCGCCGAGGCCTAAACACCAAACTTAAGGAATGGCTAAATTTGGTGAAAGCTGACAATTTTAATGAGTTGGTCAATATGGCCATTACTCAGGAGGATTGCATTACCGCCCACTGAGCGGAAAAGAAACGGAAGGCACCCACAGGGCCTGCAACTTCACAGTCGCCAAGGTATCGGTTGGTCCCGAGTGATGCCCCTCGAGCTCTGTCTCGAGGCAATTTACCTGGCAGATGGGTAGCCCGACCTCCCCAACAAGTACCATTCAACCGACCACCACTGCCACAAAATCAGCAACAACCCCAACAAGGTCTGCGGCCAAGCTTTCCGCCAGCTACTCCAGGAAACAACAACTATCGTTGTTTCAATTGCGGAAGCCCATCCCACTACATCAAGGATTGCCCTCAACCTAGGAAATCTTTCCAAGGGCAAACATCTAATCCAAATAATAAAGGCAAGGGCAAGAGGCAAGTGGTGCAGGTCCGTCAAGGGCGGGTGAATCTTACTACGCTCTCCGAACTTCCTGAGGGGACACCAATAATGATGGGTACATTTTCTATCAACCATTATCCCGTTATTGTTCTTTTCGATACTGGTGCCACCCATAGTTTTATTAGTATGGATTGCGGGACTAAAGTGGGTTTGGATATCTGTAGTATAAATGAAGCTTACAGGATTGTAACTCCTGGTGGTAAGATCTTGTCCAATCAAATCTGTAGAAGGGTACCAATTCAGCTGGGTAATCATCTAATCAAAACAGATTTGTTAGTATTAGACCTAAAGGGGATGGATGTCCTTTTGGGTATGAATTGGATGAACCAGCATCATGTGTCCTTAGATATCCCTTCTCGAACCGTGGGAATAGATTCACCTGAAAGTGAGTCAACCATTCTCTATCTCCCACAACAGCAATGCTTTAACCCTTGTACTTATGCTACCTCTGGGGTTAAGCTAAAAGATATCCCTATCATCTGTGAGTATCCCGATGTCTTTCCAGACAATTTGCCTGGAATGCCTCCAGATAGAGATATCGAGTTTATCATAGAACTCCAACCTGGTACAGCCCCTATCTCTAAGAGACCATATCGTATGCCTCCTAACGAGTTGGCCGAGTTAAAAACCCAACTCCAAGATCTCTTAGACAAAGGCTTCATTCGTCCAAGTGCATCACCATGGGGTTGTCCAGCCTTATTTGTGAAAAAGAAAGATAATAGCTTAAGGCTATGTGTGGATTATCGTCCTCTCAATGCGGTGACTATTAAAAATAAGTATCCCCTACCCCGCATTGATATTCTCTTCGATCAGCTAGCCGGAGCCAAGGTGTTTTCTAAAATAGATCTTCGTTCCGGCTATCATCAAATTAAGATTCGGCCCAATGATATTCCCAAAACAGCTTTCTCTACCAGATATGGTCTATATGAGTATCTGGTTATGTCGTTTGGTCTCACCAATGCTCCAGCATATTTCATGTACCTCATGAACTCTGTCTTCATGCAAGAACTCGACAAATTTATCGTAGTTTTTATTGATGACATCTTGATCTACTCTAAAAACTCAGAAGATCATGCCCAACATCTCCATGTCATCCTTCAACGATTAAGAGACCACCATCTGTATGCCAAATTCTCTAAATGTGAGTTTTGGCTAGATACAGTCAAATTCCTGGGCCATACCATTTCTGGTGACGGAATATCCGTCGATCCCGGTAAAGTACAAGAAGTGATGGATTGGAAACCCCCAACCTCCGACCATCAAATTCGTAGTTTTCTCGGACTAGCTGGCTATTATCGCCGTTTCATTCCTGACTTCTCCAGAATAGCCAAACCTATGACCGAATTACTAAAGAAAGGTGTAAAATTCTCCTGGGATCAAAAATGCGAAGATGCATTTCATATTCTCAGAAATCATCTTACGACTGCTCCAGTCTTAGCTCAACCAGATGTCTCAAAACCTTTTGACATCTACTGTGATGCATCGGGAACTGGACTTGGTTGTGTACTTATGCAAGACAACCGAGTAATTGCATATGCATCACGAGCACTTAGGGTTCATGAACAGAACTACCCTACTCATGATCTTGAACTTGCAGCTGTTATTCATGCCCTAAAGATCTGGAGACACCATCTGATGGGTACGAAATGCCATATTTACACTGATCATAAAAGCCTCAAGTATATCTTTACCCAGACAGATCTAAATATGAGGCAAAGGCGCTGGTTAGAACTTATCAAAGATTATGATTTGGAAGTACATTATCATCCAGGCAAGGCCAATGTCGTTGC
This sequence comes from Panicum hallii, assembly GCF_002211085.1. Classification (NCBI taxonomy): domain Eukaryota; kingdom Viridiplantae; phylum Streptophyta; class Magnoliopsida; order Poales; family Poaceae; genus Panicum; species Panicum hallii. The sequence goes on from NC_038042.1 coordinate 19,626,049, forward strand.
GGATGCTCTTAGTCGCAAAGCGCATTGTTCTTGCCTATCTATTGAAGCATTCGACGAAACTCTCTGTTGGGAAATGAGTAAGCTCAACCTAGAGATCATTTCCCAAGGTGACTTAAACCATCTTTCGGTTGAAGCCACACTCAGAGATAGCATTGTTCTAGCGCAACAGCGTAATAAAGGGGTCAGAATCATTAAACAGAAGATAACACAAGGAGAAGGGAAGTATAAATGCTTCCGAGTTGATCCTAAAGGAATTTTATGGTTCAACGAACGTATTGTTGTACCCAAGGACCCTAGGCTCCGCAAGCAAATAATGGACGAGGCCCACTTGTCCAAATTCTCTATACATCCTGGCAGTACGAAGATGTATCAGGATCTGAAACAGAACTTTTGGTGGACTCGTATGAGACGAGAGATTGCCAAATATGTGTCGGAATGTGATATCTGCCAAAGAGTCAAAGCCAGTCATTTAAAGACTGCTGGTATCCTTCAACCTCTACCCATTCCCTCGTGGAAGTGGGAGGATATCAGTATGGACTTTATTGTTAGCCTGCCCAACACTTCTCGGAAGTATGACTCTATTTGGGTAATCGTTGATCGATTAACCAAGACTGCACATTTCCTTCCCGTGCATACTACGTATATTGCCAAGAAGTATGCCGAGATTTATCTGGATCAAATTGTTCGTCTTCATGGAGTACCTAAAACAATTATTTCTGATCGTGGAGCACAATTTGTTGCTCGATTCTGGGAGCAACTTCATGATGTTCTTGGAAGTAAGTTAATTCGAAGCTCCGCCTATCATCCTCAAACAGATGGGCAAACTGAACGGGAAAACCAGATTCTGGAAGATATGCTCAGAGCTTGTGTACTTCAATTTGACAAAAATTGGGATAAATACTTGTCACTGGCAGAATTTTCTTACAATAATAGCTATCAGACAAGTATTAAGATGGCCCCATTTGAAGCATTATACGGTCGCCGATGCCGAACTCCTTTAAGTTGGTCACAAACCGGCGAGCGTAAAATTTTTGGACCCGACCTAGTTATGGAAGAAGAGGATAAAGTCAGGCTTATCCAGAACAATCTAAAGGCCGCCCAATCTCGACAGAAAAGCTACGCTGATATACGAAGAAGACCATTGCAGTTTCAAGTCGGAGACTTCGTATATCTTCGAGTATCTCCTACCCGAGGTGTTCAAAGATTTGGTGTAAAAGGGAAACTTGCTCCTCGATACATCGGACCCTTTGAGATTCTTGAAATCTGTGGACCTGTAGCTTATCGTCTCCAACTTCCTCCTCAATTAGCGGCCATCCATAACATCTTTCATGTATCCCAACTCAGAAAGTGTGTAAGGATCCCCACCAAAATCATCGATTCACAAGTTATTGAAATCGAACCAGATCTGACCTATATAGAGCATCCAATCAGAATCCTAGACACTAAAGAGAGAAGCACCAGAAGAGAAACCATCAGAATGTACAAGATTCAGTGGAACCATCACACGGAAGAAGAAGCAACATGGGAAACTGAATCTTATCTCCAGCATAACTTTCCCGATTTCTTCCAAGCCAACCTCCGAACTTGATCACTCCATTCCTTTCTATTCCGGAATCTCGGGACGAGATTCTTTTTAGGGGGGAAGGCTGTGACACTCAGGTAAATAGTATGGTCACACCCTAGGTTTTTAGTATGTGTTTGTGTACAAAGTGTAGCAAAAGTGTGTTTAAAAATATTAATGATAAGTAAAAATGATTGTTTGCATAATTGTTTTTAAATCAGGGTGCTTTTGTGTTAAATAAGTAAGCATGGAGGGTAGATTTTAAAAAAGTATGAGGGCTGTTTTACAAAAGTTCAAACTTGTGTTTAAATCGCTAAAATAAGTGAAACTACCTTTTGGACATATGTGTAGTGTAGTTTTATCTATAGGATTTATATAAAGTTTGAAAGTTTAGCTAAGTTTCTTTTTATTTTCAAAACTGTTGCTCTTTTGTGGATAAGCCCTAAAGCAAAGTTGTGCATTTTGAAAAACTATACACTTTTTCTTTTGGGCCCATTTCCATTTGAGCACTGGTTGGAAAGTTATCTATACTTTACAGTGAGGCCCCTGAGTTTTCTGCTTTTTACAACTAAGTCCCCTTCGTCTTTCCCAAACCCGAGCTTCTCTCTGTTCTTCTCCCGCTGCACGCCACCGCCCCGCAGATCCTGAGCACCGCCTACGGCTCTGCCCCTCTCTGCCACTTGCTCCACGCGTCGATCCATCCCTCCTCCCACCGCCCACAGTGCCCGCGTTGGCCGTTCCTTGCTCCTCCACGTCGGGCCGGTGTCCCGAACGGCTGCCACGCTGCCCTACCCGACCCGCCGGCGCCGCCCGTTGTCTGCACTGGCTGGGTGAACTCCTTCTCCCTTCCTTCTCCCTGCTACAAAACCGGACCAAGCTCCATCCTTCTGCTGTTTCTCCCCCTGTCTTCCTTCCTCGCGACCACTAAAAACAGAGCCGCCGCCGCACCCTTCTCACCGGAAATTCGCCGTGATCTTTCTCCTCCACCCAAATTCCTTCGGCCTACTGCTTCCCCCCTGATCCAGCAGGTTTATTGGGAAATCAGCTCCATCCGCCGTGTCCTTGTAACCTGAAGCCAGCTGGGCAAGATCATTGGCCTCAGAATTTTGAACCCTTGGTATCCAGTAGAAATTTATATATCTGAACTGGGCCACTAGCTCCTGGCATTGTCTCCACAAGGGAAACAACAACTCGCTCTCACATCGATATGTCTTCGTGAGCTGAGAGATGACCAATTTTGAATCCCCAAAAACTTCTACTACTTTTGCTCCAGCTTCGAGAAGTAATTCCAGACCTTTGTGCACCGCTTCATACTCGGCTAGACTATTGGTGCAAGGTGTTGGCAATCTGATTGAAAAAGAATATGTTGCCCCCGAGGCGAAACGAGCAAGATACCTATACCAGAGCCATCTCCACAGACCGACCCATCAAAATACATTGCCCATGCGCGGATGGAAAGCCCCGATATATCTGAGCTGGTCCTTTCTGCAACGAGGTCAGCCAACGCCTGCCCTTTGACGGCCTTTGCAAGCTGGTAACGGATATCGAATTCTGACAGAGCAAACATCCACTTACCGAGTCGGCCTTTCAATACTGGGGCCGACAGCATGTGCTTGATGACATCTGATTTGCAGATGACGATTGTCTCGGCAGAAACCAAGATATGGTGGAGCTTTGTGCAGGTAAAGAATAGACAAAGGCATAATTTCTCAATTTCGGGGTACCTTGTCTCCGCATCTAGCATCCTTCTACTGAGATAAAAAAACAACTCTCTCCTTGCCATCCTGCACTTGTACGATGACCGAAGCAATGGAAGTGTCACCTACTGACAGATAAACATAAAATGGCTTACCCTGCTGGGGTGGGATTAACACAGGTGGTTTAGATAAGTATTCTTTGATATCTTCAAACGCCTATTGTTGCTCTGCCCCCCAGCGGAACTCATCATTGGCTTTAATTTTCACCAACTCCATGAATGGCTCAATTCTTCCTGACATATTGGAAATAAATCTCCTGATGAAATTGATCTTACCAATGAGCTGTTGGAGTTCCTTCTTCGTAGCAGGTGGCACCATTGCCTTCACAGCTTCTTGACTTTTTAGGTCGATCTCAATTCCCCGTTCATGAACCAGAAAACCTAGGAACTGACCGGCTGATACACCAAAGGCACACTTCTTTGGGTTCATTTCAAGCCTGAACTTCCTAGTTCATTCCAAAACTCGCTGTAGATCTCCTAAATGCCCTTCAGCCGATGCAGATTTCACCACCACATCATCAATGTAGATTTCCACAGCTTACCGATCAAGTCATGGAACATATAATTCATGGACCGTTGGTATGTAGCACCGGCATTTTTCAGCCCAAAAGTCATGACCACGTACTCGAATAATCCCACTACACCTGGTACTCTGAACGCGGTCTTGTGGATGTCTTCTGGAGCCATAAAAATTTGGTTATGACCAGCGTTGCCATCCATGAAACTCAACATCTTGTGACCAACAGCCGCGTTAATCAATGTCTCCGCAACCGGCATCGGGTACTCATCTTTTGGTGTAGCTCTGTTAAGATCTCTGAAGTCAACGTAGACTCTCCACCGGCCATCCTTCTTCTGTACAGGTACAACACTGGAGATCCATTCAGCATACCTGCATGTCCTGATGAAGCCTGCTTCTATCATCTTTTCGACTTCTTTCTTGACTTCTTCTAGGACTTCGGCCTTCATTTGCCGTGCTCGTTGCTGGAACGGCCGAAATCCTAGTTTAAGAGGGAGTCGATGCTCAACAATACTCCTGTCCAGTCCAGGCATCTCTGTGTAATCCCAGGCAAAACAATCTGCATATTCCTTTAGCAGCAATATCATCGACTCTCGCAACTCTGGATTTAACATCTTGCTGATAAATGTTGGTCGTGGCTTATCCCCAGGACCAATGTTGACCTCTTCCAGCTCGTCAGCAGATGTAAACCCGTATCCTAGTTTCCCTTCATCCATCAAGTCGACACTACAAATAAACAATGAATATGATGTAAAAGGATCTGGCCGATCGCAAGGATCGGCCAACTTGTTCTTTTCATTAACTTGTGCTGCTTTACAATCGATACATGGGCGGCTGCTCGAGCGGGCCTCTTTGTAAATATCATAACAATGTAACAAAAACAACTCAATTCTTATTTTTTGGGGATGATCGCAGGGATCGGCCTCTCCTGTTTCTTTGGTGCAAACTGACTTTGGCACCCCATCTATTCTGTAAGACCAGTGGATAAGACCAGCCTCACCCCATTTTTTGTAGCCTCCACACGGTGGCAGCCCTCCAAGTTGATCCCTGAGATCGGCTCCTGGTCCTCCGCATCCCAGACACTCATGGCAGCATGTGAAACTTCGGCAGAATCGTCCGCGTGGACTACTTCTACTTCATCTCCATCCCATTGAATTAGACATTGGTGCATTGTAGAAGGGATACAGCAATTGGCGTGAATCCAATCTCTCCCAAGCAGAACGGTGTACGAGCCTTTGCTGTTGACCACAAAAAACGACGTAGGAACAGTTTTACCTCCCACCGTCAGATCCACGCTGAGGACTCCTTGCGCCTATGATGTTTATTCGTTGAAGTCACTTAGCATGATGTTGGTTTTGATTAAGCCCCCAACAGAATGCCCTAACTTGCGCAGCACTGAATACGGCATTATATTGACCGCTGCTCCTGTATCGACTAGCATCCTGCTGACAGGTTGGCCGTTTATGTACCCTTTGAGATATAAAGCCTTCAGGTGCCTGTAATTCTTCTCCCGGGGCTTCTCGAATATGACTGGTCGTGGCCCTAAGTCGAGCTGAGCCACTGGCACCTCCTTGCGACCTGGTGCATGAAACTCTGCAGGGAGAACAAACACCATGTGTACATCAGCCGATGTTCTCACATCGGCTTTCAACTTCTTGGGCCGCCATACCTTCTTGGAAAAGCTCTCTGCTTTTCGAGGATTGTGGACCTTTTCTGCCAAATCTGGCCGCGCCTTCCTTAATGTATCCAAGTATTGGGCCTCGGCTTCTTCCAGGCTGCGCAGCCGTTGCACTCTGTGCTTCTAGGACCGGTTGAGCCCATCAGGGCACCAGCGTGGTCGGTGATACTTGTCTTCCTCACCTTTTGAATTGCCCCTGCGCGTGATGTCTCGACTTGTTCATGACGAGGCCGTTCTGGTCCCAAACGCTGAAAAACTGAGGTGCTTCTTGTATCTTGCTTCTGAGAATTGCACTCTGGGCAATCCTCAAGGGTGGGTAGTCTTTTCATACCAGAATCCCAACAGTATTTGAAGAACGGGCAATGCCAATGATCTCGCGTATCTTCCCGTTTTCTGATGCATTTCCCAGTGCGCCATTCATATTCTTCTTCTTCAGTTTCGTGTTGGAGACGCTGCTGATACTGATACTGGTATTTTCTCAGAAGATGAGAGGAAACTGGTCGTTGGTTCCTGATGTGCCTGACCTGTTCCTTAGTGATATAGTCCCTTTCTTCTTTTTGGGGCCGATCGCGGGAATTGGCCTCTTGCCTCCTTGTATGTTGACGTGATGTATGTCCTGCCATATTAATACCAAGCGTAAAATCAAGCTGCCGATGCGTTGATCGGTCGTACCCTTCCACCATATTTACATTTGGAAATGGCTGAGTATCAACCTTCATGGCATACTGCCCCAAGATTAATCGGCCTTGCTCAATGGCCGATTGTATCTGTCGCCGGAGCTCCTTGCAGTCACCGGTACCATGAGTGAAAGAATTATGCCATTTGCAGTATGATCTTCCCTGGAGTTCCTGAGTTGTTGGGATCTTATAACCTTCAGGGAACTTCAATTGCTTTTCTTTCAAAAGCAAATCAAATATTTGCTCGACTTTGCTCACATCAAAATCAAATCCTTTTGAAGGCCCCTGTTGTTTTACCCATTTGCAGGACACGGGTTTTGCCCCCCGTGCCCACTCCACAACTGCTATCTCTCGATCATCCCCAGAGTCTTCAGAATCTTCAGCATCAACCACGACTACTTGATGCTTGAACTTGTCTTGGTACAATTCTGGGTGGCGTTGCTCATATACTGTCATCTTTTGTACTAGATGTGCCAAAGAATTGAACTCCAGCTGGAAAACTAGATCTCTGATTGGTTTTACTAATCCCACAGACACCAGCTCTACTGCCTCTTTCTCTGAAATCCTAGTCGAGTAGCACCGGTTCTTGACTTCCCTGAATCGCTGGATGTATTCCGCCACAGTCTCTCCTCGCTTCTGGCGGACCTGTGCCAAATCAGCAATCCCAGCTTCTGTAGCTTCTGAATGATATTGTATATGGAATTGCTCCTCTAACTGCTTCCAGGTGCAGATAGAATCAGGACCCAATGATGTGTACCATCCAAAAGCTGGCCCTGTAAGAGATTGCGAGAAAAACCAAACCCGCAATGGATCTGACACCAAAATCATTCCCAACTACGCCAGATATCGGCTCACATGCTCTATGGAGCTAGATCCTTCTGCTCCGCTAAACTTGGTGAACTCAGGTAGCCGATACTTGGGCGGCAGGGGAATCAGGTCGTAATCACTTGGATACAGCTTGGTGTAGCCGATCATTCGCCTTCTTGGGAGAATGCCAAATTGATCTCTCAATATAGCACTAATTTGATCCACAGTATGAATTCCTGGGGCCGAGTGCGTACCTTCATGACTCAGCCTCATCGCATAAGTAGCCAGCCATGCCTGTTTGTCGGCATCGACTACAGATGTTCCCTCAGTTGTTCTCTGAGCAGGTTGCGCCGGGCTACCACCATCTGGTATGTACGCGTAGACATACCCACGTGGTACTTCCTTTGGGGGCTCACTGAAGAATTGGTGATCAGCAGGATCACCTCCCATCTTATACATGACGTAAGCCGAAGAACCATGTTGCTCTAGAGCTGCAACCGTATAAGGCACTGGCGGCCTGGCTTGAAAAGGCAACTCCCCTTTGTGACTTCCCAAAGCAGGTCCTGTTGGAGAGTACTGGTGCTTCATGATCTCCTGCACCACACGTACCGCGACGCGCTCAAGGGTGTTCACCAGACTCTCAAAATGTCGATGCAATGAATGAGCTACTATGTAGTTAACTTCCTGACGAAGGGCTCGCGTGCGTTCTTCTGTGGGAGTAGATAGATCCACTTCATCGAGTGCTCCTTCAGATGAAAATCCCTTCCACCTGATGCCATGGTGACGGGTCCTTTCAAACAAGCTGATGATCGGCTTCAAAAGCAGCTTTTATTTCATCGTACTTCTGCTTGTGTTCATCACACAACTCTTCGTAAGTAATCGGGTTCTCGTTCGGCATCTTGACGATGGGAATTAATGAAGCCGAAGAAGATGACACAGCCAATTGTAGTCGACGTAGTCGAAGTAATCAATGAAGCAGTCGATGTAGACGACGAAGTAGTCGATGGAGTCGCTGAGGTAGTCGATGATGTCGATGAAGTAGTCGATGATGGTCCCACTGGGCGTGCCAGAATGTGTTGTCGGTCAAAACCCATCGGCGAGCAGCGACAGGCAATACGAGGAGCCGGGAGGCTTCCGGGACTGCTGGTAGGTCCCGGTCCCTCGGTCAACGGCCCAGAAGTCCAGCACACGCCCTGGCTTGGTGAAGTGCTAGGCGTGCCACCTGACCTATACCAGATCACGAAGGTGTAGAGATTCTTGTCAGCTATTCTCCTGCATGCACAGCCATATCAAACATTAGTCCGAGCCGTGATCGGCTCTCACAGCGACCCCCGAGATCAGCTAAAGAAGCCGACAGAGTCTCTATACTAGGTTGAACCTGTCTTCGTGCCAGGTTGGACCTTCCGGTACTTCTCAGAATAGGCTACAAGAAGCCGATTGCCACGCTTAATAGGTCGGATTTTACTAATATGTAAACGTCTTGTATGAATCCGATAGAGAAAGATAAAAGCATGCTCTGTGATTACCAAGCTAATCCAATCTACGACGGTAAAGGTTTTCACCGTACAATCAGAACATCCTACACGTGGTTAAGCCTAACAAACATGAAAGATAGCAACATGCTAACCCAAAAAGAGGCCTAAAAACCAACTAACAAGTCGATTCCCGGAACAATCCCTCGTTAGGTTACCATAATGCATCAAACATGCAGCCAGAACATTCAACCCGTTTGAAGGGCCTAATCGTACGGACATTAAACCAATTCCTCGTAGAACAAAGAACTACCATAACAAATTAGATCTACTAAGCAAAAATAGAGCAAGGTGCTGCCCTCGCACCTAGGATCACGCACAAGGACAGCTAAACGATTATGAGCAGCAAGCAACATAGATCTATTATACGAAACCAATGCAGCATCATAATCGCTTAAGATATCTAGTGTTACTCGCCATCAAAAATGCTTCAGTACAAGTAACACAAAGGTAAACAGATAAACACAATGCTTCCCCGACCATGCGGAACATGGCCGGAGCAGCATGTCAATTATCTGGAGAAAACCCTTGGAGAAGGGGTGGCGATGCGCCGAGAGTTTGTTGTGAATGTTTGATTGATTCTCTCAATACATATTTATAGTCCGGGGACTTGATCTTTTCTAACTAACCCTAGCTGATTATGACACAATCTCTAACTTACTGAATTTAAACTATCCTTATTAGATACGCGGCCTTCCCAGCCCTTGACATGTTCGCACAGAAGCCGATTCGCAAACCATTACGATGATTTCCTTCAGCCCATGTTGCTCTCGGCCCATTCCTTGGCCCAGCCAAATTATGGCGATAACAGTATTCCTCTGCTAGTGATTTTGATGAAGATACACTTGCTTTGCTTGCTACTAACGATGCAGGTAATGAGGAACAACCCAAAGAGCAGATTGGTGTAGATGATGCAAAGCATTATGAGAGTCTTATTGTGCAGCATGTGCTTAGTGCACAAATGGAGAAGGCGGAGCAGAATTAGCAGCATACATTGTTTCAAATAAAGTGTGTCATTAAAGAGCGTTCGTGTCGATTGATCATTGATAGAGGTAGCTGCAACATCTTGGCTAGCAGTGATATGGTGGAGAAGCTTGCACTTACAACCAAACCACATCCACACCCGTATCACATTCGATGGCTGAACAACAGTGGTAAGGTAAAGGTAACTAGATTGGTGCGAATTAATTTGGCTATTGATCATATCATGATGTTGTTGAATATGATGTTATGCCTATGGAAGCTTGTAATATTCTGCTAGGTAGGCCATGACTATTTGATACAGATTCTATGCATCATGGTAGAATAAATCAGTATTCTCTTTTGCACCATGATAAGAAAATTGTGTGGCTGCCCATGACTCCTGAAGCTATTTTGTGTGATGATGCTGCTAAAGCTACAAAAGCTAAAAGTGAGAGCAATAAAAATGCCGAATCTGCTGCCACTAAGAAGGATGAGATAAGATTGAAAGGATATTGCTTACTTGCGACTAAATCTGATATTAATGAATTAATTGCTTCCACTTCTATTGCCTATGCTTTGGTATGCAAAGATGCTTTGATTTCAATTCATGATATGGAACATTCTTTGCCCCTTGCTGTTGCTAACATTTTGCAGGAGTATTCTGATATTTTTCCAAGTGAGATACCAGCGGGGATACCACCTATATGAGGGATTAAGCACTAAATTGATCTTATTCCTGGTGCATCTTTGACAAACCGTGCGCCATACAGGACCAATCCGGAGGAAACCAAAGAAATTCAGCGGCAAGTTGAAGAACTACTTGACAAAGGTTATGTGCGTGAGTCTCTTAGTCCTTGTGCTATTCCAGTTATCTTAATGCCTAAGAATGATGAAACATGACATCTGTGTGTTGACTGTAGAGCTATTAATAATATCACTATTCGATATTGACCCCCTATTCCACGTTTAGATGATATGCTTGATGAATTGAGTGGTGTTGTTGTGTTTTTCAAAGTTGATTTGCGTAGTGGGTACCACCAGATTCGTATGAAATTGGGAGATGAATGGAAAACTACTTTCAAAACTAAGTTCGGTTTATATGAGTGGTTAGTCATGCCTTTTGAGTTAACTAATGCACCTAGCACTTTCATGAGATTAATGAACAAAGTTTTGCGTGCTTTCATTGGAAAATTTGTTGTAGTCTATGTTGATGATATACTGAGTCACAGCAAATCTATGGACGAACATCTTGATCACTTATTTGTTGTTTTTAATGCCTTACGAGATAAACATTTATTTGCTAACCTTGAGAAGTGCATCTTTTGCATAGATCGAGTGTCTTTTCTTGGCTATGTTGTGTCTCCATAGGGAATTGAGGTTGATCAAGCTAAGGTAGAAGCTATACAAGGATGGCCTGTACCAAAGACTATCACACAAGTGTGGAGTTTCCTAGGACTTGCTTGGTTCTATCGCCGTTTTGTGAAGGACTTCAGTACCATTGCTACACCATTGAATGAGCTTATAAAGAAGGGAGTGCCTTGTTGTTGGGGCAATGTACAAGAGAACGCCTTCAACATGCTGAAAGATAAGTTGGCACATGGACCTTTTCTTCAACTTTCTGATTTTAATAAGACCTTTGAGCTTGAATGTGATGCTAGTGGAATTGGATTGGGTGGTGTTTTGTTACAAGAAGGCAAACCTATTGCATACTTTAGTGAAAAATTGAGCGGATCTATTCTGAATTATTCCACTTATGATAAAGAATTATATGCTCTTGTGCGAACATTAGAAATATGGCAGCATTATTTGTGGCCCAAAGAGTTTGTCATTCATTCTGATCATGAATCTTTAAAATATATTCGTAGTCAAGGAAAACTGAACCGTAGACATGCTAAGTGAGTTGAATTTATTGAATGTTTTCCTTATGTTATTAAGCATAAGAAAAAGAAAGAGAATATCATTGCTAATGCTTTGTCTAGGAGGTATACTTTGCTAAATCAACTTGATTACAAAATCTTTGGATTGGAAACAATTAAAGACCAATATGTTCACGATGCTGATTTTAAAGACGTGTTGCTGCATTGTAGATGGGAAGGGATGAAACAAATTCATCATTAGTAATGGGTTTGTATTTAGAGCTCACAAGCTATGCATTCCAGCTAGCTCTGTTCATTTGTTGTTGCTGCAGGAGGCGCATGGAGGTGGTTTGATGGGACATTATGGAGCTAAGAAAACAGAGGACATACGTGCTGGTCCAAAGATGAGAAGAGATGTGGAGAGGTTTGTTGCTCATTGAATGACATGTCAAAAGGCTATGTCACGGATAAATCCACATGGTTTGTATTTGCCTCTACCTATTCCTAGTACTCCTTGGGAAGATATTTCTATAGATTTTGTGTTGGGATTACCAAGGACTAGGAAGGGACGCGATAATGTGTTTGTGGTTGTTGATAGATTTTCTAAGATGGCACATTTCATACCATATCATAAAACTGATGATGCTACTCATTGCTAATTTATTCTTTTGAGAAATTGTTCGTCTGCATGGTGTACCCAACACAATTGTTTCTGATCGTAATGCTAAATTTTTTAGTCATTTTTGGAAGACTTTATGGGCTAAATTGAGGACAAAGCTTTTGTTTTCGATGACATATCATCCCCAAACTGATGGTCAAACTGAAGTTGTTAATAGAACGTTGCCTACTATATTAAGGGCTGTTTTAAAGAAGATCATTAGAATATGGAAAGAATGTTTGCCTCATATTGAATTTACTTATAACCGCTCGCTGCATTCTACTACAAAGATGTGCCCATTTTAGATTATTTATGGTTTCGTGCCTCATGCTCCTATTGATTTAATGCCTTTTCCATCTTCTGAAAAACTGAATTTTGATGCTACTAAGCGTGCTGAATTGATGTTAAAACTGCATGAAACAGCTAAAGAAAACATAGAGAGCAAGAATGCTAAATATCAGTTTGTTGGTGATAAAGGTAGGAAGGAACTAAAGTTTGAACCTAGAGATTTGGTTTGGTTGCATTTGAGAAAGGGAAGGTTTCTTGAATTGCAAAAATCTAAATTGCTGCCTCGGGCGGATGGACCATTTAAAGTGTTAGAGAAAATTAATGATAATGCATATAAGCTAGATCTGCCTGCGAATTTTAGGGTTAGTCCCACATTTAACAATGCAGATTTGAAGCCATATTTGGGAGAGGAAGATGAGCTTGAATCGAGGACGACTCAAATGCAAGAAGGGGAGGATGATGAGGACATCAACACCAACGATACATCCATGCGGACACAAGTACTTATTGCTGGTCCTATTACTCGTGCTCGTGCTCGTCAAATTAATCATCAGGTGAATTCACTTTTGAGTTCATGTCCATCATGTTTAGACCATGGAGACACATGCACTCTTATTTTGCTTAGGAACCGAGGAGACGACCGAAAGGGAAACGGATTCGCGCAGGCTGGATTCAAACTTTAGAATAGCACAAACTTATGACGATCACGACGGTCGCATATGGACTTGGATTGGGGCGTTCAAGTACTTCATGGTAAGCTTATGAAGTCTTCTTTCAAACGGATCCAGTCTCATATCCATATCTATTTGGAGTCGGCCGCAATCGTCGAATTAATACATAGTTTTTTTCTGCCCATGGTGCTGCGTCACCCTATTTTAGTCCAATGGCCCGTGTATCAAGTTGAGTCCATTACAGATGCATCCTAGGGTTGGAATATGACCCAGCACCCCTGTGGTCATCTTCCCAGTCCTTATACCCCTTAGCCACCGCCAAAAACACTTGGGTTTTGTTTAGATCAAGTTTAGCTCTCACTACTTGCCGGTAAGCACGCGCGCCGGATTAGCCGCCCGTCTTCCTGTCTTCAGAACCCCACCTTCTTGGAGATTGAGTTTGAAACCTTCATTTACATCTGGTAATTCAGTACTTGTTCTACATGTTCTTACTAGTTCTTCGATTGCTTGCAGGACGAGTGCCCTAGTGACCAAGATGTCGCGCTCCACGAGATCGCGGCAGCCATAGGAGGTGGTGTATCGGTTGCTAAGGCGCAGGGTCCTTGGACGGCTGTAGTCGAGCCGTGAACGTTGTCTCCTCCATCAATCGAGTTATTCCACGCCTCTCATCGAAAGATCAAGAACAAACCCTAGCAGGTTCACATCAACCACGTTTGTGGGCGCCGAGGTGGCTCCCACATCCTCCTCCAGCTCGGGGACACGGGGGCCTCACTCTCTTCCACCCTTCCCGCGCTCGACGGGGGAGGCATCGCTACAGTCACCACTGCATTGCACAGTGTGGGGATCGCTGTCATCACCGACGGCCTGCTTGTGGAAGCCGTTCCCCAGCCCCCTCCACGGGTCGGAGCGAAAAACGCTAGGTTGGGCCTCCATGGCACTAAATCGGCACCAGGCTGAAGGCCAGTCGACATCAAGGTGCTGCAAAGAGAAGCAGAATGAACGAAAGAATTTGGAAACGAGGTCAAAACCCTAAGATGATTCCCTTACCTCGAAGCCCAGCCGAGTGGGGGAAGTCCGAAGCTCCGTATGCCCGGCGGCAGCCGCGAGCCAAGCCCTGACACATCGGCCGAGGTGGGGACCGATTCTGCTGATCCCCGACCAGCGTGCGGAATGTCATGGCCGAAGCGCACCGTCAAGGAGCCCGGTATGGCCTCCTCCTGACCACTGGGCGGGTCGGACGCGCTCGCCATCTCCGAATGTCCCCCGATCGAGCACGCTCCTCTGACCCACCCTCGCGTTTCTCCGTGTCCGCCGCTTCCGATCGTTGCTCCACTCGAGCCCGCTTCGCCTCCTCCTCCTGCACCGCGTCCCCTTCAGCGGCATGCTTTCTTGCCTCAGGTGCGTTGGAGGACACCCCGGGGCCCCTCGAGGTCCCCGTCGCTGTGGCACCTAGGGGTTCTATCACGAACACAGAGACATCCTCATACTCCGACTCCACCTCCTTCGATTCTTCCTCGCTGTCGGAGTTGGTTGAGGGCTCCGACTGGAGCTCTTCCTTCACGACATCGCGGTCCTCCCCCATCCGGACCTGACGCGTGATCTCCATCTCCTTTTTCATCCTCTTCTCGGCTTTTTCAGCTTTTTTCTTCTTCCTGGCTTGGGAAGCCTCTACTTGGGCGGCCTGCTTGGCCGCGCTTTCTGCCCCCTTCAGGAGGTGGGGGCAGGATTGGGGATGACCGAGCCCCTGGAAAAGCAAGGCAAAGTCAAGAGACAGTCGGGTACTCGAAGACCAGCAAGAAAAAGGAGAGAGGAGGACTTACCGAATTCGGCAGGAGCTTCTCGTCGAAGGCCAGCGGACCCCTGATGACCTGCTGATTCCCCACCTTGAGGACCATATCGAGCCACGACCACACCTCATTGTCGAGCACCGCCATCGTTGACACTCGGTCGGGATCGTTGACACACCAAATCAAGAATGTCCTCCATGACTTGCTTCCACATCGCCTTCTCAAGAACCTCCACCCGCTCCTTCTCCATAGTAGGGCGCCCCCATGTCCAGCTATCCTTCCTTATGTGGCATGCCACCGTGAATGACGGGAGTGGGTTCCCCGCCGAGTTCCTGATGTAGAACCACTCTTCACGCCACCCCCCGTTCGAGTCCGTGGGGGTGTATGCCGGGTAGTCTCCTGACCGGTGAGCCCTCTTTTGAGGGCCGAAGCCCTCAACCAGCGTGAGCTCTGGGTCCCCCTTCGCCGACAGGGCTCGACCGTAGAAGAAGCCTCGAAATAGATTTGCGTGTGGATCTATTACGAGGAAATCCTCACAGAGCATGACGAAGCCCGTGATGTCCAGCACCCCATTTAGGTTGAGGTGATGCAGCTCCACCCCCCCCCCAACTCGTTAGCAGCCCGAGCAAGAACGGGTGTGCCAGGTACCCAAGACCGCCCTTTTGGAACGCGAGGAAGCTCTCGATCTCGTCGGCTTCAGGCTACAGCTCCTCGTGCTCTGTGCAGAGCGTAGCGCTAGGGACGGAACGTGACTGCCATACCGACTTATCGGCGCACGACCACCCCCCGACCGGCAAAGCACGACGCATAGGGACAACACAGGACAACCCCTCCGCGACATAGGAGTTGGGCGGTGGCCAACCAAGGACTCCGATGAACGGAGTTGGCGGTCCCGACTGACGAAGTTTGCGGCCCTGATCGACGGGGCAAGGAAACTCTCTCTCTATTTTTCTCTCTTTCTCTCGCTATACCAGTCCACCTATTAGGAGGGTGCCCCCTTGGACTATAAAAGGGAGGGTCATCCGCCTAGGAAAGGGAATAGAGATCCAAGAGATTCACTCTGCACTCGAAAGCTTATAACTTTCTAAACTCTCACGAGCACCCGGGCTTAACGAATACATCTGACCGACCCTCGACTGGAGGTAGGGCAAGATTGACTACATCAGTATAAATTGAGTTACTATATGATAGGTCATTTCCGATCACGACACGCGACATACATTTCGAGTAGATTTAGCTGCCGACTATTTCCGAAACCAATAAAACAAGACCGCAATTCAAAAGTTAAACCCAAACTTCAAGCATATGTCCATTCAAAATAAAGAATATTTGGAAGCATTCTGAAAAATCTGTGTGGCTTATTGCTCGGTCGAACAAACAGCCATGCACCCGTATGCTGTGTCCACACGATACTTTGTATTTCTGTAGCGTTAATCTAGGTCCACGAAGAACAAGTGCACGCTACACAACACAGACATGGCTGTAACCGACTCAAAAGCAAAGTACACAGCTGGAGCAGGGATAAGCGCAAGGACAGCGCATCACCGAAAATATCTGCCAATTCTCCCGCCAAAACGGAAGACAGCAGAGCACCAGAGGGGCATTTCCGTCACATTGAGCGATCTACTTGCGGGCCAAGAACCCCGGAGGCATTTCGGCCCGTTTGGACTTTGGACGTACGGGCACGGCACCGTCAGGAGCGCGCTCCGGCCATATAAACCACCCCACCACTCCGTTTTTCCGCAGCAGCCTTTTCCCAGTTGCCACCCACCCGACCGCTTCTCCTCGCCTCGCCTGGAGCCATGGCTGCTCCGGCGTTCCACCTCCTCCTCCCCCTCCCCGTCCTCCTCCTCGCCTCTCTGCTCCTCCCCACCGCAACCGCCGCCTCCCACAACAACAACGGCGCGCCGGCGACCCACGCCCACCTCCTCCACCACCACGGCCACGGCCATGCCCACCACCACCGCTCCCCGTCCACGATGACGGCCACCGCCCGCTTCGACACCGCGCCGTCCATGCACCAGAACCGCATCGAGTCGGAGGAGAACCGCCAGTCGCTGCGCGTCCTAGACCCCTTCTTCACCCCCGCGGCCGCCCAGGCGCCCTCCGGCGAGGAGGCCATGGCGGCGATGGGCGCGGCCGCGGCGGACGTGGACCCGGCGCCGATCGACCAGCCCCAGCCGCCCTCGCCGCCTCCTTCCTTCGTCGCCACTGCGGATCTGCCCCCACTCGCGCCGCAAGCGGAGGACGCGAGGTGGTCCGCGCCTGAGGCCACATCCGCTCCTCCACCCGTCGACGAGCCCATGGCCACCACCACCACGACCCTTCCGCTCCCCAGCCCGTACCGCGAGGTGGCGAGCCCTCCGCCTCCCGCCCACTCCGCAGCGGCGGGGATGGTGTCCTCGGACGACGACCTCGGCCTGCAGCAGCTCGCCAAGGTGCTCGCGTCGCTGGGGTACAACGAGATGGCGTCGGCGGCCACGCTCCTCGCCGACTCGCCGTCCCTCGCGACCTGGCCCGGCGCGATCACCGTCTTCGCGGCCCCCGACATCTTCCTCCAGGCCGCCTGCCCCGGGTGCTCTCGCCGCCACCTCCTCCTCGACCACATGGCCCTGGGCTACTTCCCCTACGCCGAGCTCACCGCCACGCCCACCGTGAAGCTCCCGTCGGCCTCAGTCGGCTTCTGCCTCGACGTCGCCGCAGAGCACGGGCCCTTCTCCGTCCACCACGCCAGGCTGTACGTCGACGGCGTCGAGATCTCGCACCCTGAGCTCTACGACGACGGGCGCTACGTCGTGCACGGCCTCCACGGCATCCTCCCGCCGCTCACCCACGCCTCCTGCATTGAGGGCGCGCACCACCACCAGGTCCATGTCCACCACCACAGCCGCCGCCACCACCACCTCAGCGCCAGATCGGCTGCCGCCTCCGCCGCAACTGCCGCCTCCGTCGTGCGCATCATGATCCGCGACGCCATATCCCGCCTGCGCGACAGCGGCTTTGGCTTCGTGGCGCTGGCCATGCGCGTCAAGTTCGCTGAGCTGGAGAAGCTGGCGAACCTGACGGTGTTCGCGCTCGACGACCAGGCCATCTTCACCGGCGGAGGGCACGGCTACGTCTCTGCGGTGCGCTTCCACATCGTCCCCGGGCACCGCCTCACCCGCGCCGAGCTCCTGCGCCTCCACCCCGGTGCCATCCTCCCCACCCTGGCCGGCGAGGACCAGAAGCTCGTCATCACCCGCGGCGCCGGCTCCGACACCGACGAGGTCCGGATCAACTACATACCCGTGAAGGAACCTGACGCGGTGATCAACTCGCGCGTCGCCGTGCACGGCATCTACGTCCCGTTCCCCCGTCTCCACCTCGTCAACCTCGCCGCCTCGGTGGCCGTCGCCTCCGCCATCCAGATGAACGGCACCTGCGACGTCGGGGGACCCTTCGGCGACTGCGCCTCCACAACGATGACCTCTGCAACGATCCCGGCTGCTCAGGGCTACGGCGAAGGGCAGTGATGCGTGAGCCCGTTCGTTTTCTTCTTCTGAGTTTCTAGTACTTCCAGTAACTAGTAGGATTTTCAGCTTGAAGTTTCGTTGTTAGATGAGAGATGGGTGTTTGGTGGTCTGGTCGATAGATGTTCATGTCGCGTGATGAAATGTACTGCACTCGGCACTTGTTCATGGTGAATGAACCTTGATGGAAATTCTGATGGTGGTGATGTTTTGCTTTGGAAAATTACCAAGTTCAGTTCTGCTCTCTTTCGCATCTGTTTGCTCTGTTCTGTGTTCTATGTCCTGTCATCGTTGCATGTGTGCTGTCTGCATGTCTAATGCTGCTAGCAGCCAGCTGATTTTGCAATCGTAATTGATGACTGTGAATTGATAGATATCAATTTGATCATGATTTTCGTGGAACATTCAAGTTCAAATAGTGAAGTGCTCATATCCTGAAGTATGTTTAGAAGTTAAATCAGTCATCATGTGATTTACCCTTTGCTATTTGCTGATTATGATTATACCTCAATTGTTTGTGGTTTGCTTGGATCTCCATAGTCCTTTGCTCGATGATAAAGTTTGCAGTGAGGTGTGTTGTTGGGATTTGGGGATTAGGATCAGGTAGTCCTACAAGGGTCGAGGTTCATGATGCATATGATGGTTCGTATACAATGTCGTGTTAGATGATTCTTTACTTGGGTCGAGTATTGCGTGATGAATGAAACCTTAGTTGAAATTCGAATTGTAATGCCGTTGTCTTTGTGAAATAACCATGATCTGAAGCGCTCATATTCATGAAGTATCTTCATCGTAAAATCAGTAATCATGTATGTGATTTATCCTTCACCATTACTGATTGTGAATGTATCTCAATTGATTGTGGTTTGCTTGGAGCATCCAGAGTCCTTTGCTCAAAGCCAAGTTCACAGCTTCGCTGCTGAATGAGAGGCCCGTTGTTCAGAATCGGGATCATTTAATCAGAAATAGGTGGATCTTCATGATCCATATGAGAGTTAATGTGAAATGCCATCTTAGAGCATTTCCAACAGATTACCAAAATTTGATCATCTAAATGGACATGTAAGATGATCTCCTATTATAAATAATACAGTTTTTAGCCA
The DNA here is from genome assembly GCF_002211085.1 of Panicum hallii. NCBI lineage: Eukaryota > Viridiplantae > Streptophyta > Magnoliopsida > Poales > Poaceae > Panicum > Panicum hallii. Next base: position 19,645,412 of record NC_038042.1, read on the forward strand.
TCTCTCCCAGCAGATTACCACCAATACTTCATACCCAATATTTTAACAGGTCAGCATCTCAGCCCATTTCACGGGTTCAGCCCATCTTACGAATTTGGCCCACCAAACCCAAACCAAATCTTGCCTTGTCCCTAACTGTTGGATTGGAACCGACGGTTTGGATGCACTGTGTGGCAGAACCAATCCGCTTAAATTATTCCGGCTAAAGTGCGCTAGTCATCACTTTACAAGCGATACTAACTCAACGTACTTCAAACAGAACAAATCATTGGTCTGTCGGGTCACTGCCCGATTCAACCACGGTTACACAGGATTAAGGTAGGTTTACCTCCCACGAAGGTGAGTTTACAATCACACCACAGCTCACCAACTTTTAATTCCTAGAAATATTAAACATTATTACAATCTATTTTAAACTGAAAGTAAACTTATACAACATTGTTTAAAACCACAAGCAAGCTTGTTTAGATTCACAGCGGAAGAAATTAACACGCCACTACACACGTCGCGAAAGTTGGCACCACGCTCAGCTCGAAACATGGCGTCATACCGGAGGGTCATTGCCAGCCGGGGACGGATCCCACTCCACGGACCAGCCAAACGGAACAGAAAATGGCCAGGCTGGACTATCCGTTTGGTTCTCACAGGCCATACCTGAAAGACAGACTAGCAAGACTGAGTATACTAATACTCAGCAAGACTTAATCGAGATTGGATATACTTAGCCGGAAGCTAGACCATGGAGGATCGAGGGGTTCTGGTTTTCTTTTTGCTGAAAAGCAACAAAGAGTATGATCTAACTTTCATATTTTAGCTTTCAGATTCTAATTTCATTAACCATTCTAGGTAAGCATCAGCAAGGTAGAGATTAGCATCCATCAAGATTATTCCAACAATAGTTACTGTTCTTACTCTATGTGGCAGAAGGAGCAAGCCGTCTCAATCTCCGCGAGAAACGGATGATTCTAAATCGAGTTTCATAACCTTACAAGAGATCCTAACTCACACGTTCAGAAACTTAACTTTCTGAATAACCATTCCCATCATATTCCGGGTTATGGATCAGGGCCACTACAAGCGACTGTAGGACCATACGCACATCCAATGTGCAGGACGTACGTATACAGCGCCACTGTATGACCGTACTCCTGTCTGCTATGCAGAACGTATTCCCACACGTTGGTGCGTGTGTGCAACAGAAACCAATATATCGAGTGGTGGGGATAAGTCCATTCACCGGGCAAATCAGGTAATAGGCTTACCGCGTACCATATTTACGGCATGTGGCTAGTACTTTCAAACACTTGACCACAGCTACCACACACTGCGATCTTATCAACTTATCAACATAGACGGGGTAACCTTTCAAGTCATGATACTGCATATGACCCCGTCCATCATCCTTATAGTGATTGCAGAATAGTAAACATTCAAATCCTATATCGCGCGAGTGACAAAAAATCACTCGACTTCTGCCGGTCCTATTAGCAGAGCATCTATTCGATAAGGACTCAGGCATAATATATAGGTTCCTAGGATCCATGCATCTAGGGTTTCATTTCAACTCCTAGACTTAATGCATAATATAGATATATAAGTATAAAACTATATAAGTGTAGTAATTTAAAATACTGGGTTATGCATCGGGGCTTACTTTCTTGAGCGAGGCTAGGGTCAAGGATGTCAAAGACTTCCGAACCTTGGTTCGGGGCTTCAGTTAAATCCTCAGCGACGTTCACCTGGTGTTCAGAAAATCCTTGCTCGGGCTCCTGGATTAGCTCGTAGACTCCGTCATCGAGTGTTGTTTACTCTACATGATATGCAGTGATTTGAATTAGGTGATTATTGAGTTAAGAACTTTACTTCACGATAAAGTTGCAATCTAACAAATTGATAAATACAACTTCATAAAATAAGAAAGTTGAATTCAAACCTACTATTTGTATCTTAATTCAATCATCATAATTAATGGGATTAATTGAATTAGGTTAACAAGTTTGATTTTTATTTTGAAATCCACAAAGGCTATAGACTTGAATTTTTGTGGGTAAGCTTACTTCTAACAGATGGGCTTACTATGAATTTTTCATAAATTTCTGAAAATAGAAACTAAAGCATTTGAATTAAGTTCAAATTTCAAGTTTAAATTCAAACCTTAGGCAAAACAGTGCCATAAATTCTTGAAAGATTTACTATGAACTACTCAATTATAGAACATCACATGGTAAAAAGATCTAAGCATGAAAACCTTAGTAACATGCTTGAATAAATTTAAACCATTTCAAGATTGATTTGCATAAGTTTAAATGAGTTCAAGATAGGGTTCAGCACTGCAGGTGAAACTTGCACACAAGCTCACTCATACCCTAAACAGGCTACACACCAAAAATCACAAGCAATAGAGCTAGCATGCAAAAGTTATACTCAAGATACCCTTTTGCTAAACTTTAAAATAACTCAAAAAACATTTGGTTTCAAATCAGACTCTAATAAACCAAGTTGTAGAGCTAAACTTCTGGAGTACAACAAACCGGTTTGACAATTTTTAGATTTTTCTACAAATTCCTATGGATTTTCAAAGTTGGCTGATTTGAAATGGGGGTACTAATTTTTCATAGAAAGGACCCTGAAAAGATTTGAATCCTTGCAATTGGGTCCTTGGCCGGGTTAAACAGAGAAGCCGATCGATGGTGATCAAATTCCGGCGAGGGGGCTCACCGGTGGTGAGGGGAAAGTGGGGAAAAAGGTTCAGGAGCTCACGGCGGTCACGGGGGTGGCCGGAGTTGAGGAAGAGAGGGGCTGAGGCGGCGAGTCGACAGTGAACAGAGGCGGGCGGCGGGGCTCCGAGGGGCGGCGACGGCGTTCTGGTGGCCAGAGGGGAAGTGACTAAAAAGCTTCCACACGATGACGTGGTGCTGGCAGTGTGCTTGGCTGGGGCTAAGAGGGGATGGAGCGTCGGGATGACGGCGAGACCGAGCGGCGACGGAGCTCGAGCTCACCGGCGCTGTGGTCCGGGCTGCTCGGGTGCGGGAAAGTGAAATTGGATGGGTCTGTGAGCCTCAGTGGGTTGCGGCGGTGCTACTAGAGCACTGGATCGTGGGTGGGAGGCAGCGGAGGCGGCTGACGACGGCGGGCAGGAGCTGCGGCGGAGCTCCGGCGAGGAGTAGCGCTCGGGAAGAAGGAAGATAGTGGAAATGTGAGTGCGTGAAGGCAAGAGTGAGTTCACTGGGATCTCAGGGATGTGCTTCAAGTCGAGGAGGAGGCACGATGAGCGAGAGCTGTTGCTAGCAAGCCGACGGCGTGCGTGGCGGCTCGGGCGGCGGCGGCGCGACGTGGAGGGGCAAGGAGAGGGCCAGCGCGGGTCGGGTGAGCGGCGGGCGCGGCGCTGGAGGGCACGTGGCGTGGAGAAGAGCGGTGCGGGGCAGCTGGGTCTCGGGAAAGTGGCCGGCGAAGGTGGCGGGGTCACGGGCACGAGGCAGAGCAGGAGGGACTGGAGGTAGACAAAGGAGGACTGGTTTAGAATTTTCCAAAAATGTAGGGACTCCACTGTAAAACAAAATTAACTTTCAAACCATAGCTCAAATGAAAATATGCCCAAAAGCAAAAATGTAGAGCTTAACAAGATCTACAACTTTGCTTTAAGGTTCAGTTTCAAAAGAGTTAAGGATTTGAATCTATTTTAAAACTTGGCAAAATTTTAAACTTCGGAGAAATCCTATTTAAAATCTACACTCCAATTGAATCCTTAGAGTAGTTTCACTTCTATCTGTGGTTTAAAAGTAAGTACTTGCTTCTTGCAAAACAACCCTTTACATATTTTGATTTTACCTACCATTCTCACACATTTTGCACCAAAGGACCTAAATTTTCCAGAATTACAAAAAGACCCTTTTGCCTTTGCATTAAAGTTTTTAACACACATACAAAAGATCAAACACACAAACTCATACTAGAATCTATTGTGTTTTAATCCCAAATACCTGAATATCACACACTGTCCACATATCTCGCCAGAGGAAAGGTAGTCTGTGCCGCCGTCGCCGTCCTCCTGCAGCTGCCCTCCCTTGCCTAGCCTCATGTCTGTTGCCTTCTCCACATGGAATCAACGACAACAGCCTCCCTCTCTGCCCTTTTTTCTCCAGGAATAGAAAAGGAAGCTATGCATTGGCGGACCTATAGGGTGGTCCAATATGTCGTGGCATACCGTAAGATCCAGCCCACCCTGGAATCGACCTGCGCAGCTGCCCCTTGGCCTCGGCCTACCTGGACACGGATCGCGTCGTCACCTCCTCAGCTCCTCACGCGAACACCGCTTCCGCCCCGAACTCCCTCTCCTCGGCTCTCGCATCTCGCCCAGCAGCACCGTTCGCCGTCCGCCGGATCCGGCCGGAGCCTGCTCGCCACGCTGGTCGCCTGGTCTGCCTGCTGGCTGCCGCAGTGCCGCCAGCACCGGCCCGCCCTCAGACCCTAGAGGAGGCTTCGCCTACTACTGGCCCGCCCCCAGCCCCCAAATCGGCCAAATCAAAGGTATATCCCCATTCCCCTCCTTAACCCTAGCCAGTAGATCAATAGATCAGTAAATGATAATTGATGTCACATGTACATTAATAGATGCAAGAATTGAAGAATGAGGATACATCATACATGGGTTGATTATTGATGTATTTCATTTTTTTATAGATTCCATGAACAATGAAGAGGGATAGGGATATTGAATCACTTTTTCAGAAGCATATGGCAAAGAAGCTTGCAACAGAGTTGGAAGAGAAAGTTCAAGAGCAAGAGAGAATAATTGAAGAAGATGTGAATCCTAGTCTTGTGGCATCTAGTGTGCTTTCAAAATCAATTGAAGTTGAATATGTCCTACCACCAATCCCACCACCAACTGAAGATGTTTTGCCACCCCGATCACCGATTTATGATATCAATCACCTTTCTCATGATCCAGGTAAAAGGTTCCCCTTTGCAAGTTATCCTTTTAACGCTCAAGATGCAATTAAAAGGTCATATATTCTTAAAGGTCCATTCCAACCTGTCGGTACATACAGACAGGGGTACCTCCTACTAGTGTGTCCAACCCGAGAGGCGCGAGATTATCCGTAACCTCGCACTAAGCTTCTGGGCGATAGGGTGTACGGCCCGGGCCTGATGACTGGGGGCATGGTCTCCGGACCTCCCCTCACGCACTAGCAGGTCCGGCGCCGCCATGTGCCTGCAAGGACAAAGTGCTTAGGAACAGCTACCATGGGCTCGGACCACCGCGGGATGGCCTTGGGCCCCCACGTGAGGAAGCCGGACCCCCAGGGGGCTTGAGCGCTTGGGACAGCTAGGGGGCCCGGACCTCCCATCCCACCGGGAAGGAGGTCTGGTGCCGCCACGTGCCCCTATGGAAGCGGCCGCTAAACCAGCACCGCCACGTGTACGGTGGATTCCAGCCTTCTACGAGAAGCCAGCCCAACTACCGCATTAAATGCGGGTGGTTGGGGTGCGCGTGCCTAAGACAGGGCATGGGCTGCCCTCTAACACGTTGGGCAGGTATGGCTGACATCACGATAAGCCCGCCAGTTACCGAGGCGGCGCATCACGTCACAGTGCTACGTGCGTAGGCGAGGGACGTATGGTCATATCGCAGTGCCGCGCGCATGGGCGAATGGTTATTATGACCTGCTACAGGAAGGCCACGGTGTGTGCTGCTATAGTGCCTAAGGCTACAGCACGACAGGTCAGTATAGCCCCTTCGCCTGTCAGCGGGAGCTGACTCTACAGCGACAGCAGGACTCCCTCTACGCATGTCAGCAGCAGCAGACCCTATGCTAACAAGACAGCACAAGACCATATCCAGACGGAGGATACACACGGAGGCTGATGAGGAAGATCTCAGGATCTGAGGCATTTAAGGCTCCAATGTGTACGTTATTTAATATATCGCCGGATCCACATGTCGGGATCCCGCTCAGTGTACGCGCTCCCCTTGAGCCTATAAAAGGGAGGGCGCGCACGTTAGAACACAAGTTCCACCAACACACAAGTTCACACACACACAAGCAATACAACACACAGTGGACATAGGGTTTTACGCTCCTGCGGCCTGAACCACTCTAAACCCTTGTGTGCTTCTCGTGTTCATACACCTCTAGATTGAGCATTCCTTGACTTGCCCCAAACTCATCCTAGCTAGGATTAGGCGGGTGCACTCCGCCACCCGGCTGGAGAAATCCTCCGACATTTGGCGCGCCAAGTAGGGGTAGGTTTGGTTTGCGCTTGATCAAGGCTCAAGACCACAATGCCACGGGTAGTTGAGCACCATGACCATCCGATGGGGGAGGAAGTGATATCATCCACGCCGCATGCCTCTCGCCATCCTCCATCGAAGGTTGTGGCGGCCAGGGAGCTTCTCTACAACCCGTCGGATGCGGTGGCCTCGCCCACGTGCTGAGGCAATTGCGAGACAACGTCGACTGCCTCCTCAACTTGGGGCAGGTCACCCCAGGCACATCGGGGGATCTGCGTCCAGGCAGCGCCGCTGTCAAGGCGGTGCATCCGGCTCTGTGCACTCCCCAACAGTGAGGAGTGCACGGACCGAAGACCTACGGGCCGAACTCAACCGCAGGCATGCAGGAGAGGACACCCGCGTCACCATGGAGCGGGCGCGTGAGCGCCGGCTCAACATCGAGGGTCAGAACCTCGAGGTCGAGCTCGACACGGGTGTACCAAAGCCGCAGGGACACGTCCAGGCCCCGGTGGCTGGGGTGGGCTGCGCAGCGCTCGCAGACCACCTCCGAGCGGTGGTCTGGCCATCCAAGTTTCGGCCCCACCTACTAGAAAAGTATGAAGGGTCCACCAACCTGTCAGAATTCCTACAAGTCTACATTACCGCTATCATGGCGGCAGGGGGTAATGACACCGTAATGGCAAGTTACTTCCACATAGCCTTGACGGGGCCAGCCCGGACTTGGCTCATGAACCTCACCCTGGGATCCATCCAATCCTGAGGAGAGCTCTGTGCGCTGCGAACTTCGCCAGCGCGTACCAGCAGCACGGCGTGGAGGCCCACCTCCACGCTGTGAGGCAGCAACCCGGGGAAACCCTCCGGGCATTCATCTCCTGCTTCACCAAGGTACTAGGAACCATTCCATGTATTTCCGATGCATCTATTATCACGGCTTTCCGACAGGGGGTCCGTGACGAGAAGATGCTGGAGAAGCTGGTGACCCATCAGGTGGAGACCGTCACCACCTTATTTGCCTAAGCGGACAAGTGCGCCAGGGCTGCTGAGGGCTGTGCATGGCACTCTGCCCCTCAAGGAGGGCCCACCCAGACGGGGGGCTCTAGTGTCGTTGCCCCTGGTGGTAGCAAGAAGAAGAACAAGAAGAACCACGGCGCAAACCACGGCGCAAACAAGCCGCACACTGGAGCTCCGGTCATTGTAGTGGCTGCGGCCGGGGGCCAGAACCCGCACGGCAAGCATCCACGCCAGCAGCGCAGCGACCGTGGGTCATGTCCTGTTCATCTTGGGGCCCGCCACAGCTCTCCAAATGTCGCGAGATCCTGAAACTCGCGGAGCGTGTCAGCAAGAGGCGCGAGCAGGCCTCCAAGGATGACTCCTCCCCGCCGCGGCAGTCCGGCAAGGAGAAGATCTCCGATGGCGATGCTGCCACGGCGGAGGAGTTGGGGTACCAAACCCCAAAGAAGGACCTTAAGGGTCTCTACCAGCAGTCTGACTCCGAGTCCGGGGGTGATGAGCGCCGCAAGAAGCTGTACGTCATGTACAGCGGTAGCTCGGAGCTCGTTTCCCAGGGAGACATCAAGACTCTTCGCCGGGAAGTTTTCTCGGTGAAGCCGGGGGCACCGAAAGCGGCGCCCCACCAATGATGGAGGAGCACCACAATCACCTTCGGGCCAATTGACTGCCCGGAGAACATGGCGGGGGCCGGGGTGCTACCACTTGTCACCGCCCCCACCATCGCCAACATCAAGCTCCACCACATGCTGATCGACGAAGGCGCCGGCCTCAACGTCATCAGCTATGCAGCGTTCAAGCAGCTGCAGATCCCGGAGTCCAAGCTGGACCCGTCTCGCCCATTCTCCGGAGTGGGCCCGCATCCCGTCTACCCGGTGGGGACCATCTCCCTGCCGGTCATGTTCGGGACCGAGGAAAACTTTCGTAGAGAGAACGTACAGTTCGATGTTGCGGAAGTCGACCTCCCATTCAATGCCATCATTGGCAGGCTAGCTCTGTACCGGTTCATGGCCGTTGCCCATAATGGGTATCTGGTCCTCAAGATGCCATCCCCGGTGTCAGACCCGCGGCTACGGGGCTATGTACATAATGTAGTTTAAACAGGGTTAAGAAATAAAGCCCGTCTTATCTCTTAATTATGTTGTTTTCTACTCGTTTGAGTAGGAGATAAAGCTAGTCGGTACAGAAGGAAACTACCCGAGTTATATCCGGGTACGATTCCTTGGCTAGTATTGACTAGATCCCTGTAACCCTGACCTCTCGGATATATAAGGGGGGGCAGGGACCCATTCGAAACACAACATCAACACCCAAGGGAATACAAACCACCATACAGGACGTAGGGTATTACACGCCTCGCGGCCCGAACCTGTCTAAAATCTTGTGTTCCTTGCACCTTCGAGTTCCTGATCTCGGCGTCTCCTCACCTAAACTTACCACCTCGGGTATACCCCTCGGTGGGCAGCCAGTAAAACACCGACAGCTGGCATGCCAGGTAGGGGAGCGCATTGAAGATCCACTGGCGAACTCGATGGCATCTTTCCAGTTCACCAGGTCAGTACCTTCTCAGGGTACAACGTTTATTTTTGGATCGAGGATTTGCATCGCAGATGGTGCGGGCAGTTTCCGTCGGTTCCTTGTTGACATGAAGCCAAAAACTCCTGCGGCGGGTTCTCATAGCGACCTCGACAAGTTCATCGATGATCTCAACGATTTGTCAATCCTTGGATCTGCTACGAGGACCGAGGAGGAGCCTGCTTCCAGCATGACTTCATCCAGCGTTGCAACAACCTTCCTTGGGTTGGACTCGTTCCAATCTGAGGGCTCGTGTAGCCGATCGTGACTCGGTCTACACAATTTGGCCACTGATCTCCTGGAGGCCAACATCTCTGAGTCTCTCTCCACATTGGAGGAAGACTTGGATACTCTACTCCAACTCGGAAAGCCCGAAGCCACCGCATGTCGGGGGGCTTTGGGTTGTTTCGGTGCCAATGGCCTGATGATTACCTCCACTCCGGAGGGGCGTTTCGTGCATTGGAAGGGCATGAAACTTTCCGATCTACTCGAGGCCGAAGACAGACTTGTGGCACACCTCGAGGCTTTGCCTTTTCAGGAGGGCATGCCATTAGCCACCATGGCGGAGGAGTCGACTGAGCTAGTCGACGTGAGCTCTGATGAGCTCATTTCACGCCAGGTGTTGGTGGCGGAAGAAGGCGAGGATGATGGCGACTTGCCCATCATCAAATTCGATACTGTATCCGAAGATGAGGCCACAGCCAACACCGGCGACGAAAACGACGCCGATCGTGAGGCACAGAGGACCTGGAACAGAGCTCGCATAGCTCGCCAAAGGAGGGTCAATGAGCGCATGCGATCCATGCATCGTGAGCTTGTCGCCGAATTCGCTGCCGTAAGCGAGCGAGGCTTCAGGACTCCGGTGGCCAACATCGCCAGGGTTACGGCCATACTTGAGCGCAGTAACGATCCGAACGTGCGTCAAGCACTTCGTTACATGCAGAGGGCCTGGATTCAGCTTGATCAGCAAAACCCGGTGTCTACCCTCAGGGAGGAGCACGTGGGCAAAACCGAAGCCAGGCTCACAGCCGAACGGCAGGCGGCCGTCCTCGACCTCAGCGCAGCAATAACAACAATGCTCACGGGAGTCAGGCCCCTGGCGGGAGGCAGCAGCCACCTCCAGGAGGTAACCCGCGACAGGCCAATCATCGGCCTCCTCTAGAAGACCTGCGCCAGCGCATCAATGAAGGCCGCGATGCGCGGTCCGTGATCGATTCCAGGCGCAAAGTGCGTGAAGAAGTCGAAACAGAAGGTACTGACTGCAGTGACCGTTTCCTAGCTTTCTCCGAATGGTTCAGCAGCTACAAGTACCCTAAGGGCTTCAAGTCGATCGGCATCACCAAGTATGATGGCAAGCAAGCTCCTCAGCAATGGCTACATTGCTACTCCACCGCCATTGAACTTGCAGGGGGCTCCAACATCACCAAGGTCGTCTACTTCCTGATGGCTTTGGACCCTGCGCCGCTCACGTGGTTGGAGAGCCTCAGCAACATCTCGATCGACTCTTGGGAGCAGCTCAAGAAGGTCTTCATCGACAACTTCCAGGGGGCGATAGCTTGTGCAGGTACTCATCACGATCTTGCTCAATGTAAATAGGAATGTAACGAGCTCCTACGATCCTATACACGTTGTTTCTTCGATGTCCGTGCCACCATTGCGAATATCTCGGAGGAGGACATCATCGACTACTTCTACAACGGCATCACCGATCCAGGCATCTCTAGAGACTTCAGGCGGAACAGGTCGAAGACTGTTGCGGGGCTTCACGACATGATGCACGACTAGTCCGAGCAGGAAAAGAAAATGCGGGAGCGGTTCCCGAGGCACAATGATAGCAATCTAAGGCGTCCTCATGACAACCTCAACTACAAGAGCTAGCGGGACTATTAGGGTCCATCCCGAAAATGCAAGCCAGATGATCTCATCGTGGCTGTGGATCGTCCCTCGCAAGGCAAGAAGTCGGTGACATAGGAGGAGTTCGAGAAGCTCCTGCAGAAGAAATGCCCATGGCATCCAGGTGGGAATTACGCGGCAATCGATTGCTACCATCTTCAGAGGACATTCAGCAATTCCAGTGGTGGCAAGAAGAACAAGAATCCAGTGGACAAAGAATCCGAAGACGACGACCAAGGGGACCAAAAGCGCAACGTGAAGTTCCAAGATACTTCAAAGACCGTCAACGTCATCTTCGGGGGAGATGGAGACTTCGGTTCCAGGCGGGAACAAAAACTGTTTCTCCGGGAGATCATGTCCGTCGAGCTGGTGGCACCATGACCACTCCGCTGGTCAGAGGTGCCCATCTCATTCTCCCGTGATGATCAGTGGACAAGCTTTTTGAAGCCCGGTAAGTTCCCCCTGGTTCTGGACCCGGTGGTGGCAGAAGTCAGGCTCACCAAGGTGCTCATCGACGGTGGGAGTGGTCTCAACCTCATCTTCGCCAGCACTTTGAGAAAGATGGGTCTGGACTTCACGGACATGCTGGTTCCAAGCAAATCTCCTTTCTACGGCATTGTCCCAAGTAATGCGGTGCACCCACTTGGCATGGTGGTTCTTCCAGTCACCTTCGGCACGAGGGAGAACTACCGCACCGAGTTCATTAAATTTGAAGTTGCTAACTTTGAATCTTCTTATCATGCCATACTGGGCCGTCTATGATGAGGACATGACTTGTATGGATACAAACATAATAAGAACATATTTGGGGAGAGACATGGATGATGAGTATGTGATATGCTTATGTACAACCATTCATGCTAAAGACAAGGTGAGCTTCTTCCTATGTTATTTATTTACTTATTTTGAGAATAGATTGCTACCTAAAAATATTATTATAATTAGGAATTATGGAGATAATGATGGAGTACTCAAAGATAGGCATGGAGGGGGAGAGGACCAGCAAGGGACGTCCAACCCAAGTTAGAGTCCTAAACAATATCAAATTCGAGTCCACCTTGGATTCCACAACCTTACTTCACCAAAACTGACACCCTGGCAACATACGGAGTCGGATTTGGACGTTCTATATATGGTTGGAACCAGAATTTCATAGATCTTCTAATGGCATTGGTCCCACCTCAAAATACCTTCTGAGTCGATGGGAATCGCCGATACAAGTGGGCATCCAGAATCTAACAGGGTGCTGTGTCACCATCTTTTGGGCCGTTGGCCCGTGTACCGTGTTGAATCCCATTAGGGTTGTGTCCAGGGGACTTGCACGCCATCTTAGGGTTTGGGTTTTGCTTAGATTCAATCTGTCATCGAACAGTGTCACCGTTCATCGGTTTGTGAGACTCCACCTCGTAATCAAGTCTGTTTGATTGCATCTCCTGTTCTTGCTTGTGTTCTTGATTGTACTTGCAGGGATAAGTCTTCGTGGCGAGGTCATTCGTGTGACACGGGTGATAACCAACGGAGCAGTGGTGTAGTGATTGCGGGGTTCTGTTTGTTCGGAGCCTTGGATCATCAACGTCGAGTTCTCCACCAATCAAGTTTACCGTACCTCTCGGAAGATCGGGATTCAACCTTCTATCAAGTAGTATCTGTTATCATGTTGCCCGTGAGGTATTATTGTGTATCCTTTAGATTGATTTTTATTCCTCATCCTAAAGTCCAAAAAATCCTAAAAAGATTTATTTCCCCATCCTACAACCATCGATTACCCTTTGCACTTTCGTTTTTAGAGTCTGCATAGTTGAATTTGTGCCCTAGTCATAGTTTTTTTTGCTAGTTTGGGTCGTGTTTCTGGTTTATTTTACGTTTTGCATGGTCGTATTTTGTCCGTTTCAATCTCGTCGTCGCGTCCAGATTAAATTTGTTTCTGTCTAGTTCGGTATTTTGATCATAACTCTGTCATACAAACACGGATTTGAGTGTTCTTATACTCTATCGAAAGCTTGTGAAATTATCTATAACTTTGTCAATAGTGATATTGTCCAGAAAAATTGATATCAGAGAGTAATATGCATAGGGACATAATCTGTTTGTGACCCAGAAATTGTTGATCAGTCTGTATTTCGGGGCCCATATCTCTAGCTTCCTTATTTCAAAATAGGTGTTCCATATACTGAAATTGAAGAGAAAAAGTAGATCTACAACTTTGGTATTATGCTTTTTGACATTTGAGTCTGTTAAGAAGGTCAGATAGTCTGTTGAATTTGAACCTGAAAATCTATGTTATCAGACGAGGGTTTTGTGATTGTCTTCAATTGTATCTTGTTCTTGCAGCACTTTTGAGAAAACAAGGATATTAAAAAAAAGGTAAGTGCAAAAAAAAAGAGCCGCATAAAAAAATAAGAAAAAAAATCAAAAGTGCTTGCATCCTTTGTGTCCCTTGTGATTCAGTATATGACCTGCTAGCTTGAACTATTCTAGAAATACGTTTAGGCTAGCAACTTTGACAAGTACTTGGGGCACTTATTCATCTTTGCTATCTGTTATCGAATTGTATTCCACCTCACCACTATATTTGGCCTCCAAAAGCTCCACATATATAATCTTCTCTAGACTAGAACAGGTACTTCTTTGCAATCACACCCACGCTCTACGTGTTATCACTCCTGCCACCGTTTGCCACTTGTAGTGCTGGTAAGAACCTTGTGTCAGACCCGGGGCCACGGGACTGTGTACGTAACGTAGTTTAAATAGGTTTAAGAGATTAAGTTCATCTTATCTCTTATTCATCTCATTTATCTCTTATTTATCCTATTTAAATAGGAGATAAAGCTAACCGATACAGAAGGAATCTACTCAAGATATGTTCTGGTACGATTCTTTGGCTAGTGTTGGTTAGGATTTTTGTAACTCTGACCTCCCGAATATATAAGGGGGGACAGGGACCCTCTTAAAACAGGATCATCAGATCATTCTACACCCAAGGCAATACAAACCACCATACAGGACGTAGGGTATTACGCACCTCGCAGCCCGAACCTGTCTAAGTTTTGTGTTCCTTGCACCTTCGAGTTCCTGATCTCGGCATCTCCTCACCTAAAACTTACCACCTTGGGCATATCCCTCGGTGGGCAGTCGGTAAAACACCGACACCTTGTAAGAGCGGGGTATGACACTTCATACTGTGTGATTTCACATCCACTCGCTTGAGTAGTCATAGCGGTCATATCATTGTTGTCTTCTTTTATTTTTACTAAAATGACAGGAACATCCCATCTGGAGCTCCGCGACATGATCAGAGCTCTGTGTGATGCATTCAACATGGGCACCGAAAAATTGAAGAGTGTTTCAGGACTTATTGAACGGATAGACACGATGGCGACTCGTCAACCACAGCCTACAACTTCTTCTGCAGATTATATACAGGATGTTGAGAGCGAGGATGCGAGAGACAACCCGTTGGAGAAGAAAGAACTTGTAAGCAAAGGTAATGATATTGGTGCTACAACTCGAGGTGAGCATAATTTTAATGCGCTAGATTTTCCCACAATTCATGCTACTGTAGAGCAATCTATAGTGAAACATTTTCTTAATTTGTCTTTGTCACAAGATGGTTGTCTTGATATTCCTTGTGATAAAGAAAAATTGTGTGATTATGCTTATGTTGTTTCAGTGCCACATTTTATGACACAGATTGATATTGTTGTTTCTAAAACAACCACATGTGCTGAAAATAATATTTTTGTTCCTATAACTAGTACGCATGATGAGCTCAAATTGTTATCTTCCTTAAATACTTTGGGTCATATTGAATTTGATATGTTGTGTAATCTGAATTATTTGGAGGATACACTTTTTGCATGTTCTAAATTGACACGTTTGCATAATCATACATATCATTTTATTGGAAGGTATAATTATAATGGACAATATATGGTACATCGAGTTTATATTTGTTCAGATCTAAAAGCATCTTTTGTTGAACACCAACAAGATCATATAGAGAGCTACAGTAACACCAATCCTATAATATCAAGTTCCTCTAGTTTAGTTTTTAAGAAACAGGTTCACTTCCAAGAAGGAAAGCATTGTTGGCTATTAAATAGGACCTCTTCAACACCTGCACTCAAACCGAGGACGGTTTGCTTTCAAGAAGGGGAGAATGATGAGGACATGACTCGTATGGATACAAACATAATAAGAACATATTTGGGGAGAGACATGGATGATGAGTATGTGATATGCTTATGTACAACCATTCGTGCTAAAGACAAGGTGAGCTTGTTCCTATGTTATTTATTTACTTATTTTGAGAATAGATTGCTACCTAAAAATATTATTATAATTAGAAATCATGGAGATGATGATGGAGTACTCAAAGATGGGCATGGAGGGGGAGAGGACCAGCAAGGGACGTCCAACCCAAGTTAGAGTCCTAAACAATATCAAATTCGAGTCCACCTCGGATTCCACAACCTTACTTCATCAAAACTGACGCCCTGGCCACATACGGAGTCGGATTTGGACGTTCTATATATGGTTGTGTAACACCCTAATGTAATTTTCTCAAATTTTAATGAATTTATTTGGGCTTAAATAAAATTTCCAGGGTTTTCTCTAATTTATCTTGCATTTAAAGTAATCTTATAATGCAAGTAATTAAAATTTATTATGGGATCAACTTGTTTGTGCATTCATGCTGGAGCATTGTTTAATTGTGTTGAGTTTATAGGATTTGAATTCAAATTTATTTGAATTCAAATAGGTTGTTTGAATGGTTTGAGTGTAGAAAAGAAAAAGGAAAAGAAGAAGGAAAGAAACCAGCTCAACCCTCTCTCAGCCCGGCCCACCTCCTTTCCCTCTCCCTCTCTCCCCTCGGGCCCTTTTCCCCTCCCCTCTCCCCTCCCCGCTTGGGCCGCGCCGGCCCAGCTCTCCCCGTTCCCAAGCCCAGGCGCGCCCCCTCTCCTCTCTCCCTCTGACCTGATGTCCCCACGCATCAGCGCCCCCTTCTCCTTCCTCCCTTTCTTCTCCGGCGCAACTCCCCCCCCCCCCCGAGATCCCCGGCGAGCTGCTTGCCCTGGGCCCGCACACCGAGGCCTTGACCCCCGCTTTTAATTGGCCCCGCAGACCCTCCCCACACCCTCTGCCTTACCCCGCCGCCACCCAAAACCCTAGCGCCGCCGTTCCCTCGCTCCGCCGCGCCAACCTCCTCGGCCTCACCGTGGTCCGGGCGCTCCGCCGTGCTTCGGACCACCACGACCCCCGCAAACGCTCCGCCTCGATCCCTAGAAGCTTCTCGAGCCGGCATTGGAGCCCTAGCCCCCGGCACCGCCGGAATTGAGCCACGACCTCGCCGCCGGTGATCTGCTCCGCCGCCTCAATTCTTCCCCTCCGTTGCGTCCCGGGCTCTCTTAACTTCTTGATCACCTGCGCAGGAGCTTCTTGAGTCGACCCAGAGTGATTAGAGCCCTGGAGTCCGCCTGTGGCCGTCGGACCGCGAGCACCCGATCATCTCCGCCGCCGGCCGTCGTCGTTTTCCCACTTCCGCGGCAGCTCCGGCCACCCCGAGCCCTTGGTGAGCCTCCCCTCCTTCCCCTGGTTCTTTTGCGCCGGATCTCGTAGTCTTTGGCAGCCTGTGGCCTCTGGAACGCCGCTCGCCGGTGATGTCCTCCACCCCGAGCCGCCCTCATCGTCGATTCGCCCTAGCCGTGCCCAAACTCGCCACCACAAGTGCCCAATTGGATTCGTCATGCCAAGCCCTAGCTCCTAGACCTGATCTCGTGCAAAACCGAGCCCGGACGGCCAAGATAGGCCAAGTCCGGTGAGTTGCAGCCGTGCACCGCCGCGGGACTCTCTTCTCCGGTGAACCTCGCCGCCGGCCGTGCCCCTTTGAACCTCAGCCACCCGATCTGCAACCAACGACGGAGATTAGATCGTGCACGCTTAGATCTGAGCCGTGAGATCGAGATCCAAAGGATCCAAATCGCGCATACCGGTTCGAGGTAGGGATGAATCGGAGCCGTCAGATCTGGGATAGGTGGTCTGGATTAGATCCGTTTGAATGTGGGCTCGGTCCGTTCGATCTAGATCCTGCGGCTGTTAGACGCGCATACCGCTTCACGATAAGGATTAGATCTGGGCCGTAGGTGTTAGATCCGGTGGCCCAGATTAAAGCGTACCGGTTCGGTCTGCCAGTTTTGCTAAAGAGTCCCTGCGTTTTTCAAGAATCAACCCGCGGTCCACCCTTAGTTCAAAAGTATTTGCGGTTAAGTCCTGTTTTACCCGTTTAGACCCCTGAGCTTTCCAGTTTTTTGAACCCGCCGTCCAAGCCCCAGGTTCTCACGTGCTAGCCCCTGTGTCTACCCTTTATTTGCATTTAGACCCTCGGTTTTTGCGCAGAACCCCTTAGAAACTCCAGTTTTCTTACAAATAGGTCCCTGGATCTTGTTTCAAGCGTAGATTTCGCGTTTTAGCTCCGTTTTAGGTGTTCTTTATGTCCACGCGATTGTTGTAACATGTAGAATAGTTCTAGGCCAGTTTTGTGTGCTGTTCTATTGTATTGGTGTACTATTTTCTTATAGTTTGCCATTGTCTGTGCATGTGTGTATGTGTGGACCATGCTTGATGATCGTGAGTAGACGCGGAGCCTTTGGACGAGTACCAGGAGCCACCATCTTCTGAAGCTTTTGAGCAGCAGCAGGAGAACTTTGAGGAAGGCAAGTATAACATGAACATCCTACCACTTTTAAATATAGATTTCATACTGCACTTTAATACTGTATGCCTATAAGGACTTTCCTAGCCACTTTATATCCTATATATATCCTTTGGGTTGCATTATGGTTAGTTGTGCTAGGTTGCTGCGCTATAACAAACCTCAGTCCTTTTAATTAATCTGATTAATGGTTATATGCAACTTAATTCTGAGAGTGGCCCTCTGTGCTGTGTGCTTGAGCGGTCCACGTCTCCTTAAAAGGTGCTTTTGTTAGAAACTTGCTTTAGGGGGCCAGCACGGTGCTTAGTGCTTGGTTGGCCACTCTCCATAAGGACCGGTTCATATAGCGACAACCTGAGACAACCGCGCAACCACAAGACTGGAATGGGACGGTCTTGACTTACTAATTAGGTCGCGTTGGTTCGGGAGTAACTTATTGTAACACCCAAAGGTAAAATATCGAGATTTATAATGAATTTAATTGGGCTCCAGTAATTCTTTTCTAAGGATTTATTTTGCCTAGCTGGCATTTATTTATAATTTAATTCACAAAGAATTAAAATTTATTTCTAGGTTCAACATGTTTGTGCATTCATGCTGGTGCATAATTTTTATTTGGTTGGGCGCATAGGAGTTGAATTCAAATTTGAGTTGAATTCAAATAGTTTTGAGTTGGTGCGGGAAAAGAAAAGGAAGGAAACGGAAAAGTAGGTCAGTCTTTCCTTCTTTTCTCTCAGTCATTCCTTATATTCTCAGTCATTCCTTATATCCTTAGTCATTCCTTATATCCTCAGTCATTCCTTATATTTTCAGTCATTCCTTATATTCTCAGTCATTCCTTATATTCTCAGTCATTCCTTATATTCTCAGTCATTTCCCCAGCTCGACCCCACCTGTCCGCCCCTCCTTCCTTCTTCCTCTACCGGCCGCGCAACGGCCCCCGAAACTTCCAGTGAGCTCTCTCGCTTCGGGCCCGCACGCCAATGTGTGCCGCTGCCCTACAAGAAGGTTCCGCGCCCTAGAACCCTAAACCTAGCCGCAGCAGCACCTCTGGAGACCCGCAGCGCCGCCGCCTCCTTCTTCCCTCCGCCGTGCAGACGCCTCGGCCTCACCGCCGACCGGCCGTTCCGCTGCACCCCGGACCACCACAACCCCCAGGTCCGCTTCCTCTCGCCATCCCGAAGCTCCGCGAGCCCAGCATCGAAGCCCTACGCCTCGGCATCGACCGAATTTCCCGAAGGAACCTTCGACGGTGAGCCGCTCCGCCGTCGGAATTCCTCATCGTCGTTGCATCCTGATCCGTCTTAACCCCCTGGTTACCTCCGCAGGGAGTTCCCCGACCGATCCGCGCGTCCAAGGGACTTCGAGCCCCTCTGCAGCAGCCTTCCCCACGAGCGCCGCCGTTTCCGCTGCTCGGACCTCGTCGCCGACCATCTTCCGCTGCCTCTCCAGCCCGTTCAGGCCCTCGGTGAGCATCAGCACGTTCCCCTCTCCCTCTTACGCTAGCAATCATGAACCGTAGGCCGCACCCGAAGTCGCGACGCCATCGCCGGTGTGCGCCGCCGTGCAGACCCGCCGTCCCTGCGAGCCCAACCAGATCGGACCAGTCCGATCCAGATCAGACCGTCCGAACCCCGCTGTTCAGATTGGACCGTCCGACCGGAATGCGTCCGAACCGTTCGATTTAGATCCAACCGCCCGGATTAGAGGCCGCGTACCCCCCCTTCAGCCGTGGCAGTTTTGTTAAAGAGCCCCTGCCCTTTTGAGGAATTAACCCGCCGTCCATCTCTAGTTCAAAAGTTTTCGCAGACAGGTCCTTTCCTTCCATTTTAACCCCTGAGCTTCCTGGAATTAGTGCCCGCAGTCCATGCCTTGCGTTTTCATGTGTTAGCCCCTGCGTCTAGCCTTTAATCACATTTAAGCCCCTGGTTTTTAGGCAGAAACCCCTGGAAGTTCTCTTTTTCTCGCAGATAGGTCCCTGAATCTTGTTTTAGCCCTAGATTTCGCGTCTTAGCTCCGTTTTAGGTGTTCTTTATGTTCACGCGATTGTTGTAACGCGTAGAATAGTTCTAGCATAGTTTTGTATGCGGTTTTGATGAAATGTTGTACTGTTTCTTATCCTTTGTCTTTGTATGCATGTATGTGTATGTGTTGGACCATGTTTTGGCGTTGCGATCGTGAGTAGACGCTTATCCTTTGGACCAGTACCAGGAGCCACCATCTTCTGAAGCTTTTGAGCAGTAGCAGGAGAACTTTGAGGAAGGCAAGTATAACATGAACATCCTATCACTTTTAAATACAATTTCATACTGCATTTTAATACTGTACGCCTATAAGGATTTCCTAGCCACTTTTATCCGGTATATTATACCCTGGGTTGCATTTTGGTTAGTTGTGCTAGGTTGCTGCGCTATAACAAACTTGGTCCTTTTTAATTAAATTTGATTAATGGTCTTATGCAACTTAATCCTGAGCGTGGCCCTCTGTGCTGTGTGCTTGAGTGGCTCACGTCTCCGTAAAAGATGTTTGGTTAGAAACTTGGTTTAGGGGGCCAGCACGGTGCTTAGTGCTTTTTTGGCCACTCTCCATAAGGACCGGTTCATAGAGCGACAACCTGGGACAACTGCGCAACCACAAGACTGGAATGGGACGGTCTTGACTTACTAATTAGGTCGTGTTGGTTTGGGAGTAACTTACCTGCGTGGGCAAGAGGGGTGGTAAGCTTCAATGGTCCCTGCTCCTCCGGCTTGGTCTGTGCTTTGTGTCTTGTACCCCCGGAGGTGGGCCCCATCGTTGCTGATCCAGAATCCTTAGCGGTTACACCTTACCAATGTGATCCTTTGTAACAGTCTCGTAGTGTGCTTGCTAGCCATCTCACCTAAGGAAGTGTGATGAACAACTAGCGTAGCCCACGACTTGTGGGTAAAGTTGTGCAACCTCTCGAGAGTGTAAAACTGATATATCAGCTGTGCTCACAGTCATGAGCGGCCCAGATCCTCCTTTTGATTAGTGGGGTTATCAACCTTTGATTAGGGAGATTTCCCCGGGTGGTTTTGGTTTGGTTGGTTTCTCAGTAGTTCTTAATTAATATTGATTAATTTCTTATGCAATATGGGTTCATGGTAATTCATCCACTTATAGTAAATAGTTTTAATAAAATTTGCCAAGATTAAAAGCTACTGCAGTTGAGTCAGCTAACCCTAGAGCCTCATACTCGTGTTATACTTGTTGAGTACAAGTTGTGTACTCACACTTGCCTTTTCCTCTCTTCTGTTCTCTTTGGGACATCTTCGACTGCTGCCCAGTACCAGGCGACGTGGAGGACTACTTCAGCGGACTCGACGATTTCTAGGCGTTGTCTCCCAGTTGACGTCCCTGTGGCGCCCTACTCTTCATGTATTTATTTTACGCTTCCGCATTCCTTGAACTGATTCTTGATTCAGTTGTAATAAAGATATTCATTTTATAATTTATACGCTTTTATTCGTGACATGTGTTGTGATATCTTGATAATCTGTTGTATATATGCGTGACTTATGTTCTTATAAATCGGGTGTGATAGATTGATATCAGAGCCGTGTTGACTGTAGGACGAAGCCTAGATAGAACTGGTCGAGTTTAGGACTTCTCTCCGCTTGCTCTGCTCCCGCAAAACCCAAACATTCGTTTCTGCTTCCATTCCTTGAGTTCTAAACCTCGTGTTTGCTAATCCTCCCCGCATTTTCCGAGGGTTAGTTTGATATATTCCATAGACGTTGGCCTGCATTCGCTTAACCCTCTAAGTTTAAGCTGTCCCGATGAAAATGCGCTAGAACGAGTGTGTTAGTCGAGTAGTGTGATAAACTCGACTAAGTTGTGAATATTGAATGTTTGTTATTGTGCCAATGTTTGATTTGGATTTTTGGTTGATTGCATAGTTAGAACCAAAACTTGTTCATGCAAAACGACCTTAATATGAACCTGAATTAAATAATCAAAAGCTGAGTTAGAACGTTGGGGGTAAAAACCGTACATTCCTTTCTCTCTATTTTATCCTGTCAGAGTCTTCTTTCCCGAAGTTATACCATACCTATCTCTTATAAATTTCGGTTGTTGCAATCAGATGGTGAACACCAGGAGCACCGGCACCGGTTCTGGCCAGCAGGGGCAGAACACCCAGAGCACTGACCAGCCGCTGCCGATGCCTCCACCCCTGACTCCGGAGCAGTTCTTCCAGCTCCAGATGCATATGATGGCCACCCTGAACAACACCATTCAGACGCTGCAGCAGATCCACGCTCAGCCGCCACCTCCTCCACGGCAGCAGCCCCGCGACCGGCTCGCGGACTTTCTGAGGGGTCACCCGCCGACGTTCTCTCATGCGGCTGATCCACTTCAGGCTGACGACTGGCTTCGTCAGGTGGAGCGCCAGTTGGATGTCGCTCAGTGCGACGACCGGGAGCGAGTCCTGTACGCAGCAGGACAGCTGCGAGGCTCAGCCCTCGATTGGTGGGAGTCCTACCCAGCTCGGGACCGCGACACTCTCACTTGGGCTCAGTTCCGGGAGCGTTTCAGGCACCACCACATCCCTGCTGGTGTGATGAAGATGAAGCACAAGGAGTTCCTTGCGCTTAAGCAGGGAGCTATGACGGTGACTGAGTACCGTGACCGCTTCCTCCAGCTCGCTCGCTACGCCCCCGCTGAGGTCGCCCATGATGGCGATAAGCAGGAGCGCTTCAGGGAGGGACTGGATGACCACCTGGAGTATGCGCTCATGAACCACCGCTTCGACAACTTCAACCAGCTGGTTGATGCTGCCCTCAACACCGAGCGCAAGCACCGGGAGATTGAGGATAAGAAGAGGAAGACGGCTCCTGTTGCATCGGGTAGCAACACTCGGCCTCGATACCAGTACCCGCAGCAGCAGCAGCAGCACCAGAGGCAGGTCCAGCAGTACCAGCAGCGTCAGCAGCAGTACCCACCTCGTTCTCAGCAGCAGCAGCAGGCGGGACCGGGCCAGAGGCTTCCAGCGCCTCCGTTACGCTCTGCTCCACCGGCTCCACCAGCTCCACGGCAGGGAGTACCTACTCCTCCTCCTGGGCAGCAGGCTGCTGCACTTCCTCGAGTGTGCTTCCACTGCGGCGAGCCGGGGCACTACGCCAACGTCTGTCCTCAGAAGGCGCAGGCAGGACAGCAAGGGCGTGCAGCACCGCCCAAGGCCCCAGCTCAGGGCAGGGTGAACCACGTGAGGGCCGAGTCAGCGGCCGAGGCTCCTAACATGGTGATTGGTACGTTCATGGTCAACACCCATCCTGCTACAGTGCTTTTTGATACTGGTGCTACGCATTCTTTCATCACCCAGTCTTTTGTTGAGCATCATGGTATTCATACTAGCACCTTAAAGAGGGGCATGTTAGTATCTTCACTGGGAGGGCAGTTGAGGTCTCATATCTTCTGTCCCAGAGTCAGTATTGTCATAAGGGGGGTAGATTTCAGTGCAAATCTGATGGTGCTGGACACCAAGGGTATTGATGTGATCCTAGGGATGGAGACTCTTGCTAAGTGGGGAGTCCGGATAGCTTGTGCTCAGAGGACGGTTCTTCTGTCAGCACCAGATGGTCAGGAGGTTACTGTGGGTGCCTCGGAGCCTTCTGGATTTCTTCATCAGATGGAGGCTAGACCCACGGATGGTATTCGCGTGGTGTCTGAATTCCCGGATGTCTTTCCAGATGATTTGCCAGGTATGCCGCCTGATCGCGACATTGAGTTTTCCATTGATCTCTTACCTGGCACAGCTCCTATTGCTAAGCGGCCCTATCGTATGGCTCCCGTCGAGCATGAAGAAGTTAAGAAGACAATCGACGGGTTGCTAGCCAAGGGTTATATCCATCACAGTTTCTCTCCTTGGGCCTTTCTTGTATTGCTTGTAGAGAAGAAGGATGGCGCGAAGAGAATGTGCATCGATTATCGGGATCTGAATGCAGTCACTATCAAGAACAAGCATCCATTGCCCCGTATTGAGAATCTTTTTGATCAGCTTCAGGGTGCTTGCGTATTCTCGAAGATTGATCTGCGTTCGGGTTATCATCAGCTGAAGATTCATCCTGAGGATATCCCGAAGACGGCATTCACCTACAAGTATGGGCTATACGAGTATACGGTCATGTCCTTTGGCTTGACCAATGCTCCTGCTTTCTTCATGCATCTTATGAACAAGGTTTTCATGGATTATCTGGACACCTTTGTGGTGATATTCATTGATGATATCCTGATATATTCCAAGTCAGAAGCAGAGCATGAGAAGCATCTGAGGCTTGTGTTGCAGAGGCTCAGAGAACACAAGCTGTATGCCAAGCTCAGCAAGTGCGAATTCTGGATTGACGAGGTTCCATTCCTCGGTCATGTTATCTCCAAGGGAGGTATTGCTATGGACCCCGGGAAGGTGAAGGATGTGCTTGACTGGGTGGTACCATAGACGGTGAAGGAAGTCCGCTCTTTCTTGGGCTTAGCTGGATATTATCGGAGGTTCATTGAGAATTTCTCCAAGATTGCGAAGCCTTTGACTTCTTTGCTAGAGAAGGGTGTGGATTTCTCTTGGACTGATGCGCGTCAGAAGGCCTTCGAGGAGCTGAAGAAGAGGTTAACTACGGCGCCAGTCCTTACTCTGCCAGACCAGAGCAAGAGGTTCACAGTGTATTGTGATGCTTCGAGGGATGGTCTTGGTTGTGTTTTGATGCAGGAAGGCAGAGTGATAGCTTATGCTTCACGGCAGTTGCGCCGGCACGAGCTGAATTATCCCACTCATGATCTGGAGTTAGCCGCAGTTGTGCATGCTCTGAAGATATGGAGGCATTACTTGTTTGGGCAGCAGTGTGACATTTACACTGATCACAAGAGCCTCAAGTATATTTTCACCCAGAATGAGCTGAACATGCGGCAGAGAAGATGGCTAGAGTTGGTCAAGGATTATGACCTGGAGATTCACTATCATCCGGGCAAGGCCAATGTTGTAGCAGATGCTCTGAGCAGGAAGAGCTATGTTAACATGGCCGTGGCTTTTTAGATGCCTCAGGAGTTATGCGAGGAGTTTGAGCAGTTGAGTCTGGGTTTCTTGCACCATACCTCAGGTACATCGTTCGAGGCAGAACCCACTCTAGAGGCAGAGATCAGGCAGCATTAGAAAGAAGATAAGAAGCTGCAGGAGATACGTGAATTGCTTAAGATTGGTAAAGCCCCTCATTTCAGAGAGGATAATCAGGGTACCTTGTGGTACAAGGGTCGGATATGTGTGCCGGATGTAGCGGATCTCAGGAAGTTGATTCTGAGTGAGGCTCATGATACGGCATATTCCATTCATCCAGGCAGCACGAAGATGTATTACGACCTAAAGGAACGATTCTGGTGGTATGGAATGAAGCGTTCCGTTGCGGAGTATGTGGCTATCTGCGACACTTGTCAGCGTGTCAAGGCAGAGCATCAGAGACCAGCAGGTTTATTGCAGCCGTTGAAAATTCCAGAGTGGAAATGGGAGGAGATCACTATGGACTTCATTGTGGGATTGCCTCGTACTCAGAAGGGGTACAACTCTATATGGGTAGTAGTGGATCGGTTGACGAAGGTTGCCCATTTCATTCCGGTGAACACTACTTACTTCGGCGCTAGACTCGCAGAGTTGTACATCTCCAGGATTTTTTGTCTGCATGGTGTTCCGAAGAAGATCATATCTGATCGAGGATCTCAGTTCACTTCACGGTTCTGGGAGCAGTTGCATGATTCGTTGGATACGAAGCTGCGTTTCAGTACCGCCTATCATCCTCAGACAGATGGGCAGACAGAAAGAACCAACCAAGTGTTGGAGGATATGCTTCGAGCCTGTGCTATTCAGTACGGTACCAGCTGGGATAAATGCCTGCCGTATGCAGAGTTTTCGTATAACAACAGCTATCAGGCCAGTCTGAAGAAGTCTCCTTTCGAGGCCTTGTATGGTCGCAAGTGCAGGACTCCGCTGTATTGGGATCAGATTGGCGAGAGGCAGGTATTCGGTCCGGATATTGTTGAGGAGGCAGAACAGTTGGTACAGCAGGTGCGAGAGAATCTGAGGGTCGCTCAGACTCGTCAGAAGAGCTACGCGGATGTTCGTCGTCGAGATCTGACCTTTGCAGTAGGTGATCATGTGTACCTGAAGGTCTCACCGATGAGAGGGATTCGCAGGTTTAATGTAAGAGGGAAGCTGGCCCCTCGATATGTTGGTCCGTTCAAGGTGCTGGAACGGAAAGGTGGGGTGGCAGATCGTTTGGAGTTGCCTCTCAGTCTCTCAGGAGTGCACGATGTGTTTCATGTATCTCAGCTGAAGAAGTGCTTGAGAGTGCCAGAAGAGCAAGCACCGCTGGAAGGGTTAGATGTGCAGGAAGATTTGATTTACATCGAGCATCCGGTGAAGATTCTGGAGACATCTGAGAGAGTTACACGGAACAAGAAAATCAAGATGTGCCGTGTTCAGTGGAGTCATCACACAGAGGATGAAGCTACCTGGGAGCGAGAAGATGAGCTGAGGAAGACATACCCCGATCTCTTTGCTAGCTAGCCTATTCGAATCTCGGGACGAGATTCCTGTAAGGGGGGTAGGTTTGTAACACCCAAAGGTAAAATATCGAGATTTATAATGAATTTAATTGGGCTCCAGTAATTCTTTTCTAAGGATTTATTTTGCCTAGCTGGCATTTATTTATAATTTAATTCACAAAGAATTAAAATTTATTTCTAGGTTCAACATGTTTGTGCATTCATGCTGGTGCATAAGTTTTATTTGGTTGGGCGCATAGGAGTTGAATTCAAATTTGAGTTGAATTCAAATAGTTTTGAGTTGGTGCGGAAAAGAAAAGGAAGGAAACGGAAAAGTAGGTCAGTCTTTCCTTCTTTTCTCTCAGTCATTCCTTATATTCTCAGTCATTCCTTATATCCTTAGTCATTCCTTATATCCTCAGTCATTCCTTATATTCTCAGTCATTCCTTATATTCTCAGTCATTTCCCCAGCTCGACCCCACCTGTCGGCCCCTCCTTCCTTCTTCCTCTACCGGCCGCGCAACGGCCCCCGAAACATCCGGCGAGCTCTCTCGCTTCGGGCCCGCACGCCAATGTGGGCCGCTGCCCTACAAGAAGGTTCCACACCGTAGAACCCTAAACCTAGCCGCAGCAGCACCTCTGGAGACCCGCAGCGCCGCCGCCTCCTTCTTCCCTCCGCCGCGCAGACGCCTCGGCCTCACCGCCGACCGGCCGTTCCGCTGCACCCCGGACCACCACAACCCCCGGGTCCGCTCCCTCTCACCATCCCAAAGCTCCGCGAGCCCAGCATCGAAGCCCTACGCCTCGGCATCGACCGAATTTCCCGAAGGAACCTTCGACGGTGAGCCGCTCCGCCGTCGGAATTCCTCATCGTCGTTGCATCCTGATCCGTCTTAACCCCCTGGTTACCTCCGCAGGGAGTTCCCCGACCGATCCGCGCGTCCAAGGGACTTCAAGCCCCTCTCCAGCAGCCTTCCCCACGAGCGCCGCCGTTTCCGCCGCTCGGACCTCGTCGCCGACCATCTTCCGCTGCCTCTCCGGCCCGTTCAGGCCCTCGGTGAGCATCAGCACGTTCCCCTCTCCCTCTTACGCTAGCAATCATGAACCGTAGGCCGCACACGAAGTCGTGACGCCATCACCGGCGTGCGCCGCCATGCAGACCCGCCGTCCCCGCGAGCCCAATCAGATCGGACCAGTCCGATCCAGATCGGACCGTCCGAACCCCGCTGTTCAGATCGGACCGTCCGACCGGAATGCGTCCGAACCGTTCGATTTAGATCCAACCGCCCGGATTAGAAGCCGCGTACCCCCCCTTCAGCCGTGGCAGTTTTGTTAAAGAGCCCCTGCCCTTTTGAGGAATTAACCCGCCGTCCATCTCTAGTTCAAAAGTTTTCGCAGACAGGTCCTTTCCTTCCATTTTAACCCCTGAGCTTCCTGGAATTAGTGCCTGCAGTCCATGCCTTGCGTTTTCAAGTGTTAGCCCCTACGTCTAGCCTTTAATCACGTTTAAGCCCCTGGTTTTTGCACAGAAACCCCTGGAAGTTCTGTTTTTCTCGCAGATAGGTCCCTGAATCTTGTTTTAGCCCTAGATTTCGCGTCTTAGCTCCGTTTTAGGTGTTCTTTATGTTCACGCGATCATTGTAACACGTAGAATTGTTCTAGCATAGTTTTGTATGCAGTTTTGATGAAATGTTGTACTGTTTCTTATCCTTTGTCTTTGTATGCATGTATGTGTATGTGTTGGACCATGTTTTGGCATTGCGATCGTGAGTAGACGCTGAGCCTTTGGACCAGTACCAGGAGCCACCATCTTCTGAAGCTTTTGAGCAGTAGCAGGAGAACTTTGAGGAAGGCAAGTATAACATGAACATCCTATCACTTTTAAATACAATTTCATACTGCATTTTAATACTGTATGCCTATAAGGATTTCCTAGCCACTTTTATCCGGTATATTATACCCTGGGTTGCATTTTGGTTAGTTGTGCTAGGTTGCTGCGCTATAACAAACTTGGTCCTTTTTAGTTAAATTTGATTAATGGTCTTATGCAACTTAATCCTGAGCGTGGCCCTCTACGATGTGTGCTTGAGTGGCTCACGTCTTCGTAAAAGATGTTTTGTTAGAAACTTGGTTTAGGGGCCAGCACGGTGCTTAGTGCTTGGTTGGCCACTCTCCATAAGGACTGGTTCATAGAGCGACAACCTGGGACAACCGCGCAACCACAAGACTGGAATGGGACGGTCTTGACTTACTAATTAGGTCGTGTTGGTTTGGGAGTAACTTACCTGCGTGGGCAAGAGGGGTGGTAAGCTTCAATGGCCCCTGCTCCTCCGGCTTGGTCTGTGCTGTGTGTCTTGTACCCCCGGAGGTGGGCCCCATCGTTGCTGATCCAGAATCCTTAGCGGTTACACCTTACCAACGTGATCCTTTGTAACAGTCTCGTAGTGTGCTTGCTAGCCATCTCACCTAAGGAAGTGTGATGAACAACTAGCGTAGCCCACGACTTGTGGGCAAAGTTGTGCAACCTCTCGAGAGTGTAAAACTGATATATTAGCTGTGCTCACAGTCATGAGCAGCCCAGATCCTCCTTTTGATTAGTGGGTTTATCAACCTTTGATTAGGGAGATTTCCCCGGGTGGTTTTGGTTTGGTTGGTTTCTCAATAGTTCTTAATTAATATCGATTAATTTCTTACGCAATATGGGTTCATGGTAATTCATCCACTTATAGTAAATAGTTTTAATAAAATTTGCCAAGATTAAAAGCTACTGCAGTTGAGTCAGCTAACCCTAGAGCCTCATACTCGTGTTATACTTGTTGAGTACAAGTTGTGTACTCATACTTGCCTTTTCCTCTCTTCTGTTCTCTTTGGGACATCTTCGACTGCTGCCCAGTACCAGGCGACGTGGAGGACTACTTCAGCGGACTCGACGATTTCTAGGCGTTGTCTCCCAGTTGACGTCCCTGTGGCGCCTTACTCTTCATGTATTTATTTTACGCTTCCGCATTCCTTGAACTGATTCTTGATTCAGTTGTAATAAAGATATTCATTTTATAATTTATACGCTTTTATTCGTGACATGTGTTGTGATATCTTGATAATCTGTTGTATATATGCGTGACTTGATCCTGGCGCATATATGATTGCTCGATTTATGTTCTTATAAATCGGGTGTGACACTTACCTGCGTGGGCAAGAGGGGTGGTAAGCTTCAATGGTCCCTGCTCCTCCGGCTTGGTCTGTGCTGTGTGTCTTGTACCCCCGGAGGTGGGCCCCATCGTCGCTGATCCAGAATGCTTAGCGGTTACACCTTACCAACGTGCTCCTTTGTAACGGTCTCGTAGTGTGCTTACTAGCCATCACACCTAGGAAGTGTGATGAACAACTAGCGTAGCCCACGACTTGTGGGTAAAGTTGTGCAACCTCTCGAGAGTGTAAAACTGATATATCAGCTGTGCTCACAGTCATGAGCGGCCCAGATCCTCCTTTTGATTAGTGGGGTTATCAACGTTTGGTTAGGGAGATTTCCCCGGGTGGTTTTGGTTTGGTTGGTTTCTCAGTAGTTCTTAACTAATATTGATTAATTTCTTATGCGATATGGGTTTATGGTAATTCATCCACTTATAGTAAATAGTTTTAATAAAATTTGCCAAGATTAAAAGCTACTGCAGTTGAGTCAGCTAACCCTAGAGCCTCATACTCGTGTTATACTTGTTGAGTACAAGTTGTGTACTCATACTTGCCTTTTCCTCTCTTCTGTTCTCTTTGGGACATCTTCGACTGCTGCCCAGTACCAGGCGACGTGGAGGACTACTTCAGCGGACTCGACGATTTCTAGGCGTTGTCTCCCAGTTGACGTCCCTGTGGCGCCTTACTCTTCATGTATTTATTTTACGCTTCCGCATTCCTTGAACTGATTCTTGATTCAGTTGTAATAAAGATATTCATTTTATAATTTATACGCTTTTATTCGTGACATGTGTTGTGATATCTTGATAATCTGTTGTATATATGCGTGACTTGATCCTGGCGCATATATGATTGCTCGATTTATGTTCTTATAAATCGGGTGTGACACTTACCTGCGTGGGCAAGAGGGGTGGTAAGCTTCAATGGTCCCTGCTCCTCCGGTTTGGTCTGTGCTGTGTGTCTTGTACCCCCAGAGGTGGGCCTCATCATCGCTGATCCAGAGTGCTTAGCGGTTACACCTTACCAACGTGCTCCTTTGTAACGGTCTCGTAGTGTGCTTGCTAGCCATCACACCTAGGAAGTGTGATGAACAACTAGCGTAGCCCACGACTTGTGGGTAAAGTTGTGCAACCTCTCGAGAGTGTAAAACTGATATATCAGCTGTGCTCACAGTCATGAGCGGCCCAGATCCTCCTTTTGATTAGTGGGGTTATCAACGTTTGGTTAGGGAGATTTCCCCGGGTGGTTTTGGTTTGGTTGGTTTCTCAGTAGTTCTTAACTAATATTGATTAATTTCTTATGCGATATGGGTTTATGGTAATTCATCCACTTATAGTAAATAGTTTTAATAAAATTTGCCAAGATTAAAAGCTACTGCAGTTGAGTCAGCTAACCCTAGAGCCTCATACTCGTGTTATACTTGTTGAGTACAAGTTGTGTACTCACACTTGCCTCTCTACTCTTCTGTTCTATTTCGGACATCTTCGACTGCTGCTCAGTACCAGGCGACGTGGAGGACTACATCGGCGGACTCGACGATTTCTAGGCGTTGTCTCCCAGTTGACGTCCCTGTGGCGCCCTACTCTTCATGTATTCATTTTACGCTTCCGCATTCCTTGAACTGATTCTTGATTCAGTTGTATATATGCGTGACTTGATCCTGGCGCATATATGATTACTCGATTTATGTTCTTATAAATCGGGTGTGACAGGTTGGAACCAGAATTACATAGAGCTTCCAATGATATTGGTCCCACCTCAAAATACCTTCTGAGTCGACAGGAATCGTCAACACAAGTGGGCATCAAGAATCTGACAGGGTGCTGTGTCACCGTCTTTTGGGCTGTTGGCCCATGTACCGTGTTGAAGCCCGTTAGGGTTGCATCCAGGGGACTTGCATGCCCCTAACTCCCTTTTATTCAGTAGCCATCGCCACCTTAGGGTTTGGATTTTGCTTAGATTCAATCTGTCATCAAACAGTGTCGCCGTTCATCGGTTTGTGAGACTCCACCTCGTAATCAAGTCTGTTTGATTGCATCTCCTGTTCTTGCTTGTGTTCTTGATTGCGCTTGCAGGGATAAGCCTTCGTGGCGAGGTCATTCATGTGACACAGGTGATAACCAACGGAGCAGTGGTGTTGTGATTGCAGGGTTCTATTTGTTCGGAGCCTTGGATCATCAACATCGAGTTCTCCACCAATGTAGTTTACTGTATCTCTCGGAAGATCAGGATTCAACCTCCTATCAGTCCGGCACTCGCCAAATTCATGGTGGTGCCGCATTATGTTTATCTACTTCTTAAGATGCCAGGACAAAGTGGAGTACCCACTCTCCGAGGTGACTTGAAGAAGTCATATGATTGCAACCAGGAGGCGATCCAATATGCTTCGACTACACGTGTGCCAGATGCTTCAGGGGAAGTACTCGCGGCCGTGCAATAGCTCTCCCAAGCCAGGCTGGAGATCCCTTCAAGAAAGGCCAGCAAGTCGAGCATCAAGTCGACTGGTGACGTGGCCCTCAAGTCGATCCAGCTCCAGGAGGCTGACTCATCTAAGACCGCCATCATCGGCGCGGGCTTAGATGAGAAACAGGAACTCGCGCTCGTCAGTTTCCTTTGGGCTAACCGAGATATATTCGCGTGGAAACCAGTGGATATGCCAGGGGTGCTCAGGGAACTGATCGAGCATAGTCTAAATGTACACCCACAGGCTATGCCCAAAAAGCAACGCTTTCAAAGATTTGCTCACGATAAGCGTGAGGCAATCAAACAGGAAATAGCTAAACTCCTCGCGGCTGGCTTCATTAAAGAAGTGATTCATCCAGAGTGGGTAGCCAATCCCATCCTTGTAAGGAAAAAGAATAATGAATGGAGAATGTGTGTCGACTACACCGATCTCAACAAGCATTGCCCAAAGGATCACTTCGGGGTACCGCGCATTGATCAAGTCGTCAACTCAACGGCGAGTTGTATACTCCTTTGCTTCCTTGATTGTTATTCAGTATATCACCAGATTGCACTCAAGGAGGAGGATCAAATCAAGACCGCGTTTATCACCCCGTTCGGGACTTACACCTACAAAACTATGTCTTTCGGTTTGAAAAATGCAGAAGCAACCTATCAGCGCGCTATTCAGATGTGCTTTGCTGATCAGCTGCATCGGAACATTGAAGCTTACGTGGATGATGTGGTCATCAAGACCAGGAATCCCGACGGCCTGATTGCAGACTTGGAAGAAACGTTCAGCAGACTACGCAGGTTTCAATGGAAGCTCAACCCAACTAAATGCGTTTTTGGAGTACCATCAGGAAAATTGCTCAGGTTCATCATCAGCAACCAGGGAATTGAAGCCAACCATGTGAAGATTTTAGCCATCATTGATATGGGGGCTCCGGCCACAATCAAAGATGTGCAGAAGCTAACAGGTTGTATGGCAGCCCTGAACAGGTTCATCTCCCGGCTCGGGGAGAGAGGACTACCCTTCTTCAAGCTCCTGAAGCGCCAAGACAAGTTCAGTGGATGGAGGAGGCCGAGAGAGCCTTACAAGACCTGAAGCATCACCTTCAGTCTCCTCCGGTCCTTACAGCACCATTGCCGGGAGAAGATCTACTACTCTACATTGCGGCAACAACTCATGTTGTCAGCAGTGCTATTGTAGTCGAGCGAAGCAAGGACGGCCATGCATTTGGAGTGCAGAGGACTGTGTATTTCATCATCGAGGTACTCTCCGAATCCAAAGTATGATACCCGGCAGTTCAGAAACTTTTATGCAATTCTGATTACATCAAGAAAGTTGCGCCATTACTTCGATGAGTATAGGATCACTGTGATTACGGATTCTCCGTTGGCGGATATTCTCCATAATCAAGATGCCACGGGATGTATATCAAAGTGGGCAGTGGAACTGGGGGCTTTGTCTATCGACTTCAAGCCACGCACTGCAATCAAGTCTCAAGCTCTAGTCGATTTTATGGCTGAGTGGAGGGAGAATCAAATTCCAACTCCAGTTGACAAGCCAGAGCACTGAACCATGTACTTGATGGGTCTCTTAAGCTCGATGGCGGCGGTGTTGGAGTTCTATTTATTTCTCCAAGAGGTGAACAATTGAAGTATGTCCTCCAGATCCTTTGGGAGATATCCAATAATGAATCCGAGTATGAAGCACTCCTTCACGGGCTACGTTTGACGATATCACTAGGCATCAAGCGACTTCTTGTATAAGGTGATTCACTTCTAGTCATTCAGCAAGTCAACAAAGAGTGGGACTGCAACAAGGAGATGATGGATGCTTATATACAAGAAGTGCGCAAGCTGGAAAACAAATTTTCTAGCCTGGAGGTTCATCATATGGTACGGGAGCATAATATTGGTGCAGATATACTATCCAAGCTGGGGTCTACTCGTGCATAGGTTCTAGCGGGAGTCTTTGTCCAGGAGTTAAAGCAGCCATCCATCAAGTCCTCACCTCAGATAACTACCGATGCGGGCCCCCAACAGCCTGATCGGGAGGTTATGATGCTGGGAGAGGACTGGAGAGAGGCTTATATCGATTTCATCCGAGATCACATACTACCAGCAGGGATGGATGCAAGAAGCATAGAGGCAGCTCGTGTCATGCGTAGAAGTAAGGGGTTCGTCCTAGTCGACAACAACCTCTACCGGCGTGGCGCTCGATCAGGTGTCCTCCTGAAGTGCGTCACGAAAGAAGATGGTTACGACATACTGCGGGAGATACATGAGGGCATTTACGGCAACCATGTAGCTTCACGAACGCTGGTGGGGAAAGCATACAGAGCTGGTTTCTGGTGGCCCACCGCAGTGTCCGATGCTGAGGACCTTGTGCAGAAATGCCAAAACTGCCAATTCTTTGGCAAGCAATCTCACATCCCAGCTCACAGTCTCATCACCATACCGCTATCCTGGCTGTTTGCTTGCTGGAGCCTTGATATGATTGGGCCCTTCTCAACGGCGCCAGGCAGTTTCACCCATGTATTGGTGGCTATCGACAAGTTTACCAAGTGGATCGAGTACAAGCCGATAGCCAAGCTCACACCAGATCGAGTTGTTGATTTCATCTCCGATATCTTGCATCACTTCGGCTTCCCGAATACCATCATCACGGACCTGGGATCAAACTTCACGGCCAACCAGTTCTGGGAGTTCTGTGGAAATGCGTGCATCAAGGTCAAATATGTCTCTGTCGCACACCCAAGGGCCAATGGTCAAGTTGAGAGGGCGAACGACATGATAATTGATGGCCTCAAGAAAAGACTCTACGATGAAAACAACAAGAAAGGAGGAAAGTGGATACACGAGTTGCCACATGTCGTCTGGGGGCTCCGGACTCAGCCGTCCAAAGCCACAGGACAAACACCATTCTTGCTCGTCTACGGCTTTGAAGCTATCTTGCCGGCCGACATCATGTGGAAATCCCCAAGGGTTGAAATGTACAATGAAGGCGAGGCAGACGAAACAAGGCAGTTAGAGCTCGATTCTGTCGAAGAGGCTCACTGCACCGCTCTTGTTCAGTCAGCTCGATACCTGCAGGGGTTCTGGCGATATCATGATCGCAATGTGAGGGAACGGTTGTTCAATATAGGTGATCTGGTCCTACGCCGCATCGAAGATGAGTCCGGCTTACACAAGCTCTACTCAAGGTGGGAAGGCCCGTTCGTCATCAAGCAGGTTACAAGACCGGGGTCGTATCGACTACAATACCCCGAGAGCCAAGATGTCCCAAATTCTTGGAACATTTAGAACCTGCACAAGTTCTACCCATGAGGAAGCGTGCGGGGATAGCTGTTCTCCGGACGCCTAGGCGGCCTTTTTCTTCCGAATCAATTTGGAGGCTACGTGTCACAAAATTCGGAATGTAAATTTTTCTGTTAACAGACGGAGGCTCCGGCCACGTTCATGTTTTACCGACTTCATGTTATAAGTTTTGGTAGAGGCTACGGCCACGTTCATGCTTTATATGAATTGACTTTCGCCGTGACCTTTGATGGTCGCTTGCAACGATGATCGCATTTTTCCCAACAAGTTCGATCCGTTCGATTGGTTTATGCCTAACTTGTTGGATGGGCTCGCATAAGGAGCTATGTCTACTATGTCCAGAGTCATTGCACTTGGGGTAATTTTGATTTCTTGCCAAAAGCACGGCAGTCACGCGACGATGCTCGCATTCTTTCCTAACAGGTTAGACCTGCTCGCTTGGGTTACTCCTAACTTGTTGGACGGGCTCACACGAGGAGCTATTTCGACTATGCCCAGAGTCGTTGCACTCGGGGTAGTTTCATTTTTCTTGCCATAAGCACGGTAGTCTCGCGACGATGCTCGCGTTCTTTCCTAACTGGTTAGACCTGCTCGATCGGGTTATATCTAACTTGTTGGATGGGTTCCTACCAGGAGCTCCTACGACTACTTCCAAGGTCGCTGCACCCGGGGTAGTCTCTACTACTTAGCCTTTAAATCTGAATGACAATTCGGTTAAGGCACATGCAAGTAGAGACATCAAATACAAATATATATATATATATATATATATATATACAAGGAAATGATTACTTGTTTTTACATCAATCCTATAGTACACTTTTTACTATTTGTTCTGCTACAGGTTGGGCTTCTTGGAGGTACTCGTTGAATTGTTCTTCGGAACACTCCGCAGCCACACCCTGCACGAACGTCTCTAGTCAAGCTTCCGGCCAAAAGGATTTCACAAAGCTAAGAGCGTGGCTGACACACGCGATCGGGGCTTCAGTGAGGAAATTGAGGACCTTCTGTGGCGCTCCGAGAAGTCGCTCCACCAATGGCCGCTCACCTGCTTCACCATCTTCTTGCAGGTCCACCATGTCCACCAGCTTCTTGGCGGCTCCCCTGAGGTCCTCCAGCTCTTTTTGCCGCTGCTCCTTCTCCTCGCCCAGCGTCTTGATCTGCTGAAGGCAATCGGCGAACTGTTGTTCAGTGTCGGCGATTACCATCTGCAGCTTCTCAATGTCATCTGTACGGTGATACAGCATATTCTTCACGTCAGTAAGCAGCTCTTCTTTATATGTTAAGATTTTCCTAACCTCTGCGGTGAAGATATTTTCAGAATCCAAGATAAATTGTTAAGTGGAAGTACTCGAGGGAAGTAAGGGCTTGCCTTGGTGCACCTTCTTTTGTTCCTTGAGTTGTTCCTCGAGATTGCACAAATCATTCTTGAGGAGCCATATCTCGCGAGTCCGCTCTTGCTTCAGCTTGTCACGTTCTCTCTGAAGATAGCAGTTCTTCGTCCGCTCTTCGGGTAGGCGTTTTTCCTTGGCAGCGAGCTCCTGGTGGCCACTCACGACTGCTTTCAGTTTCTCGGTCTTCTTTTGTGAGTGCTTGATCACATTCGGCATAAGGGGGGAGATTAAGACAAGCAACTCGACAATGTATACTGGCAGAAAAGTAATCATGTCTTACCAGGGTAAAATCGTACAACTCTTTGGAGGCCTTCTTGAAGGTTTTTATGTTGTCGTCCGTCAGCATTGGATCATCCACCAGATCTGTGGTGATGATGTTCTGGTATCCGTGTCCGTCCATCAGTAGGTCTTCAGGGCTCCTTGAGGTCCCTACGGTTTCTTCAGAAGGTGGTTGCTGGGCACCTGCGAGTCAAGATGCATTCAGTGCATACTGTCTATGGTCTAGGCAGCTAGCTGTGGGCGGTCAGACACTTACCTGTGCCATCTGCAAGAGCGGCTTTAGTGGCCTCGACTTGTTCCTCACCACCAGCCCTGGCTTCGGCTCGTTGGGGCTTAGGGGGTGGCAGGTCGGGTAGCGTTGTGTCCGCTTCGGGGGCTGGCTCCTTGGGCATGGGCTCCTCTGAGGCTGGTGGCTCGGGGGCTAGGGCAGTTGCGGTAGGTTTTGACTTGTGCCTCACCTCGCTCGCAGATCTAATGAAGCAGACTGTTATGT
Organism: Panicum hallii; assembly: GCF_002211085.1. Classification (NCBI taxonomy): domain Eukaryota; kingdom Viridiplantae; phylum Streptophyta; class Magnoliopsida; order Poales; family Poaceae; genus Panicum; species Panicum hallii. The sequence goes on from NC_038042.1 coordinate 19,682,498, forward strand.
TATTGCACAAGTCGAGATGAACAGGGCGTTTATTGTGCAAGGAAAGATCTATACTTACAGCGAAGACTTCTTCATGACAGCCTTCTTCACTCTCAGAGCCTATGGCGTCTCAACCACGGTACTCGTTGCTGGCGGTGGGGTCACATCAGCTACTGGCGAAGTGCCCGCCACGGCAATGGTAACCGCTCCTATCGCAGAAGCTGATGGATCCGTTCCCACCTCTTGGCGCTCGGGCTCAGCAGGAGAAGCAGGTGGACTGCAGAAGGATAATGTCAGCATGCAACAATACCGATATATGACAACAAGGCAGGAAATTCATACCTGCAGGACTCGACTACTTGCGCTTTCCGTTTGCACACAGCCCGACGACCCTGCGGAACCGAAGGCAGAGTTTCGGTCAACTCCACGGATGGTCCGGGGGAGTTGTCCCTTCTCGCCTCCCCCTCGGCTTCCCTTTCCGCCAGGGGGCTCCCGCTTTCCGTGGTCTTGCAGCACGGCAGTGCCTCGGCTGCTCGAGCTCTCTTCGCTTCGGCTGCGGTACTGGGGAGAAGGTGGTCTGGTCGAGGGATGTCGGGTTGGGGAGGGTAGCTCCGGTACAACTCTGTGTGTCCCTGCAGAAGATTTTCAGTTTGCAGTGGCAGAACAAAACTTGTTTTCAACACAAAGTAGTCGAATACTTACCAATTTTGGAGGATTTTGTGCCGAAAATAGCTGCGGGACGTAGGGAACCGCATCCACGTCCAGCAGTACTCGCCTGACCCAGTTGAGTGCGGCGTCATCAGACAGTTCTTCTGCGCACATCCGAGAGGAATCTTCAGCGCCTATATACTCGAAGCCTAAGGTATGGCGTTGTTGGAGTGGCTGGATCCGGCGCTTGAAGAAAGAGAACATTACGGATGCTCCGGTCACCCCTATTTCTTTGTGAGCAGCTATGATGGCTAGCAACTCATCGACTTCGTCCAGCTCTACTCTGGGGAGCTCGGTGTTCCACTCTGGCCTCACGACTGGGGGTTTGCCGGATTTTTCAGGAAGTTGGGGAGCATGGTTTTCGATGTAGAACTAGTGGTTCTTTCATCCAGGAATGTTGGAGGGGAATTTATAGGAGAGGTACCTATCGCCGGCTTACTGTCTAAGCTGGATGCCGGTGCCTCCTACAATGGATAGATTTTTGGATGTGGGTTGTGGTTTTACCCGGAAAAGGAAGCGGAAAAGAACCCAATGGGGTTCAATTCTGAGGAAGGCTTCACAGAAATGGATGTAGATTGCGATATGGCAAATAGAATTTGGGTTGAGATGATGTAGTTCAAGCCTGTAGAAATAAAGAAGGCCACGGAAAAAAGAGCAAGAGAAATATGATGATTTCGTCTACATTCTCCATGAGGAAAGGTTCACAAAAAGAGGGGCGCCAGTTGACAAGACTCTTTTCTTGGACCAATCCCTCGGAAACAAGTTTATTGAGATCGTTGATGGAGCACTTACTGTGAGTCCACTCCCCGGCCGGCGGCTGCGCCTCCTTTTTCCTCCCATCCTTTTCAGGTCTCTTGGGTGCTATTTCCAGATCCACTCGCCACGAGTTGCTCAGGGGCTGCGGGGAAAGGGGCGGGGAGATTTTGGTTGGATTGGGGCTCTCCAAGAAGGTGAAGGTGGAGTGCGGCTCTGTTTGGGGAATTTGGGAAGTTCTTAGCGGACTGCACATTGGAAGCACAGTTTTTACTTGGCGTTACCGCGGGGTTAAATAACCAGCGGCTGGATACAGTTTTACTGTTTTGAAGTTGAAGAGTCGTTTCAGGTAATATTCGGAAGCTGAGGGGTCATTTGGTGGATTGTTTAGATAAAATATTCAATTAATCATTTTTTCAGGGTTAATTGTCCCGAAAAAAAGGGGTTTTTCGGATCCCAGATCTAACTTCCATCATTTAAACCATCACACCAGTTATTTTTCATGGGGATATTTTTTCACTACATGCCACGACTTTTGGATCCTTATTTCCAAACCTGAGAGATTTGGACTCAAGGCTCGGGGGTTGCAGGATATGTGGCATCGACTACTTATTTTTTTGAATTTATTTGAAAAGTAAGTAAGGAAGATTCAAGATTAATGTGACCCTCAGATTGATTTTCCGATTCAACCTGAGGCTCGAGGGCTACTACATATGGAGTGCAATTTTTCAATCGCACACCATATCAAAGAAGTAATTTGGGGCATGAGCACCTCATAGCTTCGATGCAGCCAAGAAAGTACTCGAAGAAGAACTTCAAGACGGAGCTTCAAGAGAAGCCGAAGATTGCTTCGAAAGTACTCTAGAAGCCTACAGTACTCAGCTACGAAGAGCTCGGAGGCTTGTCAGACCCGGGGCTATGGGGCTGTGTACATAACATAGTTTAAACAGGGTTAAGAGATAAAGCCCGTCTTATCTCTTATTTATGTTGTTTTCTACTCATTTGAGTAGGAGATAAAGCTAGTAGGTACAGAAGGAAACTACCCGAGTTATATCCGGGTACGATTCCTTGGCTAGTATTGACTAGATCCATGTAACCCTGACCTCATGGATATATAAGGGGGGGCAAGGACCTATTCAAAATACAACATCAACACCTAAGGGAATACAAACCACCATACAGGACGTAGGGTATTACGCGCCTCGGGGCCCGAACCAGTCTAAAATCTTGTGTTCCTTGCACCTTCAAATTCCTGATCTCGGTATCTCCTCACCTAAACTTACCACCTCGGGTATACCCCTCGGTGGGCAGCCGGTAAAACACCGACACCCGACAGGAGTCCTCATCGTACAGGGTGACCGGACCGCTGCTGTGGTGGCAGTTGAGAAGCTACATGCACTGGCAGTGGGCCTCGCCCCACCAGCTGGCGCGGAGGGGGCCAAGCCCTCATCCTCGCGCGCTAGGGCACCAGCCAGGGCGCCCAAAGTTCGCCCGTCTGATACAGGCGATGTCCCCGTGAAGACCATCCAGGTTGGAGCGGAGCCCTCCCAGACCACCCGCATCGGGGGGAATCTGGGATAGAAATAGGAAAGCGCGCTCATCGCCTTCCTCCGGGCAAATGTTGACGTGTTCGCCTGGGAGCCGTCGCAGATGCCCGGGATCCCTAGGGAGGTGATTGAACACCATCTGAAGATCCAACCCGACACCAGGCCGGTGCGACAAAAGCCACGAAAGCAGTCCATCGAGCGGCAGAACTTCATCCGTGAAGAGGTCTGCAAGCTGCTGCAAGCTAGCTTCATCGAAGAGGTCCACCACCCCGAGTGGTTGGCCAATCCGGTCATCGTCCCAAAAGCCAACGGGAAACTTCGGATGTGCATCGACTACACCAACCTCAACAAGGCATGGCCAAAAGATCCCTATCCACTTGCACATATAGATCAAATTGTAGATTCCACCTCCGGGTGTGACTTGCTATCCTTCATAGATGACTATTCTGGTTTTCATCAAATCAAAATGGCTAAGCCAGATAGGAAGCATATAGCTTTTGTAATAGTGGATGGTCTTTATTGTTATATTGTGATGCCATATGGACTGCTTAATGCCTTGCCCACCTTTGCTCACGCAATGAACATTAAATTAGGTGATTTGATTAGAGACATAGTTGAGGTTTATGTTGATGACATCGTAGTCAAGACTAGAGAAGCGAATTCCCTTCTAGAAAATTTAGCCCAGGTCTTCGACAAACTGCGCACGACGTGCATGAAGCTCAACCCCGAGAAATGTGTCTTTGGTGTTTTGGCGGGGAAGCTCCTCGGGTTCCTGGTGTCACACCGGGGGATCGAGGCAAACCCGGACAAGATCCGGGCAATCGAAGCAATGAGGCCCCCTGCCCGACTCAAGGACGTGCAGAAGTTAACGGGGTCACTTGCAGGCCTCAGCCGCTTCATCTCGAGGCTGGCAGAGAGAGCTCTCCCCTTCTTCAAGTTGATGAGGGGGTCCAGTCCATTCCCATGGACTGATAAGGCAGAGCAAGCCTTCCAAGAAATGAAGCAGTATCTCACCTCCCTGCCAGTACTGGTAGCTCCGGAGCCGGGTGAGATGCTGTTTCTGTATCTTGCAGTGATGACTCAGATGATCAGCATGGTGCTGGTCGTAGAGAGGTCTGAGCAGCTCATACAGGGGCCCCCCGAGGTCCCCCCTGTAGAAAGTGGAGGTCTGACCTTCACCGATGCGACAACCGACCCTACTTTGGGGGGTCCGGTCGGGTCCCGACCTGGGAAAGAGCCAGAAGACCTGGGGTCCGGAGAGTCCCCAGCTCAGGCAGAAGAGCTCAGTCCCGCAACTAAAGTCAAGACCATCCAAAAGCTGGTCTACTACGTCAGCGAGATCCTACATGAAGCAAAGGCCAGGTATTCCGAAATGCATAAGCTCCTATATGCTATACTTATTGCGTCCCGGAAGCTCTGCCATTATTTCCAGGCCCACAAAATTGTGGTGGTGACCTCTTATCCATTGAGGGCCATCCTCCACAATTCCAACACCACGGGCAACATCGCCAAAAGGGCTGCAGAGCTTGCTGGATTTCAACTTGACTTCCAGCCCTGCCACGCCATCAAGAGTCAGGTCCTTGCCGACTTCGTTGGAGAGTGGACTTCTACACCAAGCATTCTTGGGGGTCCGGATCACGGTTCGGGCCCCCCACTTCCAGAAGTCAGGGCTCCGGTGTTCACCGGACCCCACTGGAGGCTCTTCTTTGACGGGTCTGCACGCAACAAGAAGGCTGGAGCTGGTGTGGTCCTCATCGACCCAAATGGCGAACAAGTGAAATACATGGTGCTCCTTGACTTTGAGGCCACCAACAACATGGCGGAATACGAGGCCCTTATCTTCGGACTGACTGTGGCTCTATCCCTAGGGGTCCGGCAGCTCCTGGTCAAGGGAGACTCCCATCTCGTCATCAAGCAGGTCCGGGGGGAGTACAGTTGCAACAAACCCTAGCTCACAGCATACCTCATCCATGTGAGGAAGCTGGAGAAGGATTTCGACGTACTGGAACTGCAACATGTTCCACGTGAAGACAACTTGGCAGCAAATGCATTTTTCACAAGGGCATCAACTCAGGCATTCGTGCTAGAGGGCATCTTTCAAAGACGGCTGCTGAAGCCATCCGCCCAGCCTGCCGAACTGGGCGAAGGGGGTCAGTCTAGCACCTCGAAGCTAGCGGTCCCAGCGGCGCTCCATCCATGGGGTTCGCCAAGGATTGTGCGCACCTTCGAGAGTCCCGAAGACCTTGAGGAGCCGCATCCAAACTTCAGGGGGGTCCCGATGCATGGATCTTCAAGATCTGGGACTACGTGAAAGACAACATCCTTCCTGAAGACCATGCATTCGCGGAACGCATAGTGCGATTGGCTAAGCGATACGTGTGGCAGAACCGCCTGAATTTTTCCGGCTCAAGTGCGCTAGTCATCGCTGTCTAGCCGATACTAACTCAACGCACTTCAAACGAAACAATCCATTGGTCTGTCGGGTCTCCGTCCGATACAACCTCGGTTCAACAAGACCGAAGCAGGTTTACCTTGCACGAAGGCGAGTTTATAATCACAGCACAGCTCATTAGCTTTTAATTTACAGAAACATAAATATTATTACAAACCTTTTTCAAACTTAATGTAAATTTATACAAACAGTGTTTAACATGACAAGCTACTCAACTTGTCCAAGTTCACAGCGGAAGGAATATAAACACGCGACTACGCACGTCGCGAAGGTTGACACCGTACTCAGCCCAAAGCTTGGTGTCACTCAGGAGGGTCACTGCCAGCCGGGGACGGATCCCACTCCACGGACCAGCCATACGGAACAGAAGTTGGCCAAGCAGGGCTATTCGTGGGGTTCTCGAAGGTCATACCTGAAAAATTTACTAGCAAGACTGAGTATACTAATACTCAGCAAGACTTACCCGCTTCGTGGTATACTTAGCCAGGTAACTAGACTCATGAAGGCATTGCAAAGGTTCGGGGTTCATTTTCAGCTGAAAACCAAAAAAGAGTATGATCTATTTTCAAATTTTAGCTTTCAAGATTCTAGTTGATTATCCATTCTAGGTAAGCACCTACACTGAGCAAGCAAGGTAGAGATTATCATTCATCAAGATTATTCCATCAGTAGTTACACTTCTTACTCTATGTGGCAGAAGGAATAAGCAGTCTCAATTTCCGCGAGAGACGGACGATTCTGAATTGAGTTTCAACCTTGCAAGGTAAACCTAACTCACACGCTTGGAACATCCAAAGATCGTTCCAAAGCAACCGTTTCCCTCATTTTCTGGGTTATGGATCAGGGCCACCACAAGCGACTGCAGGACCGTACGCACACCAATTGTGCAGGACATACGCCTGTAGCGCGACTACATGACCGTACTCCTATCTACTATGCAGAACGTACTCCCACACGTCGGTGCGTGTGTACAACAGAAATTAAATAAACGAGTGGTGGAGACATGTCCATTTGCCGGGCCATTCAGGTACTAGGCTTACCGCTTTACCATATTTCGCGGCATGTGGCTAGTACTTTCAAAAGCTTAGACACCACTACCACATATTGCGACCTTAACAACTTTTATCAAAACAGATAGGGTAAACCTTCAGGTCATGATATCGCACATGACCCTGTCCATTATCCTTATAGTGATTGCAAAATAGTAAACATGCAACTCCTATATCGCGCGAGTGACAGGAAATCACTCGACTTTTACCGGTCCTATTTAGCAGAGCGTCTATGCGATAAGGACTCGGGTACAATACATTGGATTCCTAGGATTCATGCATCTAGCATTCCATTTCAACTCCTAGACTTAATGCAAGATATAATATATAAGTATAAGATTGCATAATATAGTAATTTGAAATACTGGGTTATGCACCAGGGCTTGCCTTCTTGAGTGGAGTTGGGGGCAGGGGTGTCAAAGACTTCCGAACTTTGATTCGGGGCTTCAGTTAGAGTCTCGGCGACGTTTATTGGGTCTTCAGAAAACCCTTGGTCTTGTTCCAAGACTAGCTCGTAATCTCCATCGTCGAGCGTTGTCGATTCTACATGGTATGCAATGATTTAAGTTAGATGGTGCTTGAGTTAAAGATTTTATTTTACGATAAAGTTGCAATCCAATAGTTAACACACATGAACTCATGAAACAAGGGGTTTAGTCTCAAATTACTATTCACACTTAAGTTATGGTTATAGCACTGAAATTACTGAAAATAGAAATCGAAACATTTGAATTTGAATTCAAACTTCAAGTTTAAATTCAAATCTTAGGTAAATAGAATTATAAAGTCTTGAAAATTTAATTATGAATTAATTAGCAACATATTAGATTATGATAAAAATATCTAAACAAATAAGCCTTAGGAAAATGTTTAGCTAAATTCAAACCCTCTTAAATTGAATTGCCCAAGTTCAAAAGAACTTAATCTACAAAATAATATTAAGCTTGAAATTTTTACACTGGCTTACCCATGACCTAAAGAAGCTACACACCAAAAATTACAAGGAAATAAGTTTATATCCACAAGTTATGCATAAGATACCCTTTTACTTTGAGTTTTAAATAGATCAAAATACATTTAGTTTCATACCAAACTCTATTAATAAAAGTTGTAGATCTTGATTTCTAGTTTCTAACAAAACCGGTTTGATAATTTTTGGAATTTTCTACAACTTTCTATCGATTTAATAAGCTAACTGCCTTGCTCACATAAAATAATAAGGACGTTTACACAGAGGCCCCTATTGGCACTATTCTACAGAGTCTTAAGCCTTGCAGATAGCCCCCTGGGCTTTTGCATCTTCCAGCCCGAGGTCCCTGACCGTGGTCAAAGGGGAAACGTGAGGGTTGACCGGCCAAGTCCGGCGTCGGCGATCGCCGGCGGCGAGGGGAAAGGGATGGGGAGGCATCAGTGAGTCTTTGCGCACCTGGAGACACTTGGGATCGTGTGGGGGCAACCTGTAGCAGCGGCGCGACAGAGACAGGCGGCCGGCGACAGAGGTGAATAGCGGGGGCGGCGCTCCGGTGGTCGGGGGTGGCGAGGAAGAGGCCGGGGAGCTTCAAGGCGCCAGCTCAATTGGGGTCGAGAAGGGTCGGGAGTAGGTGTTCCACGACGGGCAGGGGTGGCGGCGGGTGGAGATCGACGGTTACTGTTGAGAGGCTGGTGTGATGCACGGGGGGAACAATTAAGGGGTTGTAGAGCTCCACTGGGTCACAAGGAGTCTAGCTGTGGGGTCGTGGTGGTGTGGGGATGACCGAGGCGAGCTATCCATGGCGAGGCCGAGCAGCGGCGGGGCTCGAGCTGGCCGGAGCTGTGGAAGGTGAGGTTGGAGTGCGTGGGAACGAAATTGGATGGGCTGTAGAGCATCAGTGGGTCATGGCAGCGCTGCTGCTGCACTGGATTGGGGTCCGGGGGCGGTGTGAGGGGCTGTCGACGGTGGTCCGAGGTGACAGCGGAGGTCCGGTGAGGCACGGGATCGGAAAGAGAAAAATGACAGAGAAATGGTGGTGCAGGAGCAGAAGAAGAGGTGCATTTGGAGCTTACGACATGCCTTAAGCTACCAGAGAGGACACAGGTGTGAGAGACCAAGCCAGGGTCGACGGCGTGCATGGCGGCCCTGGGCACAGCTCGGGCAGAGGCGAGGGGGTGGCGTGGCGCGTGAAGAAGAAAGCAACGGGGAGAGCTGCAGCGGCGGCCGGCCGGGGAGTGACGCGTGGGACCGCCGGGAAGCAGGAGGTGGTGCGGGGTTGCTACGGCGGCAAGCAGCGGCGAGAGGCGTGGCTCGGGCAGACGGCGGGCGACGTGGCAAGGCGGGGAAAGGCCAGCGCGGGGTCGGGGAAAGCGGCAGCGAGGCAGGGGAGGGCACGTGGATGAGTGCAGGGCGGCGCTGGGATAGCGGGGGTGGCGCACATGGCCGGCAGAGCAGCGGCGGCGGCGCACACAGAGAAACAGAGGAGGAGGAGAGAGAGGTAGACGAAGGAGGACCCAAATGCGATTTGCAGAAAATATAGGGACCCTAGTGTAATGCTCTGATAACTTTCAAACGAGTGCTCAATTGGAGATGGGCCCAAAAGCAAAGATGTATGGTTTTTCAAAATGTACAACTTTTCTTTAAGGTTTGTCCTCAGAAGAGCTAAGGATTTGGAGTTAATTTAAGATTTAGCAAAGATTCTAAACTTTATACAAATCCTATTTAAAAACTACACTACAAATACATCCTATGTGTAGTTTCACCTATATTTGCGATTTAAACACAAGTTTTTGACTTTTGCCAAAACAACCTTTATGTATTTGAATTCCACTTCTCTTTCTCATCTATTTCACACTAAAGGGCCTTTATTAATTTATAATTATATAAACAACCATTTTTCCTTAGCATTTAAATTTTCAAACATACTTTCACCATATTTTGCACATAATATCACACTAAAATCTAGGGTGTGACAATGCCGAATACCTGAGTGTCACAGCCTTCCCCCCTAAAAAGAATCTCGTTCTGAGATTCCGGAACAGAATGAATTTGGTTGATCAAGTGCGGAGGTTGGTTTGAAACAAGTCTGGAAAATTATGCTGAAGATAAGATTCAGTTTCCCATGTGGCTTCTTCTTCCGTATCATGGTTCCACTGAATCTTGAACATCCTAATGGTTTCTCTTCTAGTGCTTCTTTCTTTGGTGTCAAATACTCTGATTGGATGTTCTGTATATGTTAGATCAGATTCGATTTCGAGAGTCTGAGGATCGATGATCTCGGTAGGAACCTTGACACATTTCCTAAGTTGAGATATATGGAAGATGTCATGGATGGCCGCTAATTGAGGAGGAAGTAGAAGACGGTAAGCTACCGGTCCACAGATTTCAAGGATTTCAAAGGGTCCAATGTATCGAGGAGCAAGTTTCCCTTTTACGCCGAACCTTTGAATACCTCGGGTAGGAGATACTCGAAGATATATGAAGTCTACGACTTGAAACTATAATGGTCTTCTTTGTATATCAGCGTAGCTTTTCTGTCGAGATTGGGCTGCCTTCAGATTTGTCTGTATAATCCTGTAACATTCCTGTAATTAGAATATAGACCCTAGGTATTAGTGTGTTGTATGTATATTAAGGTTTGTACAGAGAACTAGGGGTGTATTTGTAAATTATGAATTTTATAAGTCCTTATGTACAATTGTGTGAAAATGTTCTTAAATGTTAAATTCAAATGACTATAGAGAAGAAAAGTACAAATATTAAGTTAAAACCTAAGAGAAATAGACTTTGTATGAAACTAAGGATCTATGTGTAATTAACACAAATATAAGGGTTTACCTGTGAAATGGTTAAAAGATAAAAGTAAAACTCAGATTTACGTAAGGGCTAAAGTGTAAAAAGGACTAGTAATGATTACTGCAAGAAATCTTGCAAAAAGAACCTAAACATTAAAGCATTTTGTTTGAATTATAACACAAAGTTTATAATTTGAATTGTGTTCAAAAGTTAAAATAGAAACTGTATCCTATGAGATTTTGAACTTGAACCCTAAAGTATTATTGTAGGATTTGAAATTCTCTACAACTTTCATGTTGAGCGTTTTCTCATTTGACCTTTGTAGCAGTGAGAAATTTTGGTTTACAGAGAGGTCCCTGAACTTTTTGGGAATTGCAAACAAGCCCCCCTGACACCTCCCTGCTTCGTCTTCCTCTGGCACCACCGCTTCCCCTCTGCTCCGCTCTGCCTCCGCCGCTGACCGCCGGCACAGGACCCCGAGCTCCACCTCCAGTTTCTGCACGTGCCCACGTGTCGCCCCTTGCTTTCCCCGCCGCTGTTCCCCTCCCTTCCTGGCCTCGCGTGCGCGCGCCACGACGACCCCGAGCCTCCGCTAGCCGCCACCTCCTCGTCGCCGTGGACAGCCCACCGCCGTGCCTTAACTCTCGGTCTCTCGCGCGCAGCAGCACCACTTCAACGCCTACATCCTGTTCTGCTACTCCCAGTGCCCAATTCCGAGCATCCGAGCCACATCCCTCCGCCGCCGTCCTCTTCCGCTCCGGCCACGCACGGCACGCCCGTGGACAGCCAACACCAGACCTCCTCCGCCCCAATCCATCCTCGTGCAAGCTTTCCCATTGCTTACTCATGCTCGACGACCCTCTGTTGCCTCCCAATTCCCATTGGAACATCGCCTCCGACGAGCGCCGCCATCGCCGCCTTCGGCCCCCACCGTGGGCAGCTCGCTCCGGGCCCTCCCACGCCATAACAACCCTCTAGCTAGCACTACATCATCTCTGTGAAGCTCCCCGACCCATCCATTAGCTCTCTAGTCCACCACCGCGCCTCCCCGACGCTCGCCGGCGTTCTTCTTCGCCGCCGCCGCTACTGTCTCTGTCGGTCACTTCAAATCCGACACGAATCCTTCCAATTGGTTGTACCTACACGTTCCCCGTGACTCACTGGTTCTCGTGCGCAGGTCCTTTGCCGACGTTGATCGCCGGAACCTCGCCGTCGACGGAGACCTCGCCGCCACCATATCGGGTCCTCGTCGAGTCCTACTATTCCGGCCACCCCAGCCCTCGACAAGTGGCGCAACAGGACCACCGTAAGCCCCTAAGTCTTCCCCTGCCCTTGGACCTCGTCGCCGGTGACCGCCGTCGCCGGAACACTGCCGCCCCCGCCTTGCTCTGCTTCGGTCCCCAGCCTAAGGACCACGGGTTAGAAGACTTGAAAACCCAGGGGGTTTTCTGTAAGGCTATAGACTCAACTGAATAGTACCGAAGGACCCCCTTGTGTAAATAATGCTGTCAACTTAGAAATTCTGTATCAATTCGAGGAAAAATCATAAAAATGCAAACTAAATTTGTTGGAATCCTTAAGTAAAACTCGACTACTTTTATTTAGGAAGTTTGAGCTGAAGGTGTATATTTTCTGATGTAGATTAAATATTAGAAAATAAGTGTTTTAATTATATCTCATGTTGTAGACATGGGTTATAGCTGAAATTTGGAACTTAGACTGTATGTGCTATGTATAGCTCTGTGTAAAAAGTTCGAGTACTTTACTGTTCATTTGCTTAGATTTCGAGTACTTTTTGTTATATGTTGATAAAAGTTACTTAATTTAATTCCAAATGTATTCCTTCATATTTAGGGCTGAAAAATTTATTTTAGCTTTGTTACAACAGAAGTAATCTAAGATAAAAATTTGAAAGTCAGAGGCCTAATGTAACCTCAGCCATGAATTTAAGTTTAGATTCAAAGAAAAATTCATGACCCATAGTTCTAGTTCATAAAAATTTATGAATAAATTAAATGCTCTAAAATCAAGAAATTATTTTTCTAATACTGTTTTATAATAGTGTAGTTTATTACCAAATTTCCAACTTAAGATTAGGTGGAAAACAACTAAAACAAATTGAACATGTTATAATAGTATATAATTTAGTATCAATATGGACTTCATATAAATCAATAATACAAGCATTAGATAAAAGGATTTAACTTAGTTATTGGGCACCACCCCAACCTGTTGTTATATGCCACTAGTTAGATATTTAGTAAAGTTAACTTAGTTATTTAATGTATCTAGATAAGATACTTAATACTCAATAAATGACTGCCCAGTACAAGATAGTTAGGTTGATTGTCGAAATGTAATGTTCCTTTATTTGGATTGCAACTTTATCGTGAATTGAAATGAAAGTGTATACATTCATTAAACTCCATCTTGCATATCATATAGATTCGACCACTCTCGCCGACGGAGATTATCAGTTGATTCCGGAACCAGAAGGAGTTTATTCTGAAGACCCCGAGAATCTCGTCGCGGATTTCTCTGAAGCCCCGAACCAAGGTTCGGAAGATATTAATTTGACTAACCCCAACCCCACCAGCGAAGGCAAGCCCCGGACATAACCTACTATTTTTATTACACTGCACTCTATATTTATTTATGTATTCTATGCATTAAGTTTATAGGAATTGTTTGAAACCCTAGATGCATGAATCCTAGGAATCAATGTATTGAATAATAGTACTTGAGTCCGAGTAGCTGCTATGCTAATAGGACCGGTAGAAGTCGAGTGATTTCCTGTCACTCGCGCGATATAGGAATTGTGATGTTTACTTTCATGTTATCACTATAAGGATGACAGACGGGAGTTTTATTCGGTATCATGGTTGAGGTGATACCCCGTCTGTGTTGTTGAACTGGATAAGGCCGTAGTGTGTGGTAGCGGTGGTTAAGCGTTTGAAAGTACTAGCCACATGCCGTGAAATATGGTAAGCGGTAAGCCTAGTAACCAATCGGCCCGAGGAGTGGACATACCCCCCACCACATGTATTTGCTTCTCTTGGTTACTTAGTTCGACGTGTGGGAATACGTGTTGCTGGGCAACCAGGAGTACAGGTTTTGTAGTCGCGCTACAGACGTACGTCCTGCACTTTGGAAGTGCGTATGGTCCTGCAGTCGCTTGTGGTGGCCCTGATCCACGAGTCGGAATGAAAGGCAAACGGTTGCTTAGGAACGACCCTTTGGTGTTCCAAGCGTGTGTGTTAGGTTTATCCTTGCAAGGTTTGAATCTCGATTCAGGAATCGTCCGCCTCTCACAATGAATGAGACTGCTTACCCCCTTTGCCACATTGAGTAACAAGAGCAACTATGTGGTTACCAAAGATGATGTTTGATTAAAGATTCTACCATGTTTGAGTAGTTATAAGTGCTTACCTAGAATGGATAATCAACTAGAACCTGAAAACTAAAAGTTGAAATTGAGGATCTACTCTTTGTTGCTTTTCAGCTAAAAATCTTACCCAAAGCCTAAAAAGCCTGCATAAGTCTAGATACATGGCTAAGTATACCATGAGCGGGTAAGTCTTGCTGAGTATTAGAATACTCAGCCTTGCTTTTGTTGAATTACTTCAGGTAATCTCCTTGATGAGCCAGCTTTCATTACACCGTGGCCCTATCCCTTGCCTGATGGTTGGTCCGTGGAGTGGGATCCATCCCCGGCCAACACAGATTCCGCCGAGTGATATTATGCCAGGGCTAGCATAATATCTGTAATAACGACGTGTACAATGTTTACGCTTTTAAACTCCGCTGCTTGACTTATAACTTAAACCTGTTTTGTAATAATCTCCCCTCAGTGGGAGCTACTGATGCTTTGTAAAAATTTTTGTATTATATCTGCCTGTGGTGTAAAATGTATTGGCATTTATATCTCTGGACTGACCTTCGTATGAGGTACCTTGTTGGATCCTGCGTTCGGTGGTTTATCGGGACGTTACCCGATAGGCCAATAGGATTATACCGTTTGAAGCACGAGGTAGCCCTCCAGAGAGGACTCGCGTACTTGTGCCGGTGTAATTCAGGTTGGTTCTGCCACAGCTGGTATCAGAGCTAACAAGTGTACCCTGGAGGTATAATTAGCCCTAAAAGTAATTTATAGTATAAAATTTGATTAATCAAGTAGTTGCGAACTACGTTGGATTCGTTAAGGTTTATGTATAGTACGTAAAGCCCTAGGGTAATGTTATTAAGAGGATTAGAGGTGGCTGTACTATATATATATAAATCTAACCTCCAGCATTACTTTTCTGTTGAAACTTAAATTTATGCACAACCCAACCTTACTTTCTGTAACGACATCTTCGATCGTGAGGTAAGAAGGTAAGGATCCTCAGCCAACTGAGGGAGCTTGGCCTTCCTGTCGGTGATGCGAACCGAACGCTGTTTCTCAAGCAGTGGCCTACTTTAGATGCTGCCAATGTACCAACTTCGGTTGACTACATTGGGAGTATATGGTTCAGCACAGGGTATGGCGATCGCTGTTCATACCCCCGCATTTTTGCGGTACCCCCGTGAATACGTTGTTTCAATAACGTATGTTAACGTTGTCTGTACGGCGGTAATTGTACAGATGCTGTTTCTATAGTGAGCAGTAATGAATGGGGACGCTTTCATGACATGCTGGCATGAAAGGTTCATTGGATATATATGTGTGTATTGTGGTTTTCTGCAGGTACACTAACCACGATTACGAAACTAGGACGGATAGAACTTATCGACTAGTTAATAGAGAGAGACGTATTTATATTGTGCCACCGTAACTAACCACGTAAGACCAAGGTTACTTGGCAGTTATTTTTGTTTGTGAGATCGAATAGTGCATGACACTGTTATTGAGTTCCTACAGGCACAAATTCATGATCCGATACTTATGGCTGATGATGCCCAGGCTCACATTAAGGAACTGCAGCAGCAACCGATACATCCCACTATACCCATAATGCCTGAAGAAGAAGAAGAAGACCCAGAAGAGATTGAGGGTGTTTCAGAGATTGACTCTGAGCATGGGGATCCTGTTCTTAGTCCCTATCATTCTTCCTCTGGCAGTCAGTCGTCTATAGGCGACTTCGACGATTTCTAGTGTCGTAAATCGTCGACTAGCTAGATGTAACATATGGGAGTGTAATAACCTAGGTAGTGTGTAACTTAGCTAGATCTCATGCCATTTGTTGTAACATAGATGGCCTGCGTAGGGATCTTTCGGATGTGTGAGGTGGAGAACGATCAGGATCAGTGTTGTAATATAAGTTTCCTGTTTTATCATCTTGTTCACAATCTTTATGATTCTGTAATGAGATGATTGAATGGAGTATGTTTATTGTTTATCTAAGTCATATATCTTCTGAAATTGGGAGTAAGGCTATATGGTTAATGATGGACATCTCCTTTGTTTCAGATGGTTGGAGCCACGCGCGGAACCCCGGAAGGTTTCCGAGCAGATCAGGCTAGCGGTTCCCAACAACCGCCACCGCCACCTCCTAACCTTGCCGAGGTTATGGCTCGGCAAACTGAACTGCTCAACTTGCTGGTTCAAGCACAACAGAATCAGCAACATCAACAGTTCCGCGGAGGTCGTGATGACCGCAATCCTCCTGTGGCTAGTTACCAGGATTTCATCAGTACACAGCCTCCATTCTTCAGTAAAGCTGAAGAACCCTTGGATGCCGATGCTTGGCTCCATATCATTGAATCGAAGTTCGCTCTATTGACAATACCTTGCGTGGACTCAAGCAAAGCTTCCTTTGCCGCCCAGCAACTCCGAGGTGCTGCTCGGATCTGGTGGGACAATTTCTATGCCATGCAACCTGCAGGGCATGATATCACCTGGGATGAGTTTCGGGCAGCCTTTAGGGCACATTATATTCCTGAAGGATTGCTGGAGCGAAAATTGAATGAATTCTTGGCACTTACTCAAGGCACCAATACAGTCCTGCAGTATGCACAGAACTTCAATCATCTGTGTCAATATGCGGGATATCATGTGGATAATGATGCCAAGAAACAAGATCGTTTCCGTCGAGGCTTTAATACCAAGCTCAAGGAACGCCTGAATCTTGTGAAGGCTAATACTTTCAGCGAGCTGGTTAATATGGCTTTAACTCAAGAAGATTGCATCGTGGCACATCATGCCGAGAAGAAATGGAAGACTCCTACTGGACCCTCGAGTGCTCAATCACCGAGGTATCGGATTGTTCCCAATACATCGTTCAGAGCACCGCAGCGGAATGCCCCAACTGGTAGATTGGTTTTCAGGCCGCCCCAACAGCAGGGAAGGTATAGACCTCCCATTCCTCAGCAACAATCACAACCATCTGGCCTACGGCCAAATGTTCAACAAGTGCCACAGAGAGGCAGTAATTATCGCTGTTTCAATTGCGGGAGTGCGGACCATTTTATCCGAGATTGTCCGCGGCCTAAGAAACCTAATCAAGGGCAAGGCTCTACTCAGGGTAACCAGAACAAGGGCAAGAAGCCGGTGATGCAAGTCCGGCAAGGACGAATTAACTTCACCACTCTGGCAGAACTTCCAGATGGAGCTCCCATCATGTCGGGTACATTTTCTATTCACCATAAACCAGTTGTTACTTTATTTGATTCCGGAGCAACACATAGCTTTATTAGTAACAACTGTGGTACCCGGATAGGACTTGATCCTTGTTTCACTCAAGGGGCATATATGATCTCTACCCCTGGAGGAAAAATCACCTCCAACCAAATGAGTAGAAAAGTGCCACTTCAGTTAGGTAGTAAAGAGATCAAAACTGATTTGGTTTTACTTAGTTTAGAGGGTATTGATGTTATACTTGGGACCGACTGGATGACTAAACATCAAGTACGGCTAGATATTTCTTCCCGAGTTGTTGAAATTGATTCACCATACTATGGGATCACCACCCTTTATCTGCCGCAGCCAGAATGTCTGCATCCTTGCACTTATACCATCACAAATATCCAAGTCAAGGATATCCCTATAGTATGTGAATACCCCGATATCTTTCCAGATGACTTGCCTGGAATGCCACCAGATAGAGACATCGAGTTTATCATTGAACTTCAACCGGGCACTGCTCCTATTTCGAAGAGGCCGTATCGCATGCCTCCAAATGAATTAGCCGAACTAAAAATCCAGCTCCAGGATCTTCTTGATAAGGGATATATACGTCCAAGTGCCTCACCTTGGGGTTGTTCTGCTCTCTTTGTCAAGAAGAAAGACGATAGCCTAAGGCTATGTGTCGATTACCGTCCACTCAATGCGGTTACCATCAAAAATAAGTACCCTCTTCCCCGCATTGACATTTTGTTTGATCAGCTAGCCGGGGCTAAGGTCTTCTCTAAGATTGACTTATGCTCTGGTTATCATCAGATCAAGATTAGGCCTTGTGATATTCCAAAAACGGCCTTCTCGACCAGATATGGACTTTACGAATATCTGGTTATGTCATTTGGACTTACTAATGCACCGGCATATTTCATGTATCTCATGAATTCAGTATTCATGCCGGAACTCGACAAATTCGTCGTGGTCTTCATTGATGACATTCTAATATACTCCAAAACCAAAGAAGACCATGCTAATCATTTACGTGTTGTTCTTCAACGACTACGTGATCATCGCCTTTATGCCAAATTTTCGAAATGTGAATTTTGGCTGGATAGTGTGAAATTCTTGGGGCATACTATTTCAAGTGAAGGCATATCGGTTGATCCAACCAAAGTCCAAGAGGTTATGGACTGGAAACCTCCAACTTCAGTCCATCAAATCCGAAGTTTCCTTGGATTGGCGGGATATTATCGCCGATTCATTCCGGATTTCTCCAAGATAGCCAAACCAATGACTGAGCTACTTAAGAAAGAAGTTAAGTTCCGTTGGGATGATAGGTGTGAGGAAGCATTTCACACCTTGAGACAACTTCTGACGACTGCTCCTGTATTAGCTCAGCCAGATAATACTCAGCCTTTTGATGTCTATTGTGATGCTTCTGGAACTGGCCTTGGTTGTGTTCTTATGCAAAACAACCGGGTTATTGCTTATGCATCCCGAGCACTTTGGACTCATGAGCAAAATTATCCTACACATGATCTTGAATTGGCAGCAGTTATCCATGCTCTCAAGATTTGGAGACATCATCTTATGGATGCTAAGTGTAATATCTACACTGACCATAAGAGCCTCAAGTATATCTTCACTCAAGCTGACCTAAATATGAGGCAAAGGCGTTGGTTAGAATTGATTAAAGACTATGACCTTGAGGTCCACTACCATCCGGGTAAGGCTAATGTGGTTGCGGATGCCCTTAGCCGTAAAGCACATTGTCACTGTTTATCCGTAGCAACTTTCAGTGACACTCTCTGCCATCAGATAAGAAAACTCAATTTAGAGATCATTCCTCAAGGTAGTCTGAATCTGCTATCTATTGAGTCTAATCTTCGAGATAAAATCATCATGTCCCAACTTCATGATGAGGGTGTCAAAATTATCAAATCCAAGCTATCTCTAGGAGAAGCCAAATATAAATGTTTTCGCACTGACCATCAAGGAATCCTGTGGTTCAACAATCGCATTGTTGTACCTAAAGATCATCAACTTCGCAAGCAAATCCTTGATGAAGCACATTTATCCAAGTTCTCTATTCATCCTGGTAGCACCAAGATGTACCAAGATCTACGGCAACATTTTTGGTGGACCAGAATGAAAAGAGAAATTGCTAAATATGTATCTGAGTGCGATACGTGCCAGAGAGTCAAAGCCAGTCATCTTAAGGCATCTGGTACACTTCAGCCATTACCCATTCCGTCATGGAAATGGGAAGATATTAGCATGGATTTTATTGTCGGTCTTCCCAACACATCTCAAAAGCATGACTCCATATGGGTAATCATTGATAGACTCACAAAAACAGCTCATTTTCTTCCTGTGCATACCACTTACTCTGCTAAGAAGTATGCCGAAGTCTATCTGGATCAAATCGTTCGATTACATGGGGTTCCAAAAACCATCATCTCTGATCGAGGGCCCCAATTTATTGCACGATTTTGGGAGCAATTACAACTAGCTCTAGGAACCAAGTTGATTTGAAGCTCTGCGTATCATCCCCAGACGGATGGACAGACTGAGCGAGTTAATCAAATTCTTGAAGACATGCTCCGAGCTTGTATTATTCAGTATGGTACAAGTTGGGACAAGTGCCTTGCTCTAGCTGAATTTGCTTACAACAATAGTTATCAAGCTAGTCTTCAAATGGCTCCTTTTGAAGCGTTATATGGTCGCAGATGCCGAACTCCTTTGAGTTGGTCAGAGACCGGTGAACGCAAAATCTTTGGACCAGACCTAGTCGTTGAAGCCGAAGATAAGGTTAAGATTATTCAATCCAACCTTAAAGCCGCTCAGTCCAGACAGAAAAGCTACGCAGATAAGAGGAGGAAACCTCTGCAATTTCAAACAGGAGATTTTGTTTATCTTCGAGTATCTCCTACCAAAGGTGTCCAACGTTTCGGCATAAAAGGGAAATTAGCACCCCGGTATGTCGGACCCTTTGAAATTCTTAATGTTTGTGGCTCAGTGGCTTACGAACTTCGCCTTCCGTCTCAATTGGCTGCCATTCATGATGTCTTCCATGTTTCTCAACTTAAGAAGTGTGTTAAAATACCCACGGAAATCGTTGAGACATGTGCCATTGAGATTGAACCCGATCTATTGTACATCGAACAACCTCTTCAAATCTTGGATACCAAGGAAAGGCTCACCAGAAGAAGGGCAGTTAAGATGTACAAAATCTTATGGGATCATCACACCGAGGAAGAAGCGACTTGGGAAACTGAGCCTTATCTTCAACGGAATTTTCCAGATTTCCTTCAAGCCAATCCCCAAAACTAATCATTCGATTCTGTTCAGCTTCGGAATCTTGGGACGAGATTCTTTTTAAGGGGGGAAGGCTGTAACATTCCTGTAATTAGAATATAGACCCTAGGTATTAGTGTGTTGTATGTATATTAAGGTTTGTACAGAGAACTAGGGGTGTATTTGTAAATTATGAATTTTATAAGTCCTTATGTACAATTGTGTGAAAATGTTCTTAAATGTTAAATTCAAATGACTATAGAGAAGAAAAGTACAAATATTAAGTTAAAACCTAAGAGAAATAGAGTTTGTATGAAACTAAGGATCTATGTGTAATTAACACAAATATAAGGGTTTACCTGTGAAATGGTTAAAAGATAAAAGTAAAACTCAGATTTACGTAAGGGCTAAAGTGTAAAAAGGACTAGTAATGATTACTGCAAGAAATCTTGCAAAAAGAACCTAAACATTAAAGCATTTTGTTTCAATTATAACACAAAGTTTATAATTTGAATTGTGTTCAAAAGTTAAAATAGAAACTGTATCCTATGAGATTTTGAACTTGAACCCTAAAGCATTATTGTAGGATTTGAAATTCTCTACAACTTTCATGTTGAGCGTTTTCTCATTTGACCTTTGTAGCAGTGAGAAATTTTGGTTTACAGAGAGGTCCCTAAACTTTTTGGGAATTGCAAACAAGCCCCCCTGACATCTCCCTGCTTCGTCTTCCTCTGGCACCACCGCTTCCCCTCTGCTCCACTCTGCCTTCGCCGCTGACCGCCGGCACAGGACCCCGAGCTCCACCTCCAGTTTCTGCACGTGCCCACGTGTCGCCCCTTGCTTTCCCCGCCGCTGTTCCCCTCCCTTCCTGGCCTCGTGCGCGCGCGCCACGACGACCCCGAGCCTCCGCCAGCCACCACCTCCTCGTCGCCGTGGACAGCCCACCGCCGCGCCTTAACTCGCGCGCAGCAGCACCACTTCAACGCCTACATCCTGTTCTGCTACTCCCAGTGCCCAATTCCGAGCATCCGAGCCACATCCCTCCGCCGCCGTCCTCTTCCGCTCCGGCCACGCACGGCACGCCCGTGGACAGCCAACACCAGACCTCCTCCGCCCCAATCCATCCTCGTGCAAGCTTTCCCATTGCTTGCTCGTGCTCGACGACCCTCTGTTGCCTCCCAATTCCCACTGGAACATCGCCTCCGACGAGCGCCGCCGTCGCCGCCTTCGGCCCCCACCGTGGGCAGCTCGCTCCGGGCCCTCCCACGCCATAACAACCCTCTAGCTAGCACTACATCATCTCTGTGAAGCTCCCCGACCCATCCATTAGCTCTCTAGTCCACCACCGCGCCTCCCCGACGCTCGCCGGCGTTCTTCTTCTTCGCCGCCGCTACTATCTCCGTCGGTCACTTCAAATCCGACACGAATCCTTCCAATTGGTTGTACCTACACGTTCCCCGTGACTCACTGGTTCTCGTGCGCAGGTCCTTTGCCGACGTTGATCGCCAGAACCTCGCCGTCGACGGAGACCTCGCCGCCACCATCTCGGGTCCTCGTCGAGTCCTACTATTTCGGCCACCCCAGCCCTCGACAAGTGGCGCAACAGGACCACCGTAAGCCCCTGAGTCTTCCCCTGCCCTTGGACCTCGCCGCCGGTGACCGCCGTCGCCGGAACACCGCCGCCCCCGCCTTGCTCTGCTTCGGTCCCCAGCCTAAGGACCACGGGTTAGAAGACTTGAAAACCCAGGGGGTTTTCTGTAAGGCTATAGACTCAGCTGAATAGTACCGAAGGACCCCCTTGTGTAAATAATGCTATCAACTTAGAAATTCTGTATCAATTCGAGAAAAAATCATAAAAATGCAAACTAAATTTTGTTGGAATCCTTAAGTAAAACTCGACTACTTTTATTTAGGAAGTTTGAGCTGAAGGTGTATATTTTCTGATGTAGATTAAATATTAGAAAATAAGTGTTTTAATTATATCTCATGTTGTAGACATGTGTTATAGCTGAAATTTGGAACTTAGACTGTATGTGCTATGTATAGCTCCGTGTAAAAAGTTCGAGTACTTTACTGTTCATTTGCTTAGATTTCGAGTACTTTTTGTTATATGTTGATAAAAGTTACTTATTTTAATTCCAAATGTATTCCTTTATATTTAGGGCTGAAAAATTTATTTTAGCTTTGTTACAACAGAAGTAATCTAAGATAAAAATTTGAAAGTCAGAGGCCTAATGTAACCTCATCCATGAATTTAAGTTTAGATTCAAAGAAAAATTCATGACCCATAGTTCTAGTTCATAAAAATTTATGAATAAATTAAATGCTCTAAAATCAAGAAATTATTTTTCTAATACTGTTTTATAATAGTGTAGTTTATTACCAAATTTCCAACTTAAGATTAGGTGGAAAACAACTAAAACAAATTGAACATGTTATAATAGTACATAATTTAGTATCAATATGGACTTCATATAAATCAATAATACAAGCATTAGATAAAAGGATTTAACTTAGTTATTGGGCACCACCCCAACCTGTTGCTCTATGCCACTAGTTAGATATTTAGTAAAGTTAACTTAGTTATTTAATGTATCTAGATAAGATACTTAATACTCAATAAATGACTGCCCAGTACAAGATAGTTAGGTTGATTGTCGAAATGTAATGTTCCTTTATTTGGATTGCAACTTTATCGTGAATTGAAATGAAAGTGTATACATTCATTAAACTCCATCTTGCATATCATATAGATTCGACTGTCGGTGTTTAACCCGCTGACCACCGAGGGATATACCCAAGGTGGTAAGTTTTGGGTGAGGGAACGCCGGGATCAGGAACTCGAAGGTGCAAGGAACACAAGACTTAGACAGGTTCGGGCCGCACGGAGCGTAACACCCTACGTCCTGTATGGTGGTTTGTATTCCCTTTGGTGTAGAATGACCTAATGATCCCTTTTGAGGGGGGTCCCTGACCTCCCTTATATATCCGAGAGGCCAGAGTTACAAAGATGCTAACCAACCCCCACCGAGGGATCACACCAGAACTGATCTCGAGTAGATCCTTCCCGTGTTGGTTAGCCCTATCTCCTATTTAAACGGGATAAACAAGAGATAAATAAAATGAATAAGAGATAAGACGGGCTTAATCTCTTAAACTTCGCGACATGCCCAGCCCGGTGACCCCGGGTCTGACAAGCCCCCGAGCTCTTCGTAGTTGAGCACTGCAGGCTTATCGAGTACTTTCGAAGCGGTCTTCGACTTCTTCTGAAGCTTCATCTTGAAACCCTGCTTCGAGTACTTCCTTAGCCGCATCGAAGCTATGAGGTGCTCATGCCCCGAATTTTAGTTCTGTTATGGCGTGCGATTGAAAAATCGCACTCCATATGGAGTAGCCCCCGAGCCTCAGATTGAATTGGAGAATCAGGCTGGGGGTCCCATTAATTTGTAATCCTCCTTATCCTTCAAAGAAACTTGAACAATAAGTAGTCGATGCCACGTACCCCGCAGCCCCTGAGCCTTGAATCCAAATCCCACGAAACTGGAGATAAGGGTCCAAAAAATCGTGGCATACAGGCTAAACAATGACACTGTAAGGGGAGACCAAAGTGATGGTACAAATGATGCAATTAGACCAAAGATTCGAAAAACCCCTTCTTTCGGGCTAATTGGCCCTGAAAAAATGATTAATCAAATATTCAATCTAATCAGACCACCAAGTGACCCCTCACCTTCGGAATATTCCACAAAACGACTCTTGGTCTTCTGAACAGTAACTTTTCCCCATCCCGCAGGTTACTTAACCCCGCACCCATAGGAGGGAAAAATGTGCTTTCAGTCCGCATTCCACCAAAAACCACCAAAACCCCAATCTGAGCCGAACGCCGCCGCCACTGCCCAAGGAGATCCCCCCACTCCAACTCCCCCGCCCCTCTCCCTGCAGCCCCCGAGCATCTCGTGGCGTAGCGCACTGGAGATGGTGCCTAAGAAGTCGGAGATCGAGGGGAAGAAGAAAGCGGCAGAACCATCGACCGAGGAATGGTCACACAGTAAGTGCTCCCTTAACAATCTGAACAAACTGGTTTCCGAGGGGTTGCTCCAAGAGAAAAACCTTGTTAACTGGCGCCCCTCTTTCCGTGAACCTTTCCCCATGGAGAATGTCGACGAAATCGTCACATTCTTCCATTTTGCCGAACGGGGATTGGCCCTCCCCACTTGTTCTTTCTTCCGCGGCCTTCTTTACTACTACGGGCTTGAGCTCCATCACCTCAACCCGAATTCCATCTGCCACATCTCCATTTTCATCCACTTTTGTGAAGCATTTCTCGGAGTTGAGCCCCACTGGGATCTATTCCGCTTCCTCTTCCGCGTGAAACCCCAGCCAACCACGAAAAAACTCGCCGTAGTAGGGGGCGCCGGCATCCAACTGCGACAGCAGGCCGGCGAGAGATACCTTGCATATAGATTCCCCTCCAACCTTCCTGGGTGGAAAAACCTCTGGTTTTACATCGAAAACCATGCTCCCCCCTGCCGACGAAGTCGAGCAAACCGCCCGTGGTGAGGGGGGAGTGGAACCTTGAACCCTCCGGCATGGAAATGATTCAAGTCAAGGAGCTGCTGGAGGCCATCGAAGCACTGAAGAAGGAGGGGGTGACCGGCGCCTTCGTCATGTTCTCCTTTTACAAGCGCCGCGTCCAACCCATCCAGCAGCGCTGCAATCTGGGCTTCGAGTACACCGGCCCCACTGACCCTTCTCGTATGTGCACAGAAGAGGTACCCGACGAAGTCGCGCTCCAGCGAGTTCAGCGGGTGCTGGTGGACGTGAACGCCGTGCCATACGTGCCCACTCTGTTCTCCGCGCAAAATCTGCCCCCGCCGGTGAGTGTTCGACTTCTTTTACTGAAGAAATCTGTTACTGCGCCGATGTTGTACTGAAAAACTTTTCTACAGGGGCACTCGGAGTTGTACTGCAGCTACCCGCCGCAACCGGACCTCCCCCGAGCATATCACCTCCTCCCCTCTGCGGCCGCAGCCGCCAAGAAGGCTCGCCTTGCTGCGGCTCAAAGCTGCAACGAGTCCGCCGAGAGCGCGGGCCCGCGGGCGGGGGAAGACGCCGGAGAAGGACCGCGCCCGGCTGCCGCCGTTGCCACCAAGGCAACTCGCCCTGCTACGGTTCGAGGCAGCGGCGAGTCCTCCGAGTGCGTGGACTCGCCGGCGAGTGAAGGAACCGAGGGGGGAGCGCGCCGGGAGAGCTCCTCCGACCAGAGCTTGGAGTTGGCCGGCGTTCTGCCACCGGTGCCGAAAGGTCAGCGGCAGATGCGCAAACGCAAGGCCGAAGAAGTCGAGTCCTCCAGGTACGGAGTTGTTGTTTGGGCCAGTTACCAAGTTCCAATGATGCCGAACACTAACGGCACCCCCTTGCAGTCTTCCTGCTCCACCACCCGGGTCTGAACCCAAAAGGGTGGGGACAGGCCCCTCCGACGTCGCGGCGGTGACAATTGCCGTGGCGGGAACCCCTCCATCGGCCGGCCAAGCCTCGCCATCAGCGACGAGCGTTCCTCGGCGGGCCTGGCGGGTGAAGAAGGCTGCCAAGAAGAAGTCGACACTGTAAGTTTTGCTTCGATCGCTTGAAAAGCTTGACCGCGCCTGCGTGGATAACCATGTTGTCGATGTCGCCAGGGCTGCGAGTGCGGTGCAACTCCAGCTGGAACCGGGCAGGGCTGCGGCGCCTGCCTCGGCTGCAGCAGCCCCCGAGCCCTCGGCGCCTGGGGGGCCTGTACCCGCAGAGGTGGCCCCTGAAGCAGATGCGGGGCTCCCCGACTTGCCGCCTCCCGAGTCCCAACAAGAAGGAGCCGGACCCGGTGGCGATGAACAAGTCGTGGCCCCGGCAGCGGGTGCGGGGCTCCCCGACTTGCCGCCTCCCGGGTCCGGGCAAGAGGGAGCCGGGCCTAGTGGCAGGGAACAAGTCGTGGCCCCTGGTGCCGCTCCTACCAGTGGTACAGGTACGCGCTTACCCACCCGTGGCTTGATGCCAGGGTCCGAGGACAATATGGTGACTACTTCATATGCTTGCAGGTGTCCAGCCGCCGCCGTCCGGGGATGCCGCCGGGCCCTCGGAGAGTCCCCGTGAGGTGCTGAGGACCGGGCCAGGGTACCAGAACATCATCACCACCGACCTGGTGGATGATCTTCTGCTAACGGCCGAGAACCTAGAGACCTTCAAGAGCACCTTCAAGGAGTTATACAACTTCTCCATGGTAGTACTCGCGTAAAGTTCCGGGTGTGTGCATTGGTGAGTTGTTTAGTACTCATTCTCCTCCTTTGGCGCAGCATGTGATTACCAAATCCCAGAAGAAGTCGGAGAAACTCCGCGCGGTTGTGAGTGACGCGCGGGAGTTAGGTGCCCTGCACAAGCGCATTTCCGAGGAGAAGACGAAGAACTGCTCCCTGCAGCGCGAGCTTGATATGCTGAAGCAGGAAAGGACTCGAGAGACCTGGCTGCTCAAGAATGACCTGAAGAACCTTGAAGAGGCCAACTCCGAGCTCCAACAACAGGTCAAGGAGCAACAAGCGGAGTACCAGGAGCAGCTCAAGGCTGAAAAGAAGGCGCACCAAGGTAGGCCCCCGTTTCCCTCGAGTACTTTTGCTTAGTGATTTCACTTGCTTGCTGAAACATCTTCACCACAGAGCTTAGGAAAGTAATAAAACACAAAGAGGAGCTGCTTACTAACGTGAAGAATGTGCTGTATCGTCGTACAGATGAAGTCGAAAGGCTACGGAAGGTGATCGACGACACTGAACGTCAGTTCGTCGACTGCCTTCAGCAAGTCAAAGCGCTGGGCGAGAAGGACGAGCAGCGGCGCAAGGAGCTGGAGGACCTCCAGGGAGCCGCCCAGGAACTGGTCGACATGGTGGACCCGCCAGAAGAAGGCGAGGCAGGCCCGCGGCCCCTGCTGGGACGGCTCCGTGAAGCCCCGAAGAAAATGCTCAAGTTTTTATCCGAAGCTCCAGTCGCTTGCGTGAGCAACGCCCTTGCATATGTAAAGTCCTTCGTGCCCAATGCGCAGTTAGACATTTTTGCGCAGGGGATGGCGACAGACTGCTCAGACGAGCGTTTTGAAGAGTACCTGCGTGAAGCCCAACCTGTAGCAGAACAAATTGTACACAGTGTACTGCAGGATTAGGGTATGAGGAACAAGTACTCGTTCTCTTGTATATATGTTTATGTCGTTGTCTCTACTTGTGTGTGTGTGTGCCTATGCTGAGCGAATGTCCAGGCTTACAAGGCGCAAGTAGCAGACACTACCCCGGGGTGCAACGACCCTGAAGGTAGCCGTAGTTCCGTGTAGGAACTCGTCTAACAAGTGGCCCACAACCCGAAATTGTAGGCCTAGACTCGTTAGGAAGGAACGCGAGCATCGTCGCGGGTTTGCCGTGCGTAGGGCAAAAAATTAGGACTAGCTCGAGTGCGGCGACTCTGAGTGTAGTCGAAAATCGCTCCTGCTTATGAGCGTGCTCCGTAAGCTGTGTGAGACCTGGGCGGACGGATCGGGCTTATTAGGAGCAGGTGCGGTCGTTGCCGCATTTTGGCCATTCTTTTGGCAAAAACATGACTATTCTGAGTGCCGCCACTCAGGATGTAGTCGAGGTAGCTCTTCATGCGAGCCCGTCCAACGTGCTGTTTTTGAGCCAGTCGAGCGGATCAACTGAGTTGGACAAGGTGCGACTTCGGTCGCGTGCGACCACCCAAGGTCGCGGCGGAACTCGATATATCGAGGAGTTGTAGCCGGAGCAGATGGTTCGACAAAAAGTAAAGTCGATAAGTTGTGAATGTAGTCACAACTTTATTCACGACGAGCGGCCAGTCTACACGAGTGTTGGTTCGTGGCCGTGGCCGTCGTGCGCCGGAGAATGAATGTTCAACCTGAATATTGTGGCTCATAGCCTCCAATATGCATCAAAAAAAGGAGATCGTCCAAGCCCTTGAGGAATTCGGATATCACCAGGTATTTGCTTATGGGTAGAACTTGCGCAGGTGTTGGACGTTCCAGGAGTTTGGGATGTCCTGGCCCTCGGGGCATTGTAGTCGATACGATCCTGGCCGTGTGACCTGCTTGACGACGAACGGGCCCTCCCACCTTGGATTGAGTTTGTGTAGGCCAGATTCGTCCTGGATACGACGTAAAACCAGGTCGCCAACGCTGAATGACCGCTCCTTGACGTTGCGATCATGGTATCGGCGGATCCCCTGCAGGTACCTGGCTGACTGGACAAGGGCGGTGCAACGAGCTTCTTCCACAGAATCGAGCTCTAACTGCCTCGCCTCGTCCGCCTCGCCTTCATTGTACATTTCAACCCTTGGGGACTTCCACATGATATCGGCTGGTAAAATGGCTTCAGATCCATATACGAGGAAGAAAGGTGTTTGGCCTGTGGCTTTGGACGGCTGAGTCCGAAGCCCCCAGACTACATGCGGCAGCTCGTGTACCCATTTGCCTCCCTTCTTGCTGTTTTCATCGTATAGTCGCTTCTTGAGACCGTCGATTATCAAGCCGTTCGCCCGTTCGACTTGTCCATTGGCCCGCGGGTGTGCAACTGAGACATATTTGACTTCGATGCAAGCGTTCTCGCAGAATTCCCAGAAATGGTTGGCCGTGAAGTTTGACCCCAAGTCCGTGATGATAGTGTTGGGGAAGCCGAACCGGTGCAAAATATCCGAGATGAAGTCAACAACCCGGTCTGGCGTGAGCTTGGCGATTTGCTTGTACTCGATCCACTTCGTAAACTTGTCGATAGCCACCAGAACATGAGTAAAACCGCCTGGCACCGTCGTGAAGGGCCCGATCATGTCGAGACTCCAACAAGCAAAAGGCCACGATGGTGGTATAGTGATGAGGCTATGAGCAGGAACATGGGTCTGTTTGCCGAAGAATTGGCAGTTTTGACACCTGCGCACGAGATCCTCCGCGTCGGTTACTGCAGTGGGCCACCAGAAGCCGGCCCTGTATGCTTTCCCAACCAGCGTTCTTGACGCCGCATGGTTGCCGCAGACGCCTTCGTGGATCTCTCGTAGTATGTCGTACCCATCTTCCTTCGTGACGCACTTCATAAGAACTCCTGACCGAGCGCCACGCCTGTAGAGCTTGCCGTTGACCAGGACGAAGCCCTTGCTTCGTCTTAAGACGCGCGCCGCTTCCGCGCTCTTAGCGTCAATTCCCGCTGGTAGCCGTTGGTCTTGAATGAAGTCGATGAAAGCCGCTCGCCAGTCCTCCCCCAGCATCAGAACCTCTCGATCGGGTTGTTGGGAACCCGAGTCGATGGTTACTTGCGGAGAAGGTTTGATGGATGGCTGATCAAGCTCCTGGACGAAGACTCCCGGCGGGACTTGAGCGCGTGTTGACCCTAACTTGGACAGGATATCCGCGCCAACGTTGTGCTCCCGTAGCACATGGTGAACCTCCAAGCCAGAAAACTTGCCTTCCAGCTTGCGCACTTCCTGGACGTATGCCTCCATTGTTTCCTTGTTGCAGTCCTACTCCTTATTGACCTGCTGAACGACAAGAAGAGAATCGCCATACACAAGTAATCGCTTGATCCCTAGTGATATCGCCAAACGAAGCCCGTGAAGCAAGGCTTCATACTCGGCTTCATTATTAGATACCTTCCATAAGATCTGAAGGACGTACTTCAATTGTTCGCCTCGTGGGGAGATGAGCAAGACACCAGCGCCTCCGCCGTCGAGCTTGAGGGACCCATCAAAATACATGGTCCAGTGCTCTGGCTTGTCTACTGGGGTTGGGACTTGATTCTCCCTCCATTCAGCCATGAAGTCGACTAGAGCTTGTGACTTGATGGCAGTGCGTGGCTTGAAGTCAATTGACAAAGCCCCCAGTTCCACTGCCCACTTAGATATGCGTCCCGTGGCATCTTGATTATGGAGAATATCCGCCAGCGGGAAGTCCGTAATCACAGTGATCTTGTACTCGTCGAAGTAATGGCGCAACTTTCTTGATGTGATCAAAATTGCATATAAGAGCTTTTGAACAGCTGGGTACCGTACTTTTGACTCGGAGAGGACTTCGCTGACGAAATAGACGGGCCTCTGCACTCCGAACGCATGGCCTTCTTCGCCTCGCTCGACTACAATAGCGTTGCTGACAACATGGGTTGTTGCCGCAATGTAGAGTAGTAGATCCTCTTCCGGTAGCGGAGCGGTAAGGATTGGAGGCGACTGGAGGTGAGTTTTCAAGTCTTGTAGAGCTCGCTCGGCCTCCTCCGTCCATTGAAACTTGTCTTGGCGTTTTAGGAGCTTGAAGAAAGGTAGTCCTCTCTCCCCGAGTCGGGAGATGAACCTGTTCAGGGCCGCCATACAACCTGTCAGCTTCTGCACATCCTTGATTGTGGCCGGAGCCTCCATATCAGTGATGGCCATGATCTTGACAGGGTTGGCCTCGATGCCGCGGTTGCTGACGATGAACCCAAGCAATTTCCCAGAAGGTACTCCAAAGACGCACTTGGTGGGATTGAGTTTCCACCGATATCTGTGTAGACTACTAAATGTTTCTTCCAAATCTTCGATCAGGCTATCGGAATCCCTGGTCTTGATGACCACATCGTCCACATAAGCCTCAACATTCCGGTGCAGCTGATCCGCGAAACACATCTGTATCGCGCGTTGGTATGTTGCTTCTGCATTCTTCAACCCAAAAGACATTGTTTTGTATGCATAAGTCCCGTATGGGGTGATGAATGCAGTCTTGATTTGGTCCTCCTCCTTGAGCGCAATTGTGATATCCAGGTAGTTAGACAACTAGATACTAAGTTTGGGTATATTATATGTAAATAGGATAATGTATACAAGTTGTACAAAGCATAAGGGTATATTTGTAAATTATAAGTTTTATAAATTCTCATGAGCAAATGTGTGACAATGTTCTTAATGTCAAATTTCAGATGGCTATAACTAATAAAAGATCAAAAGTTAAATAAACACTAAGGGGAATGGACTCTATATGAAATTAAGGACCTTTATGTAATTAATACAAACATATAAGGACTTACATGTGAAATGGTAAAAAGATAAAAGTAAAACTTAGTTTTACCTAAGGACTAAAGTGTAAAAAGAGCTAGTCATGATTACTGCAGAAAGAATTACATAAAGGACCCCAAACATTAGGGCATTTTGTTTTAATTAACACATAAAGGTTAAAATTTGAATTGTGTTCAAATTCTCAAAATAAAACTGTACCCTTTAAGATTTCAAACCCAAGCCTTAAAGCAAAGATGTAGAGTTTGAAAAACTCTACAACTTTCATGTTGAGCACTTTTTCATTTGACCTTTGTAGCAGTGGGAAAACTTTAGTTTACAGAGGGGTCCCTGAATTCTTTAGAAATGGCGAACAGGTCCTCCTGACAGCTCTCTGCTTCTTCCTCCTCTGGCCGCGCCGCTTCCCCCTTCTGCGCCGCTCCTGCCACCGCCGCTCGCCGCCGATGCCACGCCCCGAGCGCCACCTCCAGCTGCAGAACTCATCCACGCGTCATTTCCTTTTGATCCCGACCCCTTTCCTCTCCCCTGGTGGCTTCTCCCACGCGCGCCACGACGTTCCCGAGCCGTCGCCGGCCGCCACCTCCTGGTCGCCGTGGACAGGCCACCCCGGTGCATTAACCCTCTCTCTCTCGCGCGCAGTAGCACTACATCCACTCCCACCTGCTGTTCTGTTACTTCCCGCGTCCAATTTCCCGTAACCAAGCCACATTCCGCCGCCGCCGCCCCTTTCTTCTCCGGCCGTGCACCATCCGCCCGTGGGCAGCTCCCACCGGACCTCCTCCACCTCAGCCAACGCTCGCACCAGCTTCCCCGTGACTTGCTCGTGCTCGCCGACCCCCTGATCCTCCCCAATTTCCACTGGAGCCCGGTCCTCGACGAGCGCCGCCGCCGTCGCCTTCGGCCTCCACCGTGGGCAGCTCGTTGCAGGTACTCCCGAGCCACCACATCACCCTTAACAGAACCACATCATCCCCCTGAAGCTGTCCGACCCATCCATTGACCCTCTGGTGCACCACAGCGCCTTCTCGACGCTCGCCGGCGATCTTCCTCACCGCCGCCGCATCGGTCTCCGTCGAGTTCTCTCGATCCAGCGTGTTTTCATCCAATTGTTGACACGTGCACGTTCCTCATGACTCACTGGTTCTCGTGCGCAGGATCTTGGCCCCCGTTCATCGCCGGAGCACCCTCGTCGCTGTCGACCTCTCCGCCGTCACCTCGGGTTCAAGTTGAATCTTACTGTTCCGGCCATCCCCGTCCACGACACGTAGCACAACAAGACCACAGTAAGCTCCTGACCCGATTCCGGCACTTGGACCTCACCGCCGGCGACCACCGTCGCCGGAACACGGCCATCTCGATCTCACTCTGTTCGGGTTCACGGCCAGGGACCTCGGGTTAGAAGGAAAAGAAATCCAGGGGGTTAAGTGTAAAGCCATAGACTCAGAGGAATAGTGCCCAGGGACTTACTTAAGTAATTTTGGCTGTCAACTTAGAAATACCATATCTCTTCAAAGAAAATTCATAAAATAGTAAACTAAATTTTGTTAGAAACTTTAGACAAGAATCTGTAACTTTGCTTTAAGAGTCAACTTTAGTTTTTGAATATTTGATGACCTAATTTAAATATCAAAGTTAATTGCTTGTAGACTTAAGAATTACATAGTAATTCATAGAAAAATGATAAATTAGTAAAACCAGTGCCAATAATTTTCTTTTAACATGTAGAATTGAAGAAAAATAATTAATCTTGTACTCTAGTAACATTTTCTTATTGTATAGATTTTGGTTAGAAATAATGTGTAGTTTACATAATATAATTGATAAACACACTTTCATATATTCAAAAAAATCATGAAAAATATATTAATGTTCTGTTTTGTATTAGTACAACATATTATTAAATTTTCAACTAAGAATTAGATGTTAACTCATAAAGATAATATGTTTGGTTTATAAGGTAATGGTAGCTTAAAATTCAAATAAATTGTGAAATCAATATATAAAGCTCTTTAGTATAAATGTTAATAGGAACCACACCACCTGTTGCCCCATGATACTAATTGAATACTTAACCTAGCTAAATTTGTTGTTTAATGAATCTAAGTAAACTTATTAATGCTCAATAAATGACTGCCCAGTACAGGGTAATTAGGAAATGCATCCAAATAAAATGTTATTTATATTGGATTGCAACTTTTTCGGGAAGTAAAATAAAAGTAAGGGCATCCCATAACTTGTAATTTTGCATCTCATATAGATTCGACCACGCTCGCTGACGGGGATTATCAACTGATCCCGGAACAAGAAGAAGTTTATTCGGAAGACCCCGGGACTCTTGTTACGGATTTCTCTGAAGCCCCGAACCAAGGTTCGGAAGAAAATATTTTGACTAACCCCAACCCCACCAGCGAAGGCAAGCCCCGGACATAACCCCTACTTTACTACACTGCAACCTATATTATTTATATATATCTCTTTATGCATTACGTTCTTAAGAGTTGTTTGAAAACTTAGTTGCATTATTCCAGAAACCAATGTATTGAACACTAGAACTGGAGTCCGACTAGCTGCTCTGCTTATAGGACCGGTAGAAGTCGAGTGATTTCCTGTCACTCGCGCGATATAGGAATTGTGATGTTTACTTTCATGTTATCACTATAAGGATGCCGGACGGGAGTTTTATGAGGTATCATGGTCAAGATGATACCCCGTCTGTGTTGTGAAATTTGATAAGGTCGCAGTGTGTGGTAGCGGTGGCTAAGCGTTTGAAAGTACTAGCCACATGCCGTGAAATATGGTAAGCGGTAAGCCTAGTAACCGATCGGCCCGAGGAGTGGACATACCACCCACCACATGTATTTGCTTCTTTTGGTTACTTAGTTCGACGTGTAGGCATATGTGTTGCTGGGCAACCAGGAGTACGGGTTTTGTAGTCGCGCTACAGACGTACGTCCTGCACTTTTGTAGTGCATATGACCTGCAGTCGCTTGTGGTGGCACTGATCCACGAGTCGGAATGAAAGGCAAACGGTTGCTTCGGAACAACCCTGTGGTGTTCCAAGCGTGTGTGTTAGGTTTACCTTGCAAGGGTTGAATCTCGATTCAGAATCGTCCGCCTCTCACGATGTATGAGACTGCTTATCCCCTTTATCACATAGAGTAACAAGAGCAATTATGTGATTATTAAAGATGATGTTTGAGTAAAGATTCTACCATGTTTGGATAGCTATAGGTGCTTACCTAGAATGGTTAAACAACTAGAACCTGAAAGCTAAAAATTGAAAATAAGGATCTACTCTTTGTTGCTTTTCAGCTGAAAACCCTACCCAAAGCTAAAAGCCATCATGAGTCTAGTTATGGGCTAAGATATACCCAATTCCGGGTAAGTCTTGCTGAGTATTAGTATACTCAGCCTTGCTTTGTTGATTTAATTCAGGTAACCCTTCTGAGGAGCCCGCATTCATTACACCATGGCCTTACCCTTTGCCTGATGGTTGGTCCGTGGAATGGGATCCGTCCCCGGCCAACACAGACTCCGCCGAGTGATATTATGCCAGGGCTAGCATAATATCTGTAATGACGTCGTGTATATTAACTACGCTTTTCAAACTCCACTGCTTTAACCAGAAACTTGAACTTGTGTTGTAATAAACTCTCCTCAGTGAGAACAAATGTTATTTTGTATATTTTTGTAATATAATTGCCTGTGGTGTAAATTATTTTGGCATTGTATCTCTGGACTCACCTTCGTGTGAGGTACCTTGTTGGATCCTGCGTTCGGTGGTTCATCGGGACGTTACCCGACAGACCAATAGTTTTATACCGTTTGAAGTGCGAGGTAGCCCTTCATTGAGGACTCGCGTACTTGAGCCGGTATAATTCAGGTTGGTTCTGCCACAGCTGGTATCAAAGCTAACAAGTGTACCCTGGAGATATAATTAGCCTTAAAAAGTAATTTTTAATATAAAATTTCATTAATCAAGTATTTGCGAACTACGTTGGTTCGTTAAGAATTATGTATAGTACGTAAGCCCTAGGGTAATACTATTATGGGAATTAAAGGTGGCTGTGATATATATATATATGACTAACTTCCAGCATTACTTTTCTGTTGAAACTTAAATTTATGCACAACCCAACCTTACTTTCTGTAACGACATCTTCGATCGTGAGGTAAGAAGGTAAGGATCCTCAGCCAACTGAGGGAGCTTGGCCTTCCTGTCGGTGATGCGAACCGAACGCTGTTTCTCAAGCAGTGGCCTACTTGAGATGCTGCCAATGTATCAATTTCGATTGATTACATTGGGAGTATATGGTTCGGCGCAGGGTATGGCGATCGCTGTTCATACCCCCGCATTTTGCGGTACCCCCGTGAATACGTTATTCAAATAACGTATATTAACGTTGTCTGTACGGCGGTAATTGTACAGATACTGTTTCTATAGTGAGCAGTAATGAATGGGGACGCTTTCATGACATGCTGGCATGAAAGGTTCATTGGATATATATATATGCATTGTGGTTTTCTGCAGGTACACTAACCACGATTCCGAAACTAGGACGGATAGGGTTTATCGACTAGTTAATAGTGAGAGACGTATTTATATTATGCCACCGTCACTAACCACGTAAGACCAAGATTACTTGGCAGTTAATTTTTGTTTGTGAGATCGATTAGTACGTGCATGCATAATCCATTAATCAACTAAATTGAATGTTTAAACTGATGCTTCCTAAGAAATAGACAACATGTTGGTATTTCTTAATTTGGGTAAGTAAAAAAAAAAATTCTTAGTTGGGTATCTTAGGCATCCATCTGATTTCCAGCCTTTGCTGTTATCAGAATTGGCTATCTTAATCCATTTTACCTTGTACACTTTCTCGACAGGGTAAAAATATCTTACCATTTGCATTGTTATCGCAGATGGCTGCTCCTACTAGTACCTTTTGGGATCAGGAGGGGCATTTTCACACCAATGGTTTACATTGGGAAGGGTTTCCTCGTCTTTTGTGGGAATCCTTGAGTATGTTTCATTATACCGAGCCTCCTATGTATGATGGGATAGAGTATCTTGAAGAAGGAGTTTTCCGCTGCAGGGTTAAGATGATAATTCCTCAACACCCTTTCCGCTCCTTATGGCCTCCCATAGAAGTGGAAGTGGTTGGATATCGTCTAGTGGATACTCTTGAAACTGCTGCTTTAGAAGGAATCAAACTCTTCTGCAATCAACATCCGATTGAAGTTGCTGCATATCCTATTGGGTTATTTCCTACCATAGACCCGAGTAATTCGGACTGGGATGTTCGGACAGACCATTTTGGTCATTTGTTAGGAGACGTAGCTGAAGAAACCGTCCGTATTATTACCAGGTTTATGGATGTGCAATACCGTTACTAGATGCTACTGCGTCACGGGGTAAATCAGATAACCGGTGTGGCTCAAGGCCACTATCGGAATGCTGATCACCGAGTGACCCAAATAGAAGAGTTACAAGCTTTGGTAACCCAAAAGGATGAAATCATTGCAGCTAGGGATGAAACAATTCTTCACCGCGAAGATCAGATCATGGAGAGTGATCATCTTATCACCCAACGTGATGCTGTTATAGAATTTCTACAAGAGCATATTCATGATCTGATGCTCGAAGCGGATGATGCCCAGGCTCATATTGAAGAATTGCAGCAGCAACCCATCCTTCCTGCTATACCCATAGTACCTGAAGAAGAAGAAGAAGACCCAGAGGAAATTGAGGGTATTTCAGAGATTGATTCTGAGCATGGGGATCCTGTTATTAGTCCCCATCACTCTCTTTCTGGCAGTCAGTCTTCTATAGGAAATTTTGACGATTTTTAGTAAATCGTCAACTTTCAAGATGTAATCTAAGGGAATGTAATAGTTTAAGTAGTCAAACCTCGCGCTATTTGATGTAATATAGATGGCCTATGTAGTGAACTTTCAACACGCGATGTGAGAACTATCTGAGTAAGCAATGTAATATAATTTCCGGTTTCATCATCTTGTTCATTATCTTTAAATTATGAGACGAGATGATTGTGCGGAATATATGCATTGATTATGTCTTCTGAGATTGGGAATAAGGATATATAGTTAATAATGGACATCTCCTTTATTTCAGATGGTTGGAGCTACAAGAGGAACCCCGGAGGGTTTCAGGGCTGATCAAGCCAGTAGTTCTCAGCAACCACCACCACCTCCTCCCAACCTTGCCGAAGTCATGGCTCGGCAAACGGAATTACTTAATATGTTGGTTCAAGCCCAACTGAATCAGCAGCAACAATTCCGAGGAGGCCGGGATGATCGTAATCCTCCTGTGGCTAGCTACCAGGATTTCCTCAGTACCCAACCGCCTTTCTTCAGTAAGGCCGAGGAACCATTGGATGCTGATGCCTGGCTCCACATCATTGAGTCGAAGTTCGCTCTCTTGACCATACCATGTGCGGATTCTAGCAAGGCTTCTTTTGCTGCTCAACAACTTCGTGGTGCTGCTAGAATCTGGTGGGATAATTTTTATGCCATACAACCTGCAGGGCATGTCATCACATGGGATGAATTCCGGGTTGCCTTCCGAGCACATTACATACCCGCGGGATTATTGGAGCGAAAGCTTAACGAGTTCCTGGCTCTTACCCAAGGTGCCAATACAGTTTTGCAGTACGCACAGAATTTCAATCATCTGTGCCAGTATGCAGGGTATCATGCAGATAATGATACCAAGAAACAAGACCGTTTTCGCCGGGGCCTGAACACCAAACTCAAGGAACGCCTGAATCTTGTGAAGGCGAATACTTTCAGTGAGTTGGTCAACATGGCCTTAACTCAGGAAGACTGCATTGTGGCGCATTCTGCCGAGAAGAAGCGGAAGAACCCTGCTGGACCCTCGAGTGCTCAACCACCGAGGTATCGGGTTGTTTCCAATACGCAGCCCAGAGCACCACAACGCAATGCCCCTACGGGAAGGTTGGTTTTTAGGCCGCCTCAGCAGCAAGGAAGGTTCAGACCTCCTGTGCCACCGCAACAAGCACCACAATCTGGCCAACGGCCGAATATTCCGCAAGTGCCACAGAAAGGCAATAACTATCGCTGCTACAATTGCGGAAGTGCGGATCATCTCATCCGAGATTGCCCGCGGCCTAAGAAATCCAATCAAGGGCAGAGCTCCACTCAGGGAAACCAGAATAAGGGAAAGAAGCCGGTGATGCAGGTCCGACAAGGACGGATTAACTTCACTACTCTGGCGGAACTTCCAGATGGAGCTCCTGTCATGTCGGGTACATTTTCTATTCACCACCAACCAGTTGTTACTTTATTCGACTCTGGGGCAACACATAGCTTTATTAGTAACAACTGTGAAACCCGACTAGGACTTGAATCTTGTCCTATCCAGGGGTCATATATGATCACTACCCCTGGAGGAAATGTTACTTCCAACCGAATAAGTAGATATGTGCCAATTCAGTTAGGTAGTAAAGAGATTAAAACTGATTTGGTTTTACTCAATTTAGAGGGTATCGATATCATACTTGGGACAAACTGGATGGCTGAACATCGAGTTCAGTTAGATATATCTTCCCGAGTTATCGAAATTAATTCACCATATTGTGGAGCCATTACTCTTGTTCTGCCTCCGCCAGAATGTCCACACCCTTGCACATATGCTATCACAAATATCAAAGTTAAGGATATTCCAATAGTATGTGAATTTCCCGATGTCTTTCCCGACGATCTGCCTGGAATGCCACCAGATCGAGACATCGAGTTCATCATTGAACTTCAACCTGGCACTGCTCCAATTTCAAAAAGGCCGTATCGCATGCCTTCAAATGAGTTGGCAGAATTGAAAATCCAGCTCCAAGATCTTCTTGATAAGGGTTATATACGCCCCAGTGCTTCACCTTGGGGTTGTTCTGCTCTCTTTGTCAAGAAGAAAGACGATAGTCTAAGACTATGTGTCGACTACCGTCCACTCAATGCGGTTACTATTAAAAATAAGTATCCTCTTCCCCGCATTGATATCTTGTTTGATCAACTAGCTGGAGCAAAGGTCTTTTCCAAGATTGATTTACGCTCTGGTTATCATCAAATCAAGATCAGGCCTAGTGACATTCCAAAAACGGCCTTCTCAACCAGATATGGACTTTATGAATATCTGGTCATGTCATTTGGACTTACAAATGCGCCGGCATATTTCATGTATCTCATGAATTCCGTATTTATGCCGGAGCTTGATAAATTTGTTGTGGTCTTCATTGATGATATTCTGATCTACTCTAGAACCAAAGAAGACCATGCTAACCATTTACGTGTCGTTCTTCAACGATTACGAGATCATCGCCTTTATGCAAAATTTTCCAAATGTGAATTCTGGCTAGATAGTGTGAAATTTTTGGGACATACTATTTCTAGTCAAGGCATATCGGTTGATCCAACCAAAGTTCAAGAAGTTATGGACTGGACTCCTCCTACTTCAGTCCATCAAATACGAAGTTTCCTTGGATTGGCAGGCTATTATCGCCGATTCATTCCAGACTTCTCCAAGATAGCCAAACCCATGACCGAGCTACTCAAGAAAGAAGCTAAATTCCATTGGGATGATGGGTGTGAGGAAGCATTTCACGCCTTAAGAAAACTTCTGACGACAGCCCCAGTGCTAGCTCAGCCAGATAGTACCCAGCGTTTTGATGTCTACTGTGACGCTTCTGGAATTGGCCTTGGTTGTGTTCTTATGCAAAACAACCGGGTTATTGCTTATGCATCCCGAGCACTTCGGACTCATGAGCAAAATTATCCAACACATGATCTTGAATTAGCAGCAGTTATTCATGCTCTCAAGATCTGGAGACATCATCTTATGGGCGCTAAGTGTAACATTTACACTGACCATAAGAGCCTCAAGTATATTTTCACTCAGGCTGATTTAAATATGAGGCAAAGGCGTTGGTTGGAGTTAATCAAGGATTATGACCTTGAGGTACATTATCATCCGGGCAAAGCTAATGTGGTTGCGGATGCACTTAGCCGCAAGACACATTATCACTGTTTGACCATATCCACTTTTAATGACACTCTTTGCCATCAACTGCGGAGACTCAATCTGGAGATTATTCCTCAAGGTAGTTTAAACTTGATCTCCATTGAGTCTACTTTGCAGGAAAAGATCGTCATGTCGCAACTACATGATGAGGGTGTCAAAATTATTAAATCCAAGCTATCCCAGGGAGAAGCTAAGTATCGGTGTTTTCACACTGATCGTCAAGGAGTCCTATGGTTCAACGATCGACTTGTTGTGCCCAAGGATCATCAACTCCGTAAGCAAATCCTCGACGAAGCACATTTGTCCAAATTCTCTATTCATCCTGGTAGCACCAAGATGTATCACGATCTTCGGCAACATTTTTGGTGGACCAGAATGAAGAGAGAAATTGCCAAATATGTGTCTGAGTGCGATACATGCCAGAGAGTCAAAGCCAGTCATCTCAAGGCTTCTGGTACACTTCAGCCACTACCCATTCCGTCATGGAAATGGGAAGACATTAGTATGGATTTCATTGTCGGTCTTCCCAACACATCTCAAAAAACATGACTCTATATGGGTAATCATCGATAGACTTACAAAAACAGCTCATTTTCTTCCGGTGCATACCACTTACTCTGCTAAGAAGTATGCCGAAGTCTATCTGGAACAAATCATTCGATTGCATGGGGTTCCGAAAACTATCATATCTGATCGTGGGCCCCAATTTATTGCACGGTACTGGGAGCAGCTACAATCAGCTCTAGGAACCAAATTGATTCGAAGCTCTGCATATCACCCCCAGACTGATGGGCAGACTGAGCGAGTTAACCAAATTCTTGAAGACATGCTCCGAGCTTGTATTATTCATTATGGTACAAGTTGGGACAAGTGCCTTGCTCTAGCTGAATTTGCCTACAACAACAGTTATCAAGCTAGTCTTCAAATGGCTCCTTTCGAAGCGTTATATGGTCGCAGATGCCGAACTCCTTTGAGTTGGTCAGAGACCGGTGAACGCAAAATCTTTGGACCAGACCTAGTTGTTGAAGCCGAAGATAAGGTTAAGGTTATTCAATTTAATCTTAAAACCGCTCAGTCCAGACAAAAGAGTTATGCAGATAAGAGGAGAAAACCTCTGCAATTCCAGATAGGAGATTTTGTCTATCTCCGAGTATCACCAACCAAAGGTGTCCAACGCTTTGGCATAAAGGGGAAGTTAGCACCTCGGTATGTCGGACCCTTTGAAATTCTTGATGTTTGTGGCCCAGTGGCTTACAGACTTCGTCTTCCATCTCAATGGACGGCTATTCACGATGTCTTTCACATCTCTCAACTTAAGAAGTGTGTCAAAGTACCCACAGAAATCGTTGAGACAGGTGCCCTTGAGATTGAACCTGATTTGTCGTACATCGAACAACCTCTTCGAATTCTGGATACTAAGGAAAGATTCACCAGAAGAAGAGCAGTTAAGATGTACAAGATCTTATGGGATCATCACACCGAAGAAGAAGCGACTTGGGAGACTGAGTCTTATCTTCAACGGAGTTTTCCAGACTTCCTGCAAGCCAATCCCCAAATCTAATTATTCAATTCTATTCAGCTTCGGAATCTCGGACGAGATTCTTTTTAAGGGGGGAAGGCTGTGATATCCAGGTAGTTAGACAACTAGATACTAAGTTTGGGTATATTATATGTAAATAGGATAATGTATACAAGTTGTACAAAGCATAAGGGATATTTGTAAATTATAAGTTTTATAAATTCTCATGAGCAAATGTGTGACAATGTTCTTAATGTCAAATTTCAGATGGCTATAACTAATAAAAGATCAAAAGTTAAATAAACACTAAGGGAATGGGACTCTATATGAAATTAAGGACCTTTAGTAATTAATACAAACATATAAGGACTTACATGTGAAATGGTAAAAAGATAAAAGTAAAACTTAGTTTTACCTAAGGACTAAAGTGTAAAAAGAGCTAGTCATGATTACTGCAGAAAGAATTACATAAAGGACCCCAAACATTAGGGCATTTTGTTTTAATTAACACATAAAGGTTAAAATTTGAATTGTGTTCAAATTCTCAAAATAAAACTGTACCCTTTAAGATTTCAAACCCAAGCCTTAAAGCAAAGATGTAGAGTTTGAAAAACTCTACAACTTTCATGTTGAGCACTTTTCATTTGACCTTTGTAGCAGTGGGAAAACTTTAGTTTACAGAGGGGTCCCTGAATTCTTTAGAAATGGCGAACAGGTCCTCCTGACAGCTCTCTGCTTCTTCCTCCCTCTGGCCGCGCCGCTTCCCCCTTCTGCGCCGCTCCTGCCACCGCCGCTCGCCGCCGATGCCCGCCCCGAGCGCCACCTCCAGCTGCAGAACTCATCCACGCGTCATTTCCTTTTGATCCCGACCCCTTTCCTCTCCCCTGGTGGCTTCTCCCACGCGCGCCACGACGTTCCCGAGCCGTCGCCGGCCGCCACCTCCTGGTCGCCGTGGACAGGCCACCCCGGTGCATTAACCCTCTCTCTCTCGCGCGCAGTAGCACTACATCCACTCCCACCTGCTGTTCTGTTACTTCCCGCGTCCAATTTCCCGTAACCAAGCCACATTCCGCCGCCGCCGTCCCTTTCTTCTCCGGCCGTGCACCATCCGCCCGTGGGCAGCTCCCACCGGACCTCCTCCGCCTCAGCCAACGCTCGCACCAGCTTCCCCGTGACTTGCTCGTGCTCGCCGACCCCCTGATCCTCCCCAATTTCCACTGGAGCCCGGTCCTCGACGAGCGCCGCCGCCGTCGCCTTCGGCCTCCACCGTGGGCAGCTCGTTGCAGGTACTCCCGAGCCACCACATCACCCTTAACAGAACCACATCATCCCCTGAAGCTGTCCGACCCATCCATTGACCCTCTGGTGCACCACAGCGCCTTCTCGACGCTCGCCGGCGATCTTCCTCGCCGCCGCCGCATCGGTCTCCGTCGAGTTCTCTCGATCCAGCGTGTTTTCATCCAATTGTTGACACGTGCACGTTCCTCATGACTCACTGGTTCTCGTGCGCAGGATCTTGGCCCCCGTTCATCGCCGGAGCACCCTCGTCGCCGTCGACCTCTCCGCCGTCACCTCGGGTTCAAGTTGAATCTTACTGTTCCGGCCATCCCCGTCCACGACACGTAGCACAACAAGACCACAGTAAGCTCCTGACCCGATTCCGGCACTTGGACCTCACCGCCGGCGACCACCGTCGCCGGAACACGGCCGTCTCGATCTCACTCTGTTCG
Organism: Panicum hallii; assembly: GCF_002211085.1. NCBI lineage: Eukaryota > Viridiplantae > Streptophyta > Magnoliopsida > Poales > Poaceae > Panicum > Panicum hallii. The sequence goes on from NC_038042.1 coordinate 19,725,991, forward strand.
GGTTCACGGCCAGGGACCTCGGGTTAGAAGGAAAAGAAATCCAGGGGTTAAGTGTAAAGCCATAGACTCAGAGGAATAGTGCCCAGGGACTTACTTAAGTAATTTTGGCTGTCAACTTAGAAATACCATATCTCTTCAAAGAAAATTCATAAAATAGTAAACTAAATTTTGTTAGAAACTTTAGACAAGAATCTGTAACTTTGCTTTAAGAGTCAACTTTAGTTTTTGAATATTTGATGACCTAATTTAAATATCAAAGTTAATTGCTTGTAGACTTAAGAATTACATAGTAATTCATAGAAAAATGATAAATTAGTAAAACCAGTGCCAATAATTTCTTTTAACATGTAGAATTGAAGAAAAATAATTAATCTTGTACTCTAGTAACATTTTCTTATTGTATAGATTTTGTTAGAAATAATGTGTAGTTTACATAATATAATTGATAAACACACTTTCATATATTCAAAAAAAATCATGAAAAATATATTAATGTTCTGTTTTGTATTAGTACAACATATTATTAAATTTTCAACTAAGAATTAGATGTTAACTCATAAAGATAATATGTTTGGTTTATAAGGTAATGGTAGCTTAAAATTCAAATAAATTGTGAAATCAATATATAAAGCTCTTTAGTATAAATGTTAATAGGAACCACACCACCTGTTGCCCCATGATACTAATTGAATACTTAACCTAGCTAAATTTGTTGTTTAATGAATCTAAGTAAACTTATTAATGCTCAATAAATGACTGCCCAGTACAGGGTAATTAGGAAATGCATCCAAATAAAATGTTATTTATATTGGATTGCAACTTTTTCGGGAAGTAAAATAAAAGTAAGGGCATCCCATAACTTGTAATTTTGCATCTCATATAGATTCGACCACGCTCGCTGACGGGGATTATCAACTGATCCCGGAACAAGAAGAAGTTTATTCGGAAGACCCCGGGACTCTTGTTACGGATTTCTCTGAAGCCCCGAACCAAGGTTCGGAAGAAAATATTTTGACTAACCCCAACCCCACCAGCGAAGGCAAGCCCCGGACATAACCCCTACTTTACTACACTGCAACCTATATTATTTATATATATCTCTTTATGCATTACGTTCTTAAGAGTTGTTTGAAAACTTAGTTGCATTATTCCAGAAACCAATGTATTGAACACTAGAACTGGAGTCCGACTAGCTGCTCTGCTTATAGGACCGGTAGAAGTCGAGTGATTTCCTGTCACTCGCGCGATATAGGAATTGTAATGTTTTATTCCTGCTATCACTATAAGGATGCCGGACGGGAGTTTTATGAGGTATCATGGTCAAGATGATACCCCGTCTGTGTTGTGAAATTTGATAAGGTCGCAGTGTGTGGTAGCGGTGGCTAAGCGTTTGAAAGTACTAGCCACATGCCGTGAAATATGGTAAGCGGTAAGCCTAGTAACCGATCGGCCCGAGGAGTGGACATACCACCCACCACATGTATTTGCTTCTTTTGGTTACTTAGTTCGACGTGTAGGCATATGTGTTGCTGGGCAACCAGGAGTACGGGTTTTGTAGTCGCGCTACAGACGTACGTCCTGCACTTTTGTAGTGCATATGACCTGCAGTCGCTTGTGGTGGCACTGATCCACGAGTCGGAATGAAAGGCAAACGGTTGCTTCGGAACAACCCTGTGGTGTTCCAAGCGTGTGTGTTAGGTTTACCTTGCAAGGGTTGAATCTCGATTCAGAATCGTCCGCCTCTCACGATGTATGAGACTGCTTATCCCCTTTATCACATAGAGTAACAAGAGCAATTATGTGATTATTAAAGATGATGTTTGAGTAAAGATTCTACCATGTTTGGATAGCTATAGGTGCTTACCTAGAATGGTTAAACAACTAGAACCTGAAAGCTAAAAATTGAAAATAAGGATCTACTCTTTGTTGCTTTTCAGCTGAAAACCCTACCCAAAGCTAAAAGCCATCATGAGTCTAGTTATGGGCTAAGATATACCCAATTCCGGGTAAGTCTTGCTGAGTATTAGTATACTCAGCCTTGCTTTGTTGATTTAATTCAGGTAACCCTTCTGAGGAGCCCGCATTCATTACACCATGGCCTTACCCTTTGCCTGATGGTTGGTCCGTGGAATGGGATCCGTCCCCGGCCAACACAGACTCCGCCGAGTGATATTATGCCAGGGCTAGCATAATATCTGTAATGACGTCGTGTATATTAACTACGCTTTTCAAACTCCACTGCTTTAACCAGAAACTTGAACTTGTGTTGTAATAAACTCTCCTCAGTGAGAACAAATGTTATTTTGTATATTTTTGTAATATAATTGCCTGTGGTGTAAATTATTTTGGCATTGTATCTCTGGACTCACCTTCGTGTGAGGTATCTTGTTGGATCCTGCGTTCGGTGGTTCATCGGGACGTTACCCGACAGACCAATAGTTTTATACCGTTTGAAGTGCGAGGTAGCCCTTCATTGAGGACTCGCGTACTTGAGCCGGTATAATTCAGGTTGGTTCTGCCACAGCAATCTGATGATACCCTGAGTAGCAATCAAGAAAACAAAGAAGTACACACCCAGCCGTCGAATCGACGACTTGGTCAATGCGCGGCAGCCCAAAATGATCTTTTGGGCAATGCTTGTTGAGATCGGTGTAGTCGACACACATTCTCCATTCATTGTTCTTTTTCTTTACAAGCACGGGATTCGCTACCCACTCTGGATGAATTACTTCTTTAATGAATCCAGCCGCGAGGAGTTTAGCGATCTCTCGTTTAATGGCCTCACGCTTGTCTTGAGCAAACCTCCGGAGGCGTTGCTTTTTGGGCATGGCCTTCGGGTCTACATTCAAAGCATGCTCGATCAACTCCCTGGGCACCCCTGGCATGTCCGCAGGTTTCCATGCGAATATGTCTCGGTTAGCCCGAAGAAAGCTGACGAGCGCGAGTTCCTATTTGTCGCCTAAGCCCGCGCCAATGACGGCGGTCTTAGATGGATCTCCCTCCTAGAGCTGGATCGTCTTGAGGGCCGCGCCATCAGTCGACTGGATGCTCGACTTGCTGGCCTTCTTGGAGGGAATTTCCAGCCCAGACTGGGAAAGCTGCTGCGCGGCCGCGAGTACTTCTCCCGAAGCATCTGGCACACGAGTAGTCGAAGCATATTGGATCGCCTCCTGGTTGCAGTCGTATGACTTCTTCAAGTCGCCACGGAGGGTGAGCACTCCACCGAGTCCTGGCATCTTAAGAAGCAGATAAACATAGTGCGGCACTGCCATGAACTTAGCTAGTGCCGGACGACCCAATATTGCATGGTAAGAGGAATCAAAAGTAGCCACCTCAAACTTGATGAACTCGGTACAATAGTTCTCCCGCGTACCAAAGGTGACTGGGAGGACCACCGTGCCAAGCGGATGCGCCGCATTACCTAGGACGATCCCGTAAAAGGGAGACTTGCTGGGCATCAGCATATCCTTGAAATCCAGGCCCATCTTCTTCAAAGTACTGACGAAGATGAGATTGAGCCCGCTTCCGCCATCGATGAGGACCTTGGTAAGCTTGACCTCTGCCACCACAGGATCCAGGACCAATGGGAACTTACCGGGCTCCGAGAAGCTCGTCCACTGATCGTCGCGAGAGAACGAGATGGGGACCTCCGACCAACGGAGCGGCCGTGGTACCGCCGGCTCGACGGACAAGATCTCCCGAAGAAGCAGCTTCTGGTCCCTCCTGGAACCGAAATCCTCATCACCGCCGAAGATAACGTTGACGACCTTCGAGGCATCCTGAAACTTCGGGTTACGCCCCTGGTCATCGTGATCGTCATCCTCGGGTTCTTTGTCAGCAGGCTTCTTATTCTTCTTTCCACCACCGGTGTTGCTGAACGTCCTCCGGAGGTGGTAGCAGTCAATGGCGGCATGGCTGGCGCCCGGATGCCATGGGCACTTCTTCTGTAGGAGTTTCTCGAATTCCTCCTGCGTCGTCGACTTCTTGCCCCGCGAAGGACGATCGATAGTCGCGATGACATCATCTGGCTTTCGTTTCCGGGGTGGCCCGGAAAAGTCCCGCTGGCCTTTGTCGCTGCGGTTGTCGTTTGGGTGCCGCAGATTGCTATCATGGCGCCGCGGGAACCGCTCCCGCATCTTCTCCTCCTGCTCGGACCAATCGTGCATCATATCACGAAGGCCCGCAACGGTCTTCGGCCTGTTCCGCCCGAAATCTCTGTATATGCTCGGGTCGGTGATGCCGTTGTAAAAGCAGTCGATGATGTCCTCCTCCGAGATGTTCGCGATGGTGGCGCGGACGTCGAAGAAGCGACGCGTGTAGGACCGTAGAAGCTCGTTACGTTCCTGCTTGCACTGGGCAAGATCGTGTCGAGTACCTGCACGGGTAATTGCTCCCTGGAAATTATCGATGAAGACCTTCTTAAGTCGTTCCCAGGAGTCGATTGTGTTGCTGCCAAGGCTCTCCAGCCAAGTGAGCGGCGCAGGGTCCAAAGCCATCGGGAAGTAGACGACTTTGGTGATATTTGAGCCCCCCGCGATGTCAATGGCCATGGAGTAGCAACGAAGCCACTGCTGGGGAGCCTGCTTGCCGTCGTACTTGGTGATGCCGCTCGGTTTGAAGCCCTCCGGGTACTTGTAGCTGCTGAAACGAGCAGAAAAAGCAGGAAATCGATCGCTGCAGTCAGTACCTTCATTCTCGACTTCTTCACGGGTCTTGCGCCTGGAAGAAATCACGGTGCGCGCATCGCGGCCTTCATTGATGTGTTGGCGCAGATCCTCCGGAGCGAGTCAATGATGGGCTTGTCGTGGCTGACCCCCTTGCGGTGGCTGCTGCCTCCTGCCAGGGGTCTGGCTCCCGCAAGCGTTGTCGTTGCTGGGTTGACGTCGAGGATGGCCGCCAGCCGTTCGGCTGTGGGCCTGACTTCGACTCTCTCCCACACGCTCCTCCCTGATGGTAGGCGCCGGGTTGTGTTGATCCAACTGGATCCAAGCCCTCTGCGCGTACAAGAGTGCTTGACGTACCTCCGGGTCATGGCTGCGCTTGAGGATGGCCGTAACCCTAGCGATGTTGGCCACCGGAGTCCGAAACCCCCGCTCGCTGACGGCGGCGAACTCAGGATCAAGCTCGCGATGCATAGATCGCCTACGCTCGTTGGCCCTCCTCCGCCGGATTGTGCGGGCCCTGTTTCTAGCCCTCCGCGCTTCACGATCGGCGTCGTTCTCGTCACCAACATTGGCCGTGATCTCATCCTCGGAGATCGCTTCAAAATTGTCGATGAGAAAATCCCCACCGTCCTCGCCTTCTTCGGCCATCAGCACCTGGCGGGAGGAAAGCTCGTGAGAACCTTCGTCAACTAGTTCAGTCGTCCCCTCCGCCGCGGTGGCCAACGGCCTGCCTTCCTGAAAAGGCAAGGGCTCGAGGTGAGCCACGAGTCGATCCTCTGCTTCGAGTGGTTTGGGGAGCGTTACGCCCCTCCAGTGCACCACGTGCCCCCCCGGCAAGGAGGTGACCACCAGATCACCGGCACCGGAACAACCCGAAGCCCCCGACACGCGGTGGCTTCAAGTTTTCCGATCTGGAGTAACAAGTTCAGGTCCTTCTCAAACATGGAGAGGGACCCAAAGGCGTCGGCCTCCTGAAGACCAGTGGCCGATTCGCACAAACCGAGCTGAGATCGGCTAAGCGAATCCCTAGATTGGAACAAGTCCAAACCAGGGAGAGTTGCCGCAACACCAGAAGAAGTCGAGGCTGAAGCGGACTCCACCTTGTCCTGTGCTGCGGGAGCGTGGAGCGGCAAGTTGTCGAGGTCGTCGACAAACTTGTCGAGGTCGCTGCGGAAATCCGTAGCGGAGGTCCTTGGTTTCATGTCGACAAGGAATCGCCGGAAACTGCCCGCACCATCTGCGATGCAGACCCATGAACCAAAAACAAACGTCGTGCCCTGAGAGGGAACCGACCTGACGAATCTGAACGAAGCCATCGAGCTCGCCGGTGGATCTTCGACGCGCTCCCCTACCTGGCGCGCCAGCTGTCGGTGTTTAACCGGCTGCCCACCGAGGGATATACCCAAGGTGGTAAGTTTTGGGTGAGGGAACGCCGGGATCAGGAACTCGAAGGTGCAAGGAACACAAGACTTAGACAGGTTCGGGCCGCACGGAGCATAACACCCTACGTCCTGTATGGTGGTTTGTATTCCCTTTGGTGTAGAATGACCTAATGATCCCTTTTGAGGGGGGTCCCTGACCTCCATTATATATCCGAGAGGCCAGAGTTACAAAGATGCTAACCAACCCCCACCGAGGGATCACACCAGAACTGATCTCGAGTAGATCCTTCCCGTGTTGGTTAGCCCTATCTCCTATTTAAACGGGATAAACAAGAGATAAACAAAATGAATAAGAGATAAGACGGGCTTAATCTCTTAAACTTCGCGACATGCCCAGCCCGGTGACCCCGGGTCTGACATCGACCACTCTCGCCGACGGAGATTATCAGTTGATTCCGGAACCAGAAGGAGTTTATTCTGAAGACCCCGAGAATCTCGTCGCGGATTTCTCTGAAGCCCCGAACCAAGGTTCGGAAGATATTAATTTGACTAACCCCAACCCCACCAGCGAAGGCAAGCCCCGGACATAACCTACTATTTTTATTACACTGCACTCTATATTTATTTATGTATTCTATGCATTAAGTTTATAGGAATTGTTTGAAACCCTAGATGCATGAATCCTAGGAATCAATGTATTGAATAATAGTACTTGAGTCCGAGTAGCTGCTATGCTAATAGGACCGGTAGAAGTCGAGTGATTTCCTGTCACTCGCGCGATATAGGAATTGTGATGTTTACTTTCATGTTATCACTATAAGGATGACAGACGGGAGTTTTATTCGGTATCATGGTTGAGGTGATACCCCGTCTGTGTTGTTGAACTGGATAAGGCCGCAGTGTGTGGTAGCGGTGGTTAAGCGTTTGAAAGTACTAGCCACATGCCGTGAAATATGGTAAGCGGTAAGCCTAGTAACCAATCGGCCCGAGGAGTGGACATACCCCCCACCACATGTATTTGCTTCTTTTGATTACTTAGTTCGACGTGTGGGAATACGTGTTGCTGGGCAACCAGGAGTACGGGTTTTGTAGTCGCGCTACAGACGTACGTCCTGCACTTTGGAAGTGCGTATGGTCCTGCAGTCGCTTGTGGTGGCCCTGATCCACGAGTCGGAATGAAAGGCAAACGGTTGCTTAGGAACGACCCTTTGGTGTTCCAAGCGTGTGTGTTAGATTTATCCTTGCAAGGTTTGAATCTCGATTCAGGAATCGTCCGCCTCTCACGATGAATGAGACTGCTTACCCCCTTTGCCACATTGAGTAACAAGAGCAACTATGTGGTTACCAAAGATGATGTTTGATTAAAGATTCTACCATGTTTGAGTAGTTATAAGTGCTTACCTAGAATGGATAATCAACTAGAACTTGAAAACTAAAAGTTGAAATTAAGGATCTACTCTTTGTTGCTTTTTAGCTAAAAACCTTACCCAAAGCCTAAAAAGCCTGCATAAGTCTAGATACATGGCTAAGTATACCATGAGCGGGTAAGTCTTGCTGAGTATTAGAATACTCAGCCTTGCTTTTGTTGAATTACTTCAGGTAATCTCCCTGATGAGCCAGCTTTCATTACACCGTGGCCCTATCCCTTGCCTGATGGTTGGTCCGTGGAGTGGGATCCGTCCCCGGCCAACACAGATTCCGCCGAGTGATATTATGCCAGGGCTAGCATAATATCTGTAATAACGACGTGTACAATGTTTACGCTTTTAAACTCCGCTGCTTGACTTATAACTTAAACCTGTTTTGTAATAATCTCCCCTCAGTGGGAGCTACTGATGCTTTGTAAAATTTTTGTATTGTATCTGCCTGTGGTGTAAAATGTATTGGCATTTATATCTCTGTACTCACCTTCGTGTGAGGTACCTTGTTGGATCCTGCGTTCGGTGGTTTATCGGGACGTTACCCGACAGGCCAATAGGATTATACCGTTTGAAGCACGAGGTAGCATTCCAGAGAGGACTCGCGTACTTGAGCCGGTGTAATTCAGGTTGGTTCTGCCACAGCTGGTATCAGAGCTAACAAGTGTACCCTGGAGATATAATTAGCCCTAAAAGTAATTTATAGTATAAAATTTGATTAATCAAGTAGCTGCGAACTATGTTGGATTCGTTAAGGTTTATGTATAGTACGTAAAGCCCTAGGGTAATGTTATTAAGGGGATTAGAGGTGGCTGTACTATATATATATAAATCTAACCTCCAGCATTACTTTTTTGTTGAAACTTAAATTTATGCACAACCCAACCTTACTTTCTGTAACGACATCTTCGATCGTGAGGTAAGAAGGTAAGGATCCTCAGCCAACTGAGGGAGTTTGGCCTTCCTGTCGGTGATGCTAACCGAATGCTGTTTCTCAAGCAGTGGCCTACTTGAGATGCTGCCAATGTACCAACTTCGGTTGACTACATTGGGAGTATATGGTTCGGCGCAGGGTATGGCGATCGCTGTTCATACCCCCGCATTTTTGCGGTACCCCCGTGAATACGTTGTTTCAATAACGTATGTTAACGTTGTCTGTACGGTGGTAATTGTACAGATGCTATTTCTATAGTGAGCAGTAATGAATGGGGACGCTTTCATGACATGCTGGCATGAAAGGTTCATTGGATATATATATGTGTATTGTGGTTTTCTGCAGGTACACTAACCACGATTATGAAACTAGGGGTTGAAGAATACCAGCAGTTTTCAGATGACTGGCTTTAACTCTTTGGCAGATATCACATTCTGAGACATACTTAGCAATTTCTCGTTTCATACGAGTCCACCAGAAGTTTTGTTTCAAATCCTGCTACATCTTCATACTGCCAGGGTGCATAGAGAATTTTGATAGGTGGGCTTCATCCAATATCTATTTACGGAGCTTATGGTCCTTAGGTACAACGATACGTTCGTTAAACCATAAAACTCCTTCTGGATCTACTCGGAAGCATTTATACTTCACTTCTCCTTGTGTTATCTTCTGCTTAATGATTTTGACCCCTTTATTGCGCTATTGTGCTAGAATAATACTATCCCTAAGCGTGGCTTCAACTGAGAGATGGTTCAAGTCACCTTGGGGAATGATTTCTAGATTAAGCTTTCTCATTTCCCAGCAAAGAATCTCATTGAAAGCTTCTACAGATAAGCAAGAGCAATGTGCCTTGCGACTGAGTGCATCTGCAACAACGTTGGCCTTACCTGGATGATAATGTACTTCCAAGTCATAGTCTTTGATAAGTTCTAACCAGCGTCTTTGCCTCATATTCAGGTCTGCTTGTGTGAAAATGTACTTGAGGCTTTTGTGGTCAGTATAGATATGGTACTTGGTACCCATCAGATGATGTCTCCAGATTTTGAGTGCATGGATGACAGCTGCAAGTTCAAGATCATGGGTAGGGTAGTTCTGTTCATGAACCCTGAGTGCTCGTGATGCATATGCAATTACTCGGTTGTCTTGCATAAGCACACAACCAAGTCCGGTTCCTGAAGCATCACAATAGATGTCGAAGGGTTTTGACACATCTAGTTGAGCTAAGACTGGAGTAGTCTAAGATGGTCTCGGAGAGTGTGGAATGCATCTTCGCATTTTTGATCCCAAGAGAATTTAACACCCTTCTTTAGTAGTTCGGTCATAGGTTTGGCTATTCTGGAGAAGTCAGGAATGAAGCAACGATAATAGCCAGCTAGACCAAGAAAACTACGAATCTGATGGACTGATGTTGGAGGTTTCCAACCCATCACTTCTTGTACTTTACTGGGGTCAACGGATATACCGTCACCGGAGATAGAATGACCCAGAAATTTCACAGTATCTAACCAGAACTCGCACTTGGAGAATTTGGCGTACAGGTGGTGGTCTCTTAATCGCTGAAAAATAATATGAAAATGTTTTGCATGATCTTCTGGATTTTTAGAGTAGATCAGAATGTCATCAATAAAGACCACAACAAATTTGTCGAGTTCTTGCATGAAGACAGAATTCATGAGATACATGAAATATGCTGAGGCATTGGTAAGACCAAATGACATGACTAAGTATTCATATAAGCCATACCGAGTGGAGAAGGCCGTTTTTGGAATGTCACTTGGCCGGATCTTAATTTGATGATAGCCGGAATGAAGATCAATTTTGGAAAATACTTTGGCTCCGGCTAGCTGATCGAAGAGAATATCAATGCGGGGTAGGGGATATTTGTTTTTGATAGTCATCGCATTGAGAGGACGATAATCTACACATAGCCTCAAGCTATTATCTTTCTTTTTCACGAATAGAGCTGGACAACCCTGTGGTGATGCACTCGGACGAATGAAACCCTTATCAAGGAGGTCTTGGAGTTGGATTTTTAACTCAGCTAATTCGTTAGGAGGCATACGATAACATCTCTTAGAGATAGGGGTTGTGCCAGGTTGAAGTTCTATGATAAACTCGATATCCCGGTCCGGGGGTATTCCAGGTAAATCGTCTGGGAAGACATCTGGGTATTCACAGACGATAGGGATATCCTTTAACTTGATCCCGGTTGCAGCATAGGTGCAAGAATTGATGTACTCCCGTTGTGGAAGATAGAGAATGGTAGGTTCGTGCTCAGGCGAATCTATCTCCACGGTTCGGGAGGAGATATCCAAGGACACATGGTGCAGGGTCATCCAATTCATACCAAAAAGCACATCCATTCCTTCTAGATCCAGTAATAGTAAATCTGTCTTCATCAAATTTTTGAATTGGCACGCTTCTACAAACTTGGTTTGAGGAGGTTTTACCACCAGGAGTTGCTATCATATATACCCCACTAATAGGATAAAGGTCCAAGCCTAATTTAGTCCCACATTTTGTACTAACAAAGCTATGGGTGGCACCAGAGTCAAAAAGAACAATTACGGGTTGATGGTTGATAGAAAAAGTACCCGTCATTATTGGTGTCCCTTCGGGGAGTTCGGAGAAAGTGGTGAGGTTCACCCTTCCCTGGCGAACTTGAACTACTTGCTTCTTGCCCTAGCCCTTGCTGGTTGGACTAGATGTTTGCCCTTGGAAGGATTTCCTAGGTTGAGGGCAATCCTTGATGAAGTGGGACGGGCTTCCGCAGTTGAAACAATGATAGTTGTTGTTTCCTTGGTTGGCTGGCGAAAAGCTCGGCCGCGGACCCTGTTGCTGTTGCTGGGGTTGTGGTGTCGGTGGTCGATTGAATTGAGCCTGCTGGGGTGGTCTGGCTACCCATCTGCCAGGCAAGTTGCTTCGAGGCGGGGCCCAAGGAGCGGTGCTCGGGACCAACTGATACCTTGACGGTTGCGTAGTTGTAGGCCCTGTAGGTGTTTTCCTTTTCTTTTCTGCTCTATGGCCTGAGATACAGTCTTCCTGAGTGATGGCCATGTTGACCAACTCATTAAAATTATCGGCCCTTACCAAATTTAGTCGCTCTTTAAGTTTGGTGTTCAGGCCTCGGCGAAAACGATCCCGCTTGCGGGCATCATTGTCCGCATGGTATCCCGCATACTGGCACAAGTGGTTGAAAATTTGTGCATATTACACAACGGTGCGGGTTCCCTAAGTCAGATTCAGAAATTCATTGAGCTTTCGCTCAATGAGTCCTTCGGGGATGTGGTGCGCTCGAAAAGCGGTCCGAAACTCGTCCCACGTGACGACATGACCGGCAGGCTGCATGGCATGAAAATGATCCCACCAGATGCGGGCAGTGCCACGGAGTTGCTGGGCTGCAAAGAGCGCTTTGTTCTCCTCTGAACATGGGGCAGACAATAAGGCGAACTTGGATTCGATAGTACGAAGCCAAGCGTTAGCGTCTAAGGGCTCATCCGCCTTATGGAATAGTGGAGGCTGGGTACTGAGGAAATCTTAATAACTGGCCGATGAAGGTTCATCTCGGCCTCGGGACTGGTGGTTGAATTGGCCCATTTGAGCCTGCACAAGTTGATTGAGGAGTTCTGTTTATCGGGCCATGACCTCGGCCAGATTTGGAGGTGGTGGTAGCGGTTGCTGAGAACCGCTGGCCTGATCGGACCGAAAACCTTCTGGAGTTCCGCGAGTAACTCTAACCATCTGAAACAAGGGAGATATCCATTATCAACCATATTCTTACTCCTATTTTCAGATGGTATACTGCTAGTAGATATGTGGTTCACATGATCCGTTCAACCAGCTCATTTCGGATACGAAGATATTGAACAAGATGGCAGGATACAAGACTGAGATTACATCGCAGATACTGGTAGTCCTTAACGTCTTACATCATGGTGGTTTGACTGCCACGGGTCAAACTATATGTACATATGTTACATATACTACAACAAGTGGCTCTAGATCTAGGTAATCTACTCACGACCTATGTCACACCACTATTTACAACTAAGATATCGACGATTTTGATAACAGCAAAGGCTGGAAATCAGATTGATATTTAGAATACTTGACCAACACTACCACAAGACCCTTACTGATACTATGCTAAAGATAACCACCCGCTATACGTCCTTAAACAAACAACACATACATTGCATTTGTGTATTTAAGGATGGATTATGCATGCACGTACTATTTGACCTCACAACCAAAACAACTGCCGAATATCTTCGGACTTACGCAGTTAATTTTGATGGCATTACCCATACGTCTCTCACTAATAACTAGTCGATAAGTCCTATCCGTCTTAACCTATTAATCGTGGTTAGTGTACCTGTAGAAGACCACATATAAATAACATGAACCTTTCATGGCAGCACGACATGAAAGCGTTCCCAAACAGTACTGTTCACTATAGAAATAGCATCTGTACAATTACCGCCGTACAGACAACGTTGACATACGTCGTTAAACAACGTATTCACGGGAGTACCACAAAATGCGGGGGTATGAACAGCGATCGCCATACCCTGCGCCGAACCATATACTCCCAATATAACCAACCTGAGTTGATATATTGGCAGCACCTCAAGTAGGCCACGGCTTGAGAAACAGCGTTCGGTTCGCATCACCGACGGGAAGGCTAACTCCCTAGTTAGCTGAGGATCCTTACCTTCTTACCTCACCATCGAAGATGTCGTTACAAAGGTAAACTTGGGTTGTGCGTGAATTTAAGTTTTGAAAGAAAGTAGTGCTGCAAGTTAGAGTTATCTATACACATATATATATATATACCAATAGCCACCTGATCGTTCCCATATAAGTCCCTAGGGCTTTACGATCTAAGCACAACCTTAACGGATACAACATACGTTGTAAATTCATTTGTTGGGCAAGTTTCATCCTGAAAACATTTTTAAGAGCTGTTACAGATGTAAAAGTAAACATACAGCTCTGCTACCAGCTGTGGCAGAACCGCCTGAATTATTTCGGCTCAAGTGCGCTAGTCATCGCTGTCCAGCCGATACTAACTCAACGCACTTCAAACGGAACAATCCATTGGTCTGTCGGGTCTCCGCCTGATACAACCACGGTTCAACAGGATCGAAGCAGGTTTACCTTGCACGAAGGCGAGTTTACATTCACAGCACAGCTCATTAGCTTTTAATTTACAGAAACATATATATTATTACAAACCTTTTTCAAAATTAATGTAAATTTATACAAACAGTGTTTAACATGACAAGCTACTCAGCTTATCCAAGTTCACAGCGGAAGGAATATAAACATGCGACTACGCATGTCGTGAAGGTTGACACCATACTCAGCCCAAAGCTTGGTGTCACTCAGGAGGGTCACTGCCAGCCGGGAACGGATCCCACTCCACGGACCAGCCATACGGAACAGAAGTTGGCCAAGCAGGGCTATCCATAGGGTTCTCGAAGGTCATACCTGAAAAATTTACTAGCAAGACTGAGTATACTAATACTCAGCAAGACTTACCCGCTTCGTGGTATATTTAGCCAGGTAACTAGACTCATGAAGGCATTGCAAAGGTTCGGGGTTCATTTTCAGCTGAAAAGCAACAAAGAGTATGATCTATTTTCAAATTTTAGCTTTCAAGATTCTAGTTGATTATCCATTCTAGGTAAGCACCTACACTGAGCAAGCAAGGTAGAGATTGTCATTCATCAAGATTATTCCATCAATAGTTACACTTCTTACTCTATGTGGCAGAAGGAATAAGCAGTCTCAATTTCCGCGAGAGACGGACGATTCTGAATCGAGTTTCAACCTTGCAAGATAAACCTAACTCACACGCTTGGAATATCCAAAGATCGTTCCAAAGCAACCGTTTCCCTCATTTTCCGGGTTATGGATTAGCGGCACCACAAGCGACTGCAGGACCGTACGCACACCAATTGTGCAGGACATCCGCCTGTAGCGCGACTACATGACCGTACTCCTGTCTGCTATGCAGAACGTACTCCCACACGTCGGTGCGTGTGTACAACAGAAATTAAATAATCGAGTGGTGGAGACATGTCCATTTGCCGGGCCATTCTGGTACTAGGCTTACTGCTTTACCATATTTCGTGGCATGTGGCTAGTACTTTCAAACGCTTAGCCGCCACTATCACATATTGTGACCTTAACAACTTTTATCAAAACAGACAGGGTAAACCTTCAGGTCATGATATTGCACATGACTCTATCCATTATCCTTATAGTGATTGCAGAATAGTAAACATGCAACTCCTATATCACGCGAGTGACATGAAATCACTTGACTTTTACCGGTCCTATTTAGCAGAGCGTCTATGCGATAAGGACTCGGGTACAATACATTGGATTCCTAGGATTCATGCATCAAGGGTTCCATTTCAACTCCGAGACTTAATGCAAGATATAATATATAAGTATAAGATTGCAATGATCTAAGTGAGATGGTGCTTGAGTTAAAGATTTTATTTTATGATAAAGTTGCAATCCAATAGTTAACACACATGAACTCATGAAACAAGAGATTTAGTCTCAAATTACTATTCACACTTAAGTTATGGTTATAGCACTGAAATTACTGAAAATAGAAATCAAAACATTTGAATTTGAATTCAAACTTCAAGTTTAAATTCAAATCTAAGGTAAATAGAATTATAAAGTCTTGAAAATTTAACTATGAATTAATGAGCAACATATTAGATTATGATAAAAAGATCTAAACAAATAAGCCTTAG
The DNA here is from genome assembly GCF_002211085.1 of Panicum hallii. NCBI lineage: Eukaryota > Viridiplantae > Streptophyta > Magnoliopsida > Poales > Poaceae > Panicum > Panicum hallii. The sequence continues at coordinate 19,741,168 of NC_038042.1, forward strand.
AAAATGTTTAGCTAATTTCAAACCCTCTTAAATTGAATTGCCCAAGTTCGAAAGAACTTAATCTACAAAATATTATTAAGCTTGAAATTTTTACACTGGCTTACCCATGACCTAAAGAAGCTACACACCAAAAATTACAAGGAAATAAGTTTATATGCACAAGTTATGCATAAGATACCCTTTTACTTTGAGTTTTAAATAGATCAAAATACATTTAGTTTCATACCAAACTCTATTAATAAAAGTTGTAGATCTTGATTTCTAGTTTCTAACAAAACCAGTTTGATAATTTTTGGAATTTTCTACAATTTTCTATTGATTTAACAAGCTAACTGCCTTGCTCACATAAAATAATAAGGACGTTTACACAGAGGCCCCTATTGGCACTATTCCACAGAGTCTTAAGCCTTGCAGATAGCCCCCTAGGCTTTTGCATCTTCCAGCCTGAGGTCCCTGACCGTGGTCAGAGGGGAAACGCGAAAGTTGACCAGCCCAGTCCGGCGTCAGCGATCGCCGTTGGCGATCGCCGGCGGCGATCGCCGGCGGCGAGGGGAAAGGGATGGGGAGGCATCAGTGAGTCTTTGCGCACCTGGAGACACTTGGGATCGTGTGGGGGCAACCTGTAGCAGCGGCGCGACAGAGACAGGCGGCCGGCGGCGGAGGTGAATAGCGGGGGCGGTGCTCCGGTGGTCGGGGGTGGCGAGAAAGAGGCCGGGGAGCTTCAAGGCGACGTGGAGAAGCTAGAGACGAGCTCAATTGGGGTCGAGAAGGGTCAGGAGTAGGTGTTCCATGACGGGCAGGGGTGGCGGCGGGTGGAGATCGACGGTGACCGTCGAGAGGCCGGTGTGATGCACGGGGGGGAACAATTAAGGGGTCGTAGAGCTTCACTGGGTCACAAGGAGTCTAGCTGTGGGGTCGTGGTGGTGTGGGGACAACCAAGGCGAGCTGTCCACGGCGAGGCCGAGCGGCGACGGGGCTCGAGCTGGCCGGAGCTATGGAAGGTGAGGTTGGAGTGCGTGGGAACGAAATTGGATGGGCTGTAGAGCATCAGTGGGTCACGGCGGCGCTGCTGCTGCACTGGATTGGGGTCCGGGGGCAGTGTGAGGGGCTGTCGACGATGGCCCGAGGTGACAACGGAGGTCCGATGAGGCACGGGATCGGAAAGAGAAAAATGACAGAGAAATGGTGGTGCAGGAGCAGAAGAAGAGGTGCATTTGGAGCTTACGACATGCTTTAAGCTACCAGAGAGGACACAGGGGCGAGAGACCAAGCCGGGGTCGACGGCGTGCATGGCGGCCACAGGCACAGCTCGGGCAGAGGCGAGGGGGTGGCGTGGCGCGCGAAGAAGAAAGCAGCGGGGAGAGCTGCGGCAGGGGCCGGCCGGGGAGTGACGCGTGGGACTGCCGGGAAGCAGGAGGTGGCACGGGGTTGCTACGGCAGCGAGCAGCGGCGAGAGGCGCGGCTCGGGCAGATGGCGGGTGATGTGGCAAGGCGGGGAAAGGCCAGCGCGGGGTCGGGGAAATCGGTAGCGAGGCAGGGGAGGGCACGTGGATGAGTGCAGGGCGGCGCTGGGATAGCAAGGGTGGCACACATGGCTAGCAGAGTGGCGGCGGCGGCGCACACAGAGAAATAGAGGAGGAGGAGAGAGAGGTAGACGAAGGCGGACCCAAATGCGATTTGCAGAAAATATAGGGACCCTCTCTGATAACTTTCAAACCAGTGCTCAATTGGAGATGGGCCCAAAAGCAAAGATGTATGGTTTTTCAAAATGTACAACTTTGCTTTAAGGTTCATCCTTAGAAGAGCTAAGGATTTGGAGTTAATTTAAGATTTAGCAAAGATTGTAAACTTTATACAAATCCTATTTAAAAACTACACTACAAATACATCCTATGTGTAGTTTCACCTATATTTGCGATTTAAACACAAGTTTTTGACTTTTGCCAAAATAACCTTTATGTATTTGAATTCCACTTCTCTTTCTCATCTATTTCACACTAAAGGGCCTTTATTAATTTATAATTATATAAACAACCATTTTTCCTTAGCATTTAAATTTTCAAACATACTTTCACCATATTTTGCACATAATATCACACTAAAATCTAGGGTGTGACAATGCCGAATACCTGAGTGTCACAATACGTGGTGGTAGAAGGGGATCTCTACTATCATGGCGCAAATGGCATCCTCATGCGGTGCATCACCCAGGAAGAGGGCTGCGACTTGCTCGCAGAGATCCATGGAGGCGAGTGCGAAAGTCATTCTTCATCCCGCACGCTGGTCGGTAAGGCCTTCTGGCATGGCTTTTACTGGCCGACAGCGCTCCAGGATGCAGCTGCGCTGGTAAAGTCCTGCAAAGCGTGCCAGTTCTATGCAAAGCAGATACACACTCCGGCTCAGGCTCTGCAAATAATTCCACCCTCTTGGCCTTTCGCTGTATAGGGGTTGGATATCTTGGGGCCTTTCCCTAGGGCCGTCGGCGGGTACCCGTACCTGTACGTTGCCATCGACAAGTTCACCAAGTGGCCGGAAGCTACCCCTATGGTCAACATCACCAAGGCATCTGCTATCGCGTTCCCCAAGTCAATTGTGTGCCGGTTTGGAGTCCCGAACTGAATCATCACCGACAATGGGACCCAATTCAAGAGCCAGCACTTTCAAGAATACTATGAGGACATCGGCATCCAGCTCTGCTTCGCTTCTGTGGCACATTCTAGAAGCAATGGCCAAGTAGAGCGGGCTAATGCTGAGATACTCACGGGGCTCAAGATTCGCACCTACAATGATCTCGAAAAACATGGTGCGAAATGGGTTGACCAGCTTCCGAGCATACTATGGGGGAACCGAACCACACCTAGCCGAGCGATCGAGGAGACCCCTTTCTTCCTGGTCTATGGGGCCGAAGCATGCCATCCCCCAGAGATCACTATGGGCTCGCTACGAGTCCAAGCCTTCGATGAGGGATTGCAGGAGCGGCAGCACTGTCAAGATGTAGACCTCGTCGACGAGTGAAGATGGTGAGCAGTGGTCCGAAATGCACGGTATAACCAAGCGCTGTGGTGTTACCATCAACAGTTCGTACATAGTAGAGAGCTCCGGGTCGGGGACCTAGTCCTGCAGTGAATCCTAAACCGTGAGGGGCTCCACAAGCTCTCCCCCAGCTGGGAGGGCCCCTTCAAGGTGTCAAAGGTGTGCCGACCCGGTTCAGTTCGCTTAGCTACGGAGGAGAGCGTGCAACTACCCAACCCATGCAACATTGAGCACCTCCGTAAGTTTTATTCTTAGGGGCCTAGCCAAGAATAAATTTTCCTTTATAATACGGTAGCACCTCCATGAGGACCAAGGCGGTGGAGGTCCGCCCTCGTAAACCCAGCCCCTGACATTCATCGCACATTCTATCTGTACCAATTTATCAAGAAAAAATTTATTCTCAGTCTGTCTTTGAGGTTGATGCAATTCAGTTCTTTTTCTTGCCTCCCGCTTACCCTAACCCCCATGTGGTCCCTTATTACTGTGCTTGAGGCCCGAATTGAGTTGCTGGGTTGTGTCTCCACCCAAGATCCCTCCTTCGCAGGAAGGAGGGGTCCCGTCTTCTGGGGACCACCTTCGAGGAAGTGTACTTGTCCTCGGGGGAGGCCCGGAGTCATGTAGCTACTTAGCCTGGTTCCGTACCCTAAGCCTGCATGCTCTACCTCCCTAGGATAGGCACCTACTACCTAGAACTGCGGATCCAGAAGTCCGGATCCCTTCAATCCTAAAGGCTGGGTCCTGGTGCTCTGATTCAATAAGCCTCGTTTTACATCTCAAAGGACTCTTGCCAGCGAGATCCGGGACCCTGTGGGAATATTGCTAAGCACTGATCCTAAGTCATGTGTAGGTCTAAACCTCGTTTTTGTGGTAGCTAGCCCCAATACCTTGCGACTACCTCCCAGGGGGCCAAGGGACCTCCGGGCCAGGGGGCACATGACAGAAGGTGTAACACCCTAATGTAAAATTTCATATTTTATAATTAGTTAAATTGGCTTTAATAAAGTTGCTAAGGTTTTTCTTTGTTTAGCTTGCATATAATTATAATTTATTTCACAGAGGATTAAAATTTCCTTTTAGGTTCAACATGTTTGTGCATTCATGCTGGTGCATAGGTTTTATTTGAATGAGTGCATAGGGTTTGAATTCAAATAGATTTGAGTTTCAAAAGAACCAGAAAAAGAAAAGAAAAGAAATAGGAAAGCAAACCTAGCTTTAAGCCCAGCCCGGCCTGCCCCTCTCTTCCCCCTCGGGCCGGCTCCCTTCCCCGCGGCCCATTCCCCTTTCCTTCCCCGCGGCCCGTTTTCCTTTTCCTCTCAGCCGCAGCCCAACTCCTCTTTCTCCTCGCCTCCCTCAGCCCAGCAACCCGAGCCGCTCGCTCTCTCTGCCACCCCGACCCCACTTGTCGGCCCCTTCTTCCTCCTCGCTCCACCGGCCGCGCAATGACCCGCCCGAGATCTCCGGCGAGCCTCTGCGCCGGGCCCGCACGCTGAGGATGCCCCACCGCCCCACAAATAGGATCCCCAACCCCCTGCGCCCTTATCCCCTACCCCGTGGCAGAAGCCCCAAACCCTAGCGCCACTCCCGCCTTGCTCCACCGCGTAGATCCCTGCACCGCCGTGGTCTCGCTGCACCGCTGCACCCCAGTCCCGGCCAAACCCCGCAGTGGCTCCGCCTCAACCCCGGGAAGCTTCTCGAGCCCTGCAATCGAGCCCCCAACCCGTGCCTCACCGGAATTCCGCCCGGAACCTGCCGCTGGTGAGTAGCCCCGCCCATCCAATTCCTCGCCGCCGGTAATGCTCTGGCCTCCCTGACCCCTGTTGCACCATCACAGAAGCACCCTGAGTTGACTCGTGGAGTCCAGGAGCCCGGAGACGCCCTGCATCGCCCCCCTCCGCAAGCTCCATGCCAACCCGCCGCTCAGACCTCGCCACCGGCCACCCTGCGCTGCTTCTCCGGCCAATTCGAGCCCTCGGTGAGCACCAGCGCCCTCTCCTGCCCCTTTTGCGCTAGATGTCGTAGACCATAGCCCGCTCCTGCAGCCGGAACACTGCACGCCGGTGACCTTCGCCGCGCAAACCCGCTGCCGCCACCGCTCTCGCCGCCCTGAGCCTTGCCGGACCTTGTTGTAGACCAGGTGGACTACGCATGATGCGCTGATCCTCCCTGACCAAATCCCCGTTCGAATCCCAGCCCAAAGTACCGAGTTCGGTGCACTCCAGTGACGCCCCGCCGTGGGAAGTCGCCCCGGTGACCCAGCGCCGCCATCCCTCACCCGCGTCAGCCCTGAACCGTCCGATCCACCGCGATCAGATCGGACCGTCCGACCTACCGTTCAGATCGGACCGTCCGAACCCCCGCCGCTAGATCGGACTGTCCGATCCAGATTGGGTCCGAATCGTCGGATCCAGATCTGATGGTACAGATAAGAAGATACCGCTTCAGCTATGCAGATTTGCTAAAGAGCCCCTGAGCTTTCCCGAAACCAACCCGCAGTCCACATTAGTTCAAAAGTAATTTCATTTAAGTCCTGTTTTTAGCGTCTAGGCCCCTGAGCTTCTTAGATATAGAACCCGCCATCTAGCCCCTATGTTTTTGCATGTTAGACCCTAGATCTAACCTTTAATTATGTTTAAGTCCCTAGTTTTTGCGCAGAACCCCCTGGAAACTTCAGTTTTCTCGCAGTTAAGCCCCTAGACCCTGTTTTAGCACTAGTTTTCGCGTCTTAACTCCGTTTTAAGTGGTTTTCGCACTCACGCGATCATTGTAACGTGTAGAATAGCTTTAGCTCAGTTTTATGTACTGTTTTATTGTATTGTTGTACTATTTCTTATCTTTTTCCATTATTTGCATGTATGTGCCTGTGTGGACCATGCTTTGACGTTACGATCGTGAGTAGACGTTGAGCCACCGGAGGAGTACCAGGAGCCACCTTCTTCAGACGCGTTTGAGCAGCAGCCAGGAGAGTTTGAGGAAGGCAAGTATAACATGAACATCCTATCACTTTTAAATACAATTCCATACTGCATTTTGATACTGTGTGCCTATAAGGATTTCCTAGCCACTTTTATCCTTTATATAAATACCTTGGGTTGCATTTTGGTTAAGTTGTGCTAGGTGTTGCGCTCTCACACATTATGGTCCTTTTTAATTAAATTTGATTAATGGTATATGCAACTTGATTCTGAGAGTGGCCCTCTATGCTGTGTGCTTGAGCGGCTCACGTCTCGTTAAAATATGTTTTTATAGAAACATGGTTTAGGGGGCCAGCACGGTGCTTAGTGCTTGGTTGGCCACTCTCCATAAGGACCGGTTCATAGAGCGACAACCTAGGACAACCGCGCAACCACAAGACTGGAATGGGACGGTCTTGGCTTACTAATTAGGTCATTTTGGTTTGGGAGTAACTTACCTGCGGGGCGAGAGGAATGGTAAGCTTCTATGGGCCTCGCGCTACGAGGCTGTGCTATGTGCTTGTACCCCCTTGAGGCTTGCTCCATAGTTGCTGATCCAGAATCCTTAGCGGTTACACCTTACCAACGTGTTCTTTGTAACGGCCTCGTAGTGTGCTTACTAGTCATCTCACCTAAGGAAGTGCGATGAACAACTAGCGTAGCTCACGACTTGTGGGTAAAGATGTGCAACCTCTCGAGAGTGTAAAACTGGTATACTAGCCGTGCTCACGGTTATGAGCAGCCCAGATCCTCCGTCTGATTAGTGGGGTTTATCTTTAGTGGTTTGTCTTGGATTTCGGTAGACTTATGAGTAATTTTAATTAATTATTCAGTAACTTGGGTTATGGTAATTCATCCACTTGTAGTAAATAGCTTTAATAAAATTTTGCCCAGATTAAAAGCTAACGCAGTTGAGTCAGCTAACCGTAGAGACTCATAGTTTGTGTTATACTTGTTGAGTACAAGTTGTGTACTCACACTTGCCTTCTCTACTCTTCTGTTCTCTTTGGGATATCTTCGACTGCTGCTCAGTACCAGGCGACGTGGAGGACTACATCAGCGGACTCGACGATTTCTAGGCATTTGTCTCCCAGCTGACATCCCTGTGGCGCCCTGTTCTTCATGTATTCATTTTACGCTTCCACACTCCTTGAACCGATTCTTGATTCGGTTGTAATAAAGAATTCATTTACAATTTATATGCTTTTATTTCGTGATATGTGTTGTGATATCTTGATAATTCTGTTGTATATATATGCGTGACTTGATCCTGGTGCATATATAATTGCTCGGTTTATGTCTTTGTAAATTGGGTGTGACAGAATTGGTATCAGAGCCATGTCGACTGTAGGACGAAGACTAGTTAGAAATGGTCGAGTTTAAGGATTCCTTTCCTCTTGTCTTGCTTCCGCAAAATCTAAAATCATCTCTGCTTCTATTCCTTGAGTCCTAAACTTCAATTTGCTAGCTCTCTCTCTTGTCCTTTCCGACAAATAGTTTGATCTTTTCTGTAGACGTTCACCTGTAATTTTCTGTCTGTCCTCATCAGCCTAGGATGCCTTTGCAAAAATACGCTAGAGCGTCTGTTTGTTTTAGTCGAGTGGTGTGATAAACTTGGCTACAGTGTGGTATTGAGTGCTTGTGATTGTGCAAAATGTTTGATTTGGATTTTTGGTTGACTGCATAGTTTAGAAGTTAAACTTGCTCATGCAAATCGACTTTAACGCAAACTTGAATTAAGTAATAAAACTGAGATAGATCATTGGGGGTAAAACCGTACACTCTTTACTCTCTACCTTATCCTGCCAAAGTTTTCTTTCCAGAGTTGTACAATATCGATCTCTTACAAATTTCGTTCTACTGCAATCAGATGCTGAACACCAGGAGCACCGATTCCGGTTCTGGCCAGCAGGGGCAGAAAAACCAGGGTACCGGCCAGCCGACGTCCCTGTGGCGCCCTGTTCTTCATGTATTCGTTTTACGCTTCCGCACTCCTTGAACCGATTCTTGATTCGGTTGTAATAAAGAATTCATTTACATCTATACACTTTTATTTCGTGATATGTGTTGTGATATCTTGATAATTCTGTTGTATATATGTGTGACTTGATCCTGGCGCATATATGATTGCTCGGTTTATGTCCTTGTAAATCGGGTGTGACAGAAGGAGAACAAGCAAATGAAAAGCAGCTAAGTTTTTATATTGAATACCATACACAGAATATTACATTACTCATAATGTGTACAAAAATAATTTATATTACATATTGTACATAAAATTTTACATAACGTACAATATGTACAAAAATAACAAAAACTACTCCTAGTCTTTCGGCAGTCTAGAGGGGCCTTCTCCTTTTACAGGTCCGGCCCCACGTTGTGCTCTAAGCGGGAGGCCACGATCTCCACCGCCTCTTGTACTCCCTCCAGGGCGGTGGCCTCCGCTTCTGGTACGGGGCCCTCCAGGACTGGAGTTAAGAAGATGGCAGGGTCATGGCTCCGGAACCAAGTCAGGAAGTGGTCTACCACCATTCGAGCAAGCTCCTACCCTTCAGCCTTGAGGCGCACAACAAGTGTGGACTCCAGGCGCTGCAGATGCTCGGCGGCGGAGTCTAGCGCTGGAAGTACAGAGCCGATGGAGCAAGGGGCTTCTACAACCTGGATGGGACTTAGCCCAAGGGGTTCCAAGGCGGTACATGCTTCACCAACCCACTTCGCAATCTGCTTGGCCCCAGCACGCTGCTCTACCAAGAGCCCCTCCACCTCAGCCTCCCGGTGCTTGAGGGCCTCGAGCTGTTGGGAGAGGGATCGGCTCTCCTCTTCCTGGCTGTGACATTCAGGAACTTAGGATTAAAACACACTAGATTCTAGTATAAAGTGTGTATGTTTGATCTTTTGTATGTGTGCGAAAACTTTAATGCAAAAGTAAAAGGATCTTTTTATAATTCTGGAAAATTTAGGTCCTTTGGTGCAAAATGGGTGAGAATGGGAGGTAAAATCAAAACATATGAAGGTTGTTTTGCAAAAAGTCAAGAACTTACTTTTAAACCGCAAATAGAGGTGAAACTACCCAAAGGATGCAAGTGTAGTGTAGATTTTAAATAGGATTTCTTTCAAGTTTAAAACTTTGCCAAGTTTTAGGTTAAATTCAAATCCTTAACTCTTTTGAAACTGAACCTTAAAGGAAAGTTGTAGATCTTGTTGAACTCTACACTTTTGCCTTTGGGCACATTTCCATTTGAGCTATGGTTTGAAAGTTAACTAGGCTTTACAGTGGAGTCCCTGCATTTTTGCAAAATCATGGATTAGTCCCTGTCTTCAACCTCCAGCTCCCCCTGCTCTGTTTCTGCTCGCGCCCGAGACTCCACCGCTGCCGGCCGTTTCCCGAGCTGCTCGCCGACCCCGCGCCGCTCTCCTCCACCCCACGTGGCTCCTTGCTAGCCCGCCCGCCGCTCGTGCAGCTGCTGCTGGCTCTCCCCCACCCCGCCACGTTGGGCCGCCGGTGCCGAGGCCACCACGCGGCCGAGGGTGCCCGATGGGGCACGGCGACGGCGCCATCAGTCTGTGGTTGGCCGCGCGCCTACTCTCTCCCTCTCTGCTGCACGACACCACTCTATAAAACCTCGACCGAAGCTTCCCTCGCTCACCTCCCCTTTCTTCTTCCTCACGAGCGCCAAGCCGAGCACCGAGCCGTCCGCCGGAATTCCTCGCCGCCCCGCCCTACCCCTTCTCAATTCCAGCGCCCCAAAGCTTTCTCACCACCCTTGCTTGCCCCTCGACCCACCCTAGCCGAGCTTTGTCCTCTCCTTGATCGGAATTGGGTGAATCCCGTGCCGCCTTCGCCGCCGGAGAAACCCGAGCCACCTCCATGCCAACGACCCCCTTCGCTCCACCTCCGGCCGAAACAGGTACCGAAATCGCATCCCCACGACTCCACGATGCTTGTGCGCACTCCATCTTTCTACGTTCACCGGCCCCTCACCGGGAACACGGGCGCGCCGCCACGGCCGCCGCCATTCCTCGTCGTCGACCATGCTCCGCCGCCTTTCTTTGTGCCCACCACCCACCAATGTGTGCACCTCCTCCTATAGATCGTGTAGGACCAGTTTCCCCTCGGCCAAAACCTCGCCGCTGGCGAGAACACGCCGGTCAGGCCGCCACGGCCGCTATCTTGGCTTGGCAAGGGCCACATTGCAATTTAAGTTTTAATTCTAGGGTCCCCAATGCAAAACCCGAGGGCCTCTCTGCAAGTTTCTCTTTTAGTTTTGTTTGCAAAAGCTGTCAACTTGTAAAATGGATAGAAATTTGTACAAAAATCTAAAAATTGTCAAACAAATTTTGTTATACTCCTGAAGTTTAGATCAACAACTTTGATTAATAGAGTATGGTTTGAAACCCAATGCTTGTTAAGTTATTCTAAAGTTTAGCAAAAGGGTGTATTGTGTGTAACTTTTGCACATTAGCTTCTTTTCATGTGATTTTAGGGGTACAGCATGTTTAAAGTGTATGCAAGTTTGTGTAAAAATTTCACCTTAATCTCTGCACTCTATCTTGAACTAATTTGAACTTAGGCAAATCAAGCTTGAAATGATTTAAATTTATTCAAGCATGTTACTAAGGTTTTCACGCTTAGATCTTTTTACCATGTGATGTTCTGCAATAGAATAGTTCATAGTAAATCTTTCAAAAATTTATAACACTATTTTGCTTAAGATTTGAATTTAAACTTGACATTTGAATTAAATTCAAATGCTTTAGTGTTTGTTTTTAGAAAATTATGAAAAATTCATAGTAAGCTCATCCATTAGGAATAAGCTTACTCACAAAAATACAAAACCATAGCCTTTATGGATTTCAAGAAAAAAATCGAACTTGTTAACTAATTCAATTAAATCAATTAATTTGATAATTGAATCAAAGTACACATGGTGGGTTTGAATTCAAACTTCCTGCTTTATGAAAATATGTTTATCAATTGGTTGGATTGCAACTTTATCGTGAAGTAAAATTCTTAACTCAAGAACCATCTAAATTAAATCATTGCATATCATGTAGAGTCAACGACACTTGACGACGGAGACTAGGAGTTAGTCCTAGAACACGAGCAAGGATTTTCTGAAGGATCCTGAGAATGTTGCCGAGGTTATAACTGAAGCCCCAAACCAAGGTTCGAAAGTTATTGATATCCCTGACCCCAACACCACTCAAGAAGGCAAGCCCCGATGCATAACCCAGTATTTTAAATTACTACACTTATACAGTTTTATCCTTATATGTCTATATTATGCATTAAGTCTAGGAGTTGAAATGGAGCCCTAGATGCATAAATCCTAGGAACCTTTGTATTGTGCCTGAGTCCGTATCGAATAGATGCTTTGCTAATAGGACCGGCAGAAGTCGGGTGATTTCCTGTCACTCGCGCGATATAGGAATTGAATGTTTACTATACTGCAATCACTATAAGGATGATGGACGGGGTCATGTGCAGTATCATGACCTGGAAGGTTACCCCGTCTGTGTTGATAAAAGTTGATAAGATCGTAGTGTGTGGTAGCTGTGGTTAAGCGTTTGAAAGTACTAGCCACATGCTACGACATATGGAAAGCGGTAAGCCTAGTAACCAATCGGCCCGAGGAGTGGACATACCTCCCACCACTCGTAATTTGGTTTTTCACACGCACCGACATGCGGGAGTACGTTCCGCGCAGCGGACAGGAGTACGGTCATATAGTCGCGCTACAGACGTATGTCCTGCACATTGGTGTGCGTATGGTCCTACAGTCGCTTGTGGTGGCCCTGATCCACGAGTCGGAATGAAAGGCAAACGGTTGCTCCGAACGATCATTGCATGTTCCAAGCGTGTGAGTTAGGTTTACCCTTGCAAGGTTATGAAACTCGATTCAAAATCGTCCGTTTCTCGCGGAGATTGAGACTGCTTATTCCTTCTTCCACATAGAGTAAGAACAGTAACTCTTGTTGGAATAATCTTGATGGATGCTAATTTCTATCTTGCTTGTCTAGTATAGGTGCTTACCTAGAATAGTTAATGCAACTAGAAGCTGAAAGCTAAAACATGAAAGTTAGATCATACTCTTACAAGCCTTACAAGCCAAAGTATACCATAAAACGGGTAAGTCTTGCTGAGTATTAGCATACTCAGTCTTCCTAGTCTATCTTTTAGGTATGGCCGGTGTGAACCAAACGGATAGTCCAGCCTGGCCTTTCTCTATTCCGTTTGGCTGGTCCCTAGAGTGGGATCTATCCCCGGCTGGCAATGACCCTCCAGAATGACCCATGTTTAGGGCGAAGCATGGTGCCAACCTTTGCGACGTGTAGTCGCGATGTTAATAACTTTCTTCCGCTGTGACTCTGGACAAGCTGTTTAGCTTGTTGTTTGAAACAATGTCGGTAGGAGTTACTTCCATCTACAAAACAGTTTTTAATAATGTTTAATATTACTGTAAATTAAAAGTTGATGAGCTTTGGTGTGATTGTAAACTCGCCTTCATGCGAGGTAAACCTACCTCGATCCTGTGTAACCGTGGTTGAATCAGGCAGTGACCCGACAGACCACTAGGTTGTTCTATTTGAAGTGCGTTGAGTTAGTATCGCCTGTATAAGTGATAACTAGTGCATTTGAGCCGGAATAATTCAGGCGGTTCTGTCACAGCTGGTATCAGAGCTGTAGGTTTACTTTTACCATCGACACTAAAACTGTAGTAGCTTTTAAAAATATTTTTAGGATAAAATTGGCTTAACCAAAGAATTTGCAAAGTGTGTTGGATTCGTTAAGGTTGGTGCTTAGATCATAAAGCCCTCGGGTTCATACGGGAATAATCAGGTGGCTACTAGTATATATGTATGTATAGTTCAGCTCTAACTTGCAGCACTACTTTCTGCCAAAACTTATTTTCGAGCACAACCAAACCTAGATATCTATTTGTATTGTCCGTTCTTCAATGTTGAAACAAGAAGGTAAGAAGGTAAGGATCCTCAGCCAACTGAGGGAGATTGGCCTTCCCGTCGGAGATGCGAACCGAACGCTGTTTCTCAAGCAGTGGCTTACTGCCAATATATCAACGATTAGTTGATCATATTGGGAGTATATGGTTCGGCACAGGGTATGGTGATCGCTGTTCATACCCTCGTTTTATATGGTACCCCCGTGAATACATTGCAGATGTAACGTATGCTAACATCGTCCGTATGGTGGAAATTGTACGGATACTGTTTCTATAGTGAACAGTACTGTTTGGGGACGCTTTCATGTCATGCTGCCATGAAAGGTTCAGACTATATAAATGTGGTCTTCTGCAGGTATACTAACCATGGTTAAGAGGTTAAGACGGATAGGATTTATTGACTAGTTATTAGAGAGAGACGTATGTGTTATGCCACCGAAATTAACCACGTAAGTCCGAAGATATTCAGCAATTGTTTTGGTTGTGAGGTCGAATAGTACGTGCATACAAAATCCATCATTAAGCAAAGTGAGTATATTGAATGTGTTGTTTTTTTAAGGACATATAGAGTGTTATCTATCTCTAGTGTGGTTTCAATAGGATTCTTGTGGTAGCCTTAGTTGAGTTTTCGATATCCTTCAAAAATCTCACCATTTGAATTCTTGCTTCAAATGGCGGCTCCTTCAAACATCTTTTAGGATCACGCAGGGCATCTTCATACCAATGCCTTGCACTGGGACGGTTTTCCCCGTCTCTTATGGGAATCACTTAGGCTATTCTTCTACACCGAGCCTCCACAGTATGATGGAGTGGAATATAGGGAGGAAAGTGATCCTTGGTGCAGAGTTAAGATGACCATTCCTCAGCATCCTTTTCGCTCTCAGTGGCAGCCCATCGAGGTCAATGTGGTTGGCTATCGTCTCGTCGACACCATTGAGACCGCAGCTCTTGAGGCCATCCACATTTTCTGCAACCAGCATCCCATGGAAGTTGCAGGGCATCCTATTAGCCTATTCCCTGCAATAGATTCCAGTGATCCCGAGTGGAATTTTCGGATAGCTCATTATGGCCACATGCTGGGAGATTTAGCCGAAGAGACGCTCCGTGGTACTATCAGATTCATGAATGTTCAGCGCCACTATCAGATTTTGCTGCGCCGCGGTATGAGTCAGTTGACTAGTATAGCTCAAGGTCACTACAGAAATGCTGGTTGACAGGTTACTTAGATCGAAGAGCTTCAAGCCTTGGTTACGGAGAAGGAGGAAATTATTGCAGAACGGGATGAGACCATCATCCACCGGGAGGATCAGATTAATGAGAGTGATGCAATAATCACTCAACATAACACGATTATCGAGTTCCTCCAGGAGCAAATCCACGACCTTATCCTTGAGGTTGACGACGCCCATGCTCACATCGATGAACTACAGCAACAGCTAGTACCTCCTGCTGTACCTGAAGCACCTAAAGGCAAAGAGGAAGAACCGGAGGAAATCGAAGGACTTTCTGATCTCGACTCCGAGCATGGAAACCCAGAGCCTAACTCTCAGCCAGATCACTCCTCTTCCGGCAGCCAGTCCTCCGTAGGCGACCTCGACGATTTCTAGTCCCTCCAAATCATTGATCTTTCTGATGTAACTAGTGTAGGATGTTGTGACATAGATAGTGAGTAGTCAACCTGGACCCAGGGCCATTTGTTGTAATGTATATATGGCCTATGTATGTATGGCTAGGGTATTAGCCAACAGACCACTCTGGTGTAACATAATAAGGATAATCAGTTTTTGCTTGAAGTCTAAGCTTAGAATCCTGTTGTTTATAGAGATATCTTTGCCTATGAATGAGTTGGTTGAACAGAATATGTGACTTACATATCTGTTTAGCGATAGTATATCATCTGAAAATGGGAGCGAGAATGTGTTGATAATAATGGACATCTCCTTTGTTTCAGATGGTTGGAGCTACACGTGGAACCCCGAAAGGTTTCTGGCCAGACCAAGCTAGCGGTTCCCAACAACCGCCACCAGCCCCACCAAATCTATCAGAAGTTATGGCACGACAGATGGAACTTCTGAATCAGCTAGTACAGGCTCAAATGGGCCAATTTCATCACCAGTCCCGAGGTCGTGATGAACATCCATCGGCTTGTTACCAAGATTTTCTCAGCACTCAGCCCCCATTGTTCCATAAAGCAGATGAGCCCCTTGACGTAACGCATGGCTCCGCACTATGGAGTCCAAGTTTGCATTGTTATCTGCATCATGCTCAGACGAGAACAAGGCACTCTTCGCAGCTCAACAACTTCACGGCACCGCCAGCATATGGTGGGACCATTACTACGCCATGCAGCCAGCTGGTCATGTTGTCACATGGGATAAATTTCGGACCGCTTTCAGAGGGACTCATTGAGCAAAAACTCAATGAATTCCTAACCTTGACCCAGGGAACCCGCACTGTTATGCAGTATGCACAGGCCTTCAATCACCTGTGCTAGTACGCGGGTTATCATGCGGACACTAACGCCCGTAAACGGGATCGTTTCCACCGTGGCCTGAATACAAAGCTTAAGAAACGGCTGAATCTGGTAAGGGCCGACAACTTCAATGAACTGGTCAATATGGCCATTACTCAAGAGGATTGCATCTCAGCCCACCGGGCAGAAAAGAAACAGAAGACACCCACGGGACCCTCAAATGCGCAACCGTCAAGGTATCGGTTGGTCCAGAACACCGCTACCCGAGCACCGCCCCGAAATAATCTACCAGGCAGATGGGTAGCCAGGCCTCCCCATCAGGCTCGATTCAATCGACTGCGGACGCCACAACCCCAGCAGCAGCAGCAGCAAGGTCCGTGGCCGAGCTTTCCGCCATCCAATCAAGAAATCAACAACAATCGTTGTTTCAACTGCGGCAGCCCGTCCCATTTCATTAAGGATTGCCCTCAACCCAGAAGATCTTTCCAAGGGCAAACATCCAGTTTAAACAACAAGGGCAACGGCAAGAAGCAGGTGGTACAATGTCACACCCGATTTATAAGAACATAAATCGAGCAACCATATATGCGCCAGGATCAAGTCACGCATATATACAACAGCTTATCAAGATATCACAACACATGTCACGAATAATATTAACATAAATCGTAAATGAATCATAAATGAATTATTTTATTACAACCGAATCAAGAATCGGTTCAAGAGTTGCGGAAGCGTAAAAGAGATACACGGAGAGCTGGGCGCCACAGGGACGTCGACTGGGAGACAAACACCTAGAAGTCGTCGAAGCCGCTGACGTAGTCCTCCACGTTGCCGGGCACTGAGCAGCAGTCGAAGATATCCAAAATAGAACAGAAGAGTGGAGAGGCAAGTGTGAGTACAAACTAGTACTCAACAAGTATAACACGAGCATGAGGCTCTAAGGTTAGCTGACTCAACTGCATTAGCTTTTAGTCTTGGCAAATTTTATTAAAGCTAATTATTACAAGTGGATGAATTACCATAAACCCCATTGCATAATAAATTAATCAGTATTAATCAAGAACTACTGAGAACTATCCAAACCAAAACCACCCGGGGAATCGCCCTCGTCAAAGGTTGATAACCCCACTAATCAGACGGAGGATCTGGGCCGCTCATGACTGTGAGCACAGCTGATATATCAGTTTTACACTCTCGAGAAGTTGCACAACTTTACCCACAAGTCGTGGGCTACGCTAGTGGTTCATCACACTTCCTTAGGTGAGATGGCTAGCAAGCACACTACGAGACCGTTACAAAGGATCACGTTGGTAAGGTGTAACCGCTAAGGATTCTGGATCAGCGACGATGGGGCCCACCTCCGGGGGTACAAGACACACAGCACAAACCAAGCCGGAGGAGCAGGGACCATTGAAGCTTACCACCCCTCTTGCCCACGCAGGTAAGTTACTCCCGAACCAACACGACCTAATTAGTAAGTCAAGACCGTCCCATTCCAGTCTTGTGGTTGCGCGGTTGTCCCAGGTTGTCGCTCTATGAACCGGTCCTTATGGAGAGTGGCCAACCAAGCACTAAGCACCGTGCTGGCCCCCTAAACCATGTTTCTAACAAAAACATCTTTTAAGGACGCACAAACCACTCAAGCACACAGCACAGAGGGTCGGCTCCAGAATTAAGTTGCATATAACCATTAACAAATTAATTAAAAAGGACCAAGTGTGTTATAGCGCAGCAACCTAGCACAACTAACCACAATGCAACCCAAAGGATGTATATATAGGATATAAAGTGGCTAGGAAATCCTTATAGGCATACAGAATTTAAATGCAGTATGAAATTGTATTTAAAAGTGATAGGAGGTTCGTGCTATACTTGCCTTCCTCGTACTCTCCCGGCTGCTGCTCGAACTGCTCGGAAGACGGCTGCTCCTGGTATTGCTCCGGTGGCTCGACGTCTACTCACGATCGTAACGCCAAAACATAGTCCAGCACATACACATACATGCAAACAAGGACAAAAATATAAGAAACAGTACAACATTACATAGAAACAGCACTTAAAACTAGTCTAAAGCTATTCTACGCGTTACAACGATTGCGTGGATATAAAGAACGCTTAAAACGGAGCTAAAACGCGAAAACTGCGCTCAAAACAGGGTCCAGGGGCTTATTTGTAAGAAAAACAGAGAAATCAGGGGCTTCTGGGCAAAACCCGGGGACTTAAACGTAATTAAAGCCTAGATCTAGGGGCTAGCACGAGAAAACTCAAGAGATGGACTGCGGGTGCAATTTCTAGGAAAGATAGGGGCTTAAACGGGAATAAAAGGACCCTTCTGTAAATACTTTTGACTAAGGCTGGACGGCGGGTTGATTCCCCGAAAAGGCGAGGGCTCTTTAGCAAAAAGACAGGGCCGAAGCGGTAAGATCTGTTCTGGGCCCTTAGATCCAGATCGGGCGACTGAGATTAAACTCTTAAAGCGAAGGGGTATCTGTGGATCTGGACGCTTGGATTTGGATCTGACGGCGCGAGCGAAACGGTACGCGGGTTCTGATCTGATCCGTTGGTCGCGGATCGGACGGCCAGGACCAAAGGGGGAGGGAAACAGGGGTCGGCGGCGGCTATTGCTCGCCGGCGCTGCGTTCCCGCGATGGGGGCTCACCGGACTTGGTCAAATCCGGTCGTTCGGGGGTCGATTCGACCCAGGCTTGGGTCTAAGATGGACTACACGCCATGCGCAATCCTCACGGGGCATCAACTGGGCTTGGCGGCCCTCTGGACAGCGGGAACGGTGGCAGCGGCGGGTCTGTGCGGCAGAGGCCGCCGGCGATGCGCGTGCCTCCGTGGTTTTGGCACCTGAGCCCTAGTAAACAGTCGTGTGTGTGTGCCTGGCTCATAAGCAGGGTAGAACGGGGATTGGTTCGGGTTGTGCTGGGCTGCAGGGGTGAGGCCATGGCGGAGTGGCGGCGGGGACACGCCGGCGTTGGCGTTCTGTCCTCGAAGACGGCCTACAGCCTACCAAATTTAGCGCAAAAGAAAAGGGGAGGTGCCGTAGTGCTCACCGAGAGTTCAAATCGGCTAGCGCGGTACACAGAGACGTCGATGGCGAGCTCCGGCGGTGGTCACGGGTGGCGCTTCGAAGGAGGGGTCGATGCGGCGATACTCCGAGCGTCTGGGTTCCGTGATTCGTCGCGTGGAGCCCCTGTGAAGGTGCTACGGGGGTCAAGACGAGCCAAGGGCCACCGGCGGCGAGACAAACGAGCGGCGGAGCTTCTCACTGGCGTCGGCTCCTGGTGAAATTCCGATGCGGATACGGGGCAGGGGTCGGGAACACGAGGTTGGCGACGACCTTGGTGACCAGGCGAAGCTAAAGCGGAGAATTGCAGGGGTGTAGCTGCAACGAGGCGGCCGGTCGACGGCGGAGCAGCAACTCAGCGCGGCGGAGGGAACCGTGGCGGCGGCGCTAGGGTTTGGGCGGCTGAGGGGTAGGGGATGAGGCGCAGAAGAGTCGCGGGGGGGTGGTTTTAAGGGAAAAACGGAAGCCTCGGGGACGCTCGGGAGAACTGCCAGCGGAGATCACGGCGAGCTGGGCGCGGCCGGTAGCGAGGGGAGGAAGAAGGGGGGAAACCGGCGCTGACGGGTAGGACCCAACGGTCAGAGAGAGAGAGGAGGTGGGAGGGGCGCGATCGGGCTGGGGGCAGGGGAAATGGACCGGGGCTCGGCCCACGCGGAAGAAAGGAACGAGGGGAGAGTTGCTGGGCCTCGGGTGGCCCATGCGGGAGTGAGGAGAGGAAAAGAGCCCGAGGGGGAAAGAGAGAGAGGGAAGTGGGCCGGGCTGAGAGAGAGATGACTGGTTTCTTTCCTCCTTCTTTCATTTTTTTCTACACTCAACTCATTCAAACCATTCAATTTGAATTCAAATAATTTTGAATTCAACCCACACAAATAAAACCATGCACCAGCATGAATGCACAAGCAATTTAATCCTATGATAAATTTTAATTACTTGCGTTATAAAATTACTTTAAATACGAGATAATTTAGAGAAGACCCTGGAAAATCTATTTAAGCCCAAATAAATTCATTAAAAATTAAATAATTTACCTTAGGGTGTTACAAACCTACCCCCTTACAGGAATCTCGTCCCGAGATTCGGATAGGCTAGCTAGCAAAGAGATCGGGATATGTCTTTCTCAGCTCGTCTTCTCGCTCCCAAGTAGCCTCATCCTCCGTGTGATGACTCCACTGAACACGGCACATCTTGATCTTCTTGTTTCTAGTAATTCTCTCAGATGTCTCCAGAATCTTTACCGGATGCTCAACATAGGTCAGATCCTCCTGCACATCCAACCCGTCTATCGGTGCTTGCTCTTCTGGCACTCTCAAGCACTTCTTCAACTGAGACACGTGGAATACATCGTGCACTCCCGAGAGATTGAGGGGCAACTCCAAACGATATGCCACCTCACCTTTCCGTTCCAACACCTTGAACGGACCAATGTACCGAGGAGCTAGCTTCCCTCATACATTAAACCTGCGGATTCCTCTCATCGGCGAGACCTTCAGATATACATGATCACCCACTGCAAAGGTCAAATCTCGACGACGCACATCTGCATAGCTTTTCTGACGAGTCTGAGCGACCCTCAGATTCTCTCGCACCTGTTGTACCAGCTGTTCTGCCTCTTCAACAATATCTGGACCAAATACCTGCCTCTCGCCAATCTGATCCCAATACAGCGGAGTTCTGCACTTCCGTCCGTACAAAGCCTCGAAAGGGGATTTCTTCAGACTAGCCTGATAACTGTTGTTATACGAGAATTCTGCATACGGCAGGCATTTATCCCAGCTGGTACCATACTGAATAGCGCAGGCTCGAAGCATATCCTCCAACACTTGGTTGGTTCTCTCTGTCTGCCCATCTGTCTGAGGATGATAAGCAGTACTGAAGCGCAGCTTCGTATCCAACGAATCATGCAACTGCTCCCAGAACCGTGAAGTGAACTGAGATCCTCGATCAGATATAATCTTCTTAGGAACACCATGCAGACATACAATCCTGGAGATGTACAACTCTGCGAGTCTAGCACCGGAGTAAGTAGTGTTCACCGGAATAAAATGAGCAACCTTCGTCAACCGGTCCACTACTACCCATATGGAGTTGTACCCTTTCTGAGTACGAGGCAAGCCAACAATGAAGTCCATAGTGATTTCCTCCCATTTCCACTCTGGAATCTTCAACGGCTGCAATAATCCTGCTGGCCTCTGATGCTCTGCCTTGACTCGCTGACAAGTGTCGCAGATAGCCACGTACTCCGCAACGGAACGCTTCATTCCATACCACCAGAATCGTTCCTTCAGATCGTAATACATCTTCGTGCTGCCTAGGTGGATAGAATATGCTGTATCATGAGCCTCACTCAGAATCAACTTCCTGAGATCTGCTACATCCGGCACACATATACGACCCTTGTACCACAAGGTACCCTGATCATCCTCCCTGAAATGTGGAGCCTTGCCAATCTTGAGCAACTCACGAATCTCCTGCAGCTTCTGATCCTCCTTCTGATGCTGCCTGATCTCAGCCTCTAGAGTGGGTTCCGCCTCGAACGATGTACCCGAGGTATGATGCAAGAAACCCAAACTAAACTGCTCAAACTCCTCGCTTAACTCCTGAGGCATCTGGAAAGCCACGGCCATGTTAACATAGCTCTTCCTGCTCAGAGCATCTGCTACAACATTGGCCTTGCCCGGATGATAGTGAATCTCCAGGTCATAATCCTTGACCAACTCTAGCCATCTTCTCTGCCGCATATTCAGCTCATTCTGAGTGAAAATATACTTGAGGCTCTTGTGGTCGGTGTAAATATCACACCTCTGCCCAAACAAGTAATGCCTCCATATCTTCAGGGCATGCACAACTGCGGCTAACTCCAGATCATGAGTGGGATAATTCAGCTCATGCCGGCGTAACTGCCGCGAGGCATAAGCTATCACTTTGCCTTCCTGCATCAGAACGCAACCAAGACCATCTCTCGAAGCATCACAATACACTGTGAACCTCTTGCTCTGGTCTGGCAGAGTAAGGACTGGCGCCGTAGTCAGCCTCTTCTTCAGCTCCTCGAAAGCCTTCTGACGCTCATCAGTCCAAGAGAAATCCACACCCTTCTCCAGCAAGGAAGTCAAAGGCTTCGCAATCTTGGAGAAATTCTCAATGAACCTCCGATAATAACCTGCTAAGCCCAGAAAAGAGCGGACTTCCTTCACCGTCTGTGGTACTACCCAGTCAAGCACATCCTTCACCTTTCCGGGGTCCACAGCAATACCTCCCTTGGAGATAACATGACCTAGGAATGGAACCTCGTCAATCCAGAACTCGCACTTGCTGAGCTTGGCATACAGCTTGTGCTCTCTGAGCCTCTGCAACACAAGCCTCAGATGCTTCTCATGCTCCGCTTCTGACTTGGAATATATCAGGATATCATCAATAAATATCACCACAAAGGTGTCCAGATAATCCATGAAAACCTTGTTCATCAGATGCATGAAGAAAGCCGGAGCATTAGTCAAGCCAAAGGACATGACCGTATACTCATAGAGCCCATACTTGCAGGTGAATGCCGTCTTCGGAATATCCTCAGAACGAATCTTCAGCTGGTGATAACCCGAACGCAGATCAATCTTCGAGAATACAAAAGCACCCTGAAGCTGATCAAAAAGATCCTCAATACGGGGCAATGGATGCTTGTTCTTGATAGTGACTGCATTCAGATCCCGATAATCGACGCACATTCTCTTCGCGCCATCCTTCTTCTCTACAAGCAATACAGGAAAAGCTCAAGGAGAGAAACTGCGACGGATATAACCCTTAGCTAGCAACTCATCGACAGTCTTCTTAACCTCCTCATGCTCGACAGGAGCCATACGATAGGGCCTCTTAGCAATAGGAGCTGTGCCAGGCAAGAGATCAATAGAAAACTCAATGTCGCGATCAGGTGGCATACCTGGCAAATCATCCGAAAAGACATCCGGGAATTCAGACACCACGCGAATACCATCCGTGGGTCTAGCCTCCATCTGATGAAGAAATCCAGAAGGCTCTGTGGCACCAACAGTGACTTCCTGACCATCCGGTGCTGACAGAAGAACAGTCCTCTGAGCACAATCGATCCGGACTCCCCACTTAGCAAGGGTCTCCATTCCGAGGATCACATCAATGCCCTTGGCGTCTAGCACCATCAGATTTGCACTGAAATCTACCCCCCTTATGGCCACACTGACTCTGGGACAGAAGACATGAGACCTCAACTGCCCTCCCGGTGAAGATACTAACATGCACCTCTTTAACGTGCTAGTAGGGATGCCATGATGCTCAACAAAAGACTGGGTGATGAAAGAATGCGTAGCACCAGTATCAAAAAGCACTGTAGCAGGATGGGCATTAACCATGAACGTACCAATAACCACGTTAGGAGCCTCGGCTGCTGACTCAGCCGTCACGTGGTTCACCCTGCCCTGAGCTGGGGCCTTGGGCGGTGCTGCACGGCCCTGCTGTCCTGCCTGTGCCTTCCGAGGGCAGACGTTGGCATAGTGCCCCGGCTCGCCACAGTGGAAGCACACTCGAGGAAATGCAGCGGCCTGCTGCCCAGGAGGAGGAGTGGGCGCTCCCTGCCTCTGAGCTGGTGGAGCCGGAGGTGCCGGAAGCCTCTGACCCTGTCCCGCCTGCTGCTGCTGCTGAGGACGAGGCGGAAGCTGCTGCCGCTGCTGGTACTGCTGGGGCGGCCTCTGCTGCTGCTGTGGTGGATGCTGATAGCGGGGACGAGTGTTGCTGCCCGAAGAGGATGGAGCCATCTTCCTCTTCTTATCCTCAATCTCCCGGCGCTTACGCTCGGTGTTGAGGGCAGCATCAACCAGCTGGTTGAAGTTGTCGAAGCGATGGTTCAGCAGCGCATACTGGATGTGATCATCCAGTCCCTCCTTGAAGTACTCCTGCTTGTCGCTATCACGAGCGACGTCAGCAGGGGCGTAGCGGGCAAGCTGAAGGAAGCGGTCACGGTACTCCGTCACCGTCATAGATCCCTGAAATAACGTACACAGATAACAAGGATAGAAATCGCTCAATTGGTCAGGTTTTACGAAAGAAATCAAGGATAGATCAAGCTCAAAAGAAATGGTAGGGAATTTTCGTTAAATTTTACCTGCTTAAGGGCACGGAACTCCTTCTGCTTCATCTTCATGATGCCCTCAGGAATGTGATGGTTCCTGAAACGCTCACGGAACTGGTCCCACGTGAGAGCATCACGATCCCGAGCTGGGTAGGACTCCCACCAGTCAAGAGCGGAGCCTCGCAGCTGCCCTGCTGCGTACAGAACTCGCTCCCGGTCGTCGCACTGCGCAACAACCAACTGGCGCTCCACCGAGCGAAGCCAGTCGTCTGCCTGGAGTGGGTCCGTGGCGTGAGAGAAGGTCGGAGGGTGACCTCTCAGAAAATCCGCACGCCTGTCACGGGGCTGAGGCGGCGGAGGAGGCGGTGGCTGAGCATGGATCTGCTGCAGAGCCTGAACGGTGTTGTTCAGGGTAGCCATCATCTGCATCTGGAGCTGGAAGAACTGCTCCGGAGTCAGTGGTGGCGGCATCGGCAGCGGCTGACCGGTACTCTGGTTGTTCTGCTCCTGCTGGTCAGAACCGGAACCGGTGCGCCTGGTGTTCACCATCTGATTGCAACAACGAAATTTTTTATGAGAGTAAGATATCGTGCAGCTGCGGAAATGAACTTCGATAGGATATGGCAGGAAGAAGGGAATACATGTTTTACCCCCAACGATCTAACTCAAATTTTTATTATTTAGTTCAAGTTGGGTTAGGGTCGAATTGCATGAACAAATTTAACTACCAAACTATGCAATCAACCAAAAATCCAAATCAAACATTTGCACAATAACAAACATTCAATATTCACAACTTAGTCGAGTTTTCCACACTACTCGACTAACACACTCGTTCTAGCGTATTTTCATCGGGACAATCCAAACTTATAAATTACAGGATTAGGCGACTTAGGCCAACGTCTACGGAAGACTCAAGCTTTTTCTCAGAAAAGACAGGAGAAATAGCAGATCAAGGACTTAAGGCTCAAGGAATAGAAGCAGAAAAAATGATGGTTGAAGATTTGCGGAAGCAAGGCAAGCGAAAAGAAGTCCTAAACTCGACCAGTTCTATCTAGGCTTCGTCCTACAGTCGACATGGCTCTGATACCAATCTGTCACACCCGATTTATAAGAACATAAATCGAGCAACCATATATGCGCCAGGATCAAGTCACGCATATATACAACAGATTATCAAGATATCACAACACATGTCACGAATAACATTAACATAAATCGTAAATGAATCATAAATGAATTATTTTATTACAACCGAATCAAGAATCGGTTCAAGAGTTGCGGAAGCGTAAAAGAGATACACGGAGAGCTGGGCGCCACAGGGACGTCGACTGGGAGACAAACACCTAGAAGTCGTCGAAGCCGCTGACGTAGTCCTCCACGTTGCCGGGCACTGAGCAGCAGTCGAAGATATCCAAAATAGAACAGAAGAGTGGAGAGGCAAGTGTGAGTACAAACTAGTACTCAACAAGTAAAACACGAGCATGAGGCTCTAAGGTTAGCTGACTCAACTGCATTAGCTTTTAGTCTTGGCAAATTTTATTAAAGCTAATTATTACAAGTGGATGAATTACCATAAACCCCATTGCATAATAAATTAATCAGTATTAATCAAGAACTACTGAGAACTATCCAAACCAAAACCACCCGGGGAATCGCCCTCGTCAAAGGTTGATAACCCCACTAATCAGACGGAGGATCTGAGCCGCTCATGACTGTGAGCACAGCTGATATATCAGTTTTACACTCTCGAGAGGTTGCACAACTTTACCCACAAGTCGTGGGCTACGCTAGTGGTTCATCACACTTCCTTAGGTGAGATGGCTAGCAAGCACACTACGAGACCGTTACAAAGGATCACGTTGGTAAGGTGTAACCGCTAAGGATTCTGGATCAGCGACGATGGGGCCCACCTCCGGGGGTACAAGACACACAGCACAGACCAAGCCGGAGGAGCAGGGACCATTGAAGCTTACCACCCCTCTTGCCCACGCAGGTAAGTTACTCCCGAACCAACACGACCTAATTAGTAAGTCAAGACCGTCCCATTCCAGTCTTGTGGTTGCGCGGTTGTCCCAGGTTGTCGCTCTATGAACCGGTCCTTATGGAGAGTGGCCAACCAAGCACTAAGCACCGTGCTGGCCCCCTAAACCATGTTTCTAACAAAAACATCTTTTAAGGACGCACAAACCACTCAAGCACACAGCACAGAGGGTCGGCTCCAGAATTAAGTTGCATATAACCATTAACAAATTAATTAAAAAGGACCAAGTGTGTT
Source organism: Panicum hallii (assembly GCF_002211085.1). Lineage (NCBI taxonomy): Eukaryota > Viridiplantae > Streptophyta > Magnoliopsida > Poales > Poaceae > Panicum > Panicum hallii. The sequence continues at coordinate 19,767,030 of NC_038042.1, forward strand.
ATAGCGCAGCAACCTAGCACAACTAACCACAATGCAACCCAAAGGATGTATATATAGGATATAAAGTGGCTAGGAAATCCTTATAGGCATACAGAATTTAAATGCAGTATGAAATTGTATTTAAAAGTGATAGGAGGTTCATGCTATACTTGCCTTCCTCGTACTCTCCCGGCTGCTGCTCGAACTGCTCGGAAGACGGCTGCTCCTGGTATTGCTCCGGTGGCTCGACGTCTACTCACGATCGTAACGCCAAAACATAGTCCAGCACATACACATACATGCAAACAAGGACAAAAATATAAGAAATAGTACAACATTACATAGAAACAGCACTTAAAACTAGTCTAAAGCTATTCTACGCGTTACAACGATCGCGTGGATATAAAGAACGCTTAAAACGGAGCTAAAACGCGAAAACTGCGCTCAAAACAGGGTCCAGGGGCTTATTTGTAAGAAAAACAGAGAAATCAGGGGCTTCTGGGCAAAACCCGGGGACTTAAACGTAATTAAAGCCTAGATCTAGGGGCTAGCACGAGAAAACTCAAGAGATGGACTGCGGGTGCAATTTCTAGGAAAGACAGGGGCTTAAACGGGAATAAAAGGACCCTTCTGTAAATACTTTTGACTAAGGCTGGACGGCGGGTTGATTCCCCGAAAAGGCGAGGGCTCTTTAGCAAAAAGACAGGGCCGAAGCGGTAAGATCTGTTCTGGGCCCTTAGATCCAGATCGGGCGACTGAGATTAAACTCTTAAAGCGAAGGGGTATCTGTGGATCTGGACGCTTGGATTTGGATCTGACGGCGCGAGCGAAACGGTACGCGGGTTCTGATCTGATCCGTTGGTCGCGGATCGGACGGCCAGGACCAAAGGGGGAGGGAAACAGGGGTCGGCGGCGGCTATTGCTCGCCGGCGCTGCGTTCCCGCGACGGGGGCTCACCGGACTTGGTCAAATCCGGTCGTTCGGGGGTCGATTCGACCCAGGCTTGGGTCTAAGATGGACTACACGCCATGCGCAATCCTCACGGGGCATCAACTGGGCTTGGCGGCCCTCTGGACAGCGGGAACGGTGGCAGCGGCGGGTCTGTGCGGCAGAGGCCGCCGGCGATGCGCGTGCCTCCGCGGTTTTGGCACCTGAGCCCTAGTAAACAGTCGTGTGTGTGTGCCTGGCTCATAAGCAGGGTAGAACGGGGATTGGTTCGGGTTGTGCTGGGCTGCAGGGGTGAGGCCATGGCGGAGTGGCGGCGGGGACACGCCGGCGTTGGCGTTCTGTCCTCGAAGACGGCCTACAGCCTACCAAATTTAGCGCAAAAGAAAAGGGGAGGTGCCGTAGTGCTCACCGAGAGTTCAAATCGGCTAGCGCGGTACACAGAGACGTCGATGGCGAGCTCCGGCGGTGGTCACGGGCGGCGCTTCGAAGGAGGGGTCGATGCGGCGATACTCCGAGCGTCTGGGTTCCGTGATTCGTCGCATGGAGCCCCTGTGAAGGTGCTACGGGGGTCAAGACGAGCCAAGGGCCACCGGCGGCGAGACAAACGAGCGGCGGAGCTTCTCACCGGCGTCGGCTCCTGGTGAAATTCCGATGCGGATACGGGGCAGGGGTCGGGAACACGAGGTTGGCGACGACCTTGGTGACCAGGCGAAGCTAAAGCGGAGAATTGCAGGGGTGTAGCTGCAACGAGGCGGCCGGTCGACGGCGGAGCAGCAACTCAGCGCGGCGGAGGGAACCGTGGCGGCGGCGCTAGGGTTTGGGCGGCTGAGGGGTAGGGGATGAGGCGCAGAAGAGTCGCGGGGGGGTGGTTTTAAGGGAAAAACGGAAGCCTCGGGGACGCTCGGGAGAACTGCCAGCGGAGATCACGGCGAGCTGGGCGCGGCCGGTAGCGAGGGGAGGAAGAAGGGGGGAAACCGGCGCTGACGGGTAGGACCCAACGGTCAGAGAGAGAGAGGAGGTGGGAGGGGCGCGATCGGGCTGGGGGCAGGGGAAATGGACCGGGGCTCGGCCCACGCGGAAGAAAGGAACGAGGGGAGAGTTGCTGGGCCTCGGGTGGCCCATGCGGGAGTGAGGAGAGGAAAAGAGCCCGAGGGGGAAAGAGAGAGAGGGAAGTGGGCCGGGCTGAGAGAGAGATGACTGGTTTCTTTCCTCCTTCTTTCATTTTTTTTCTACACTCAACTCATTCAAACCATTCAATTTGAATTCAAATAATTTTGAATTCAACCCACACAAATAAAACCATGCACCAGCATGAATGCACAAGCAATTTAATCCTATGATAAATTTTAATTACTTGCGTTATAAAATTACTTTAAATACGAGATAATTTAGAGAAGACCCTGGAAAATCTATTTAAGCCCAAATAAATTCATTAAAAATTAAATAATTTACCTTAGGGTGTTACATACAAGTCCGCCAAGGGAGGGTGAACTTCACAACTCTCTCCGAACTCCCCGAGGGTGCGCCAATAATGACGGGTACTTTCTCCATAAACCATCAACCCATGATTATACTTTTTGATTCTGGTGCAACCCATAGTTTTATCAGTTCAAAATGTGGAACAGAAGTAGGCCTGGATATCTATCCTACTATGGGAGCCTATATGATAGCAACCCCTGGCGGTAAAATTTCATCAAATCAAATCTATAGAAAGGTGCCAATTCAGTTGGGTAGCAATCTGATAAAAATAGATTTACTGTTATTGGACCTAGAAGGAATGGATGTTCTCCTAGGCATGGATTGGATGACTAGGCACCGAGTATCATTGGATATCTCTTCCCGAGCCGTGGGGATAGATTCACCCAACCAGGACACTACTATTCTCTATCTTCCACAAGGGAGTGCATCAACTCTTGTGCCTATGCTGTAGAAGGGATCAAGTTAAAGGACATCCCTATTGTTTGCGAATACCCAGATGTTTTTCCAGATGATTTGCCTGGAATACCCCCGGATAGGGATATTGAGTTTATCATAGAACCACAACCCGGCACAGCCCCCATCTCAAAAAGGCCCTATTGTATGCCACCCAATGAGCTGGCAGAGTTAAAAATCCAACTCCAAGACCTCCTTGATAAGGGTTTCATTCGTTTGAGTGCTTCACCATGGGGTTGTCCAGCCCTATTCGTGAAAAAAGAAAGACAATAGCTTAAGGCTATGTGTAGATTATTGTCCTCTCAATGCGGTAACCATCAAAAACAAGTATCCTCTGCCCCGCATTGACATTCTTTTTGATCAGTTAGCCGGAGCTAAAGTATTCTCTAAGATTGACCTTTGTTCCGGCTATCATTAGATCAAGATCAGGTCTAGTGACATTCCAAAAACAGCCTTTTCTATCACATATAGGCTCTACGAATATCTGGGCATGTCGTTTGGTCTTACCAATGCACCAGCATACTTCATGTATCTCATGAACTCTGTCTTCATGCAAGAACTCGACAAATTTATTGTGGTCTTCATTGATGACATTCTGATTTATTCCAAAAATTTAGAATATCATGCGAACCATCTCCATATTGTTCTTCAGATATTAAGGGACCACCACTTGTACGCCAAATTCTCTAAATGCGAGTTTTGGCTGAATACCGTTAAATTTTTGGGTCACACTATCTCCAGTGACGGTATATCCGTTGATCCCAGTAAAGTTCAAGAAGTGCTAGACTGGAAACCTCCTACGTCAGTCCATCAAATTGGTAGTTTTCTTGGTCTAGCTGGCTATTATCATCGTTTCATTCCTGACTTCTCAAGAATAGCCAAGCCTATGACAGAATTACTAAAGAAAGGAGTTAAATTCTCCTGGGATCATAAATGTGAAGATGCATTTCACACCCTCAGAGCACATCTTACTACTGCCCTAGTCCTGGCTCAACCGGATGTTTCAAAACCTTTTGACATCTATCGTGATGCTTCGGGAATCGGACTTGATTGTGTGCTTATGCAAGACAACCGAGTGATTGCTTATGCATCGCGAGCACTCAGGACTCATGAACAGAACTATCCCACCCATGATCTTGAACTCGCAGCTGTCATCCATGCACTTAAGATTTGGAGACATCATCTGATGGGTACAAAGTGTCACATCTATACTGACCATAAAAGCCTCAAGTACATCTTCACGCAAGCAGATTTAAATATGAGGCAAAGACGCTGGCTAGAGCTTATCAAGGATTATGATCTAGAAGTACACCATCATCCAAGCAAGGCCAATGTCGTTGCGAATGCACTTAGCCGGAAGGCGCATTGCTCTTGCTTATCTGTTGAGACTTTCAATGAGACTCTTTGTTGGGAGATGAGAAAGCTCAATCTAGAGATCATTCCCCAAGGTAGCTTGAACCATCTCTTAATTGAAGCTACACTTAGGGATAACATTGTCCTAGCACAACAGCATGACAAAGGGGTTAGAATCATCAAATTGAAGTTAGCACAAAGAGAAGAAAAGTACAAGTGCTTTCGAGTAGATCACGAAGGGATTCTATGGTTCAACGAACGTATCGTTGTACCCAAGAACCATAAACTTCTTAAGCAAATATTGGACGAGGCCCATCTATCCAAATTCTCTATGCACCCTGGCAGTACCAAGATGTACCAAGATTTGAAACAGAACTTTTGGTAGACTCGTATGAAGCGAGAGATTGCAAAATATATCTTGGAGTGTGATATCTACCAAAGAATTAAAGCCAGTCATCTCAAAACTGCTAGTATTCTTCAACATCTACCCATTCCCTCTTGGAAGTGGGAGGATATCAGCATGGATTTCATCGTTGGCTTACCCAACACCCCCCAAAGGCATGACTCTATTTGGGTAATCGTTGATCGATTAACCAAAACCGCCCATTTTCTTCCAGTGCATACTACTTACAACGCCAAAAAGTATGCTGAAATCTATCTAGATCAAATCGTTCATCTCCATGGAGTGCCTAAAATGATCATTTCTGATCGTGGAGCACAATTCATCGCTCGGTTCTGGGAGCAACTTCAATATGCTCTTGGAACTAAACTAATCCGAAGCTCCGCATATCATCCATAGACACACGGGCAAATAGAAAGGATAAACCAGATTCTAGAAGATATGCTTAGAGCCTGCGTTCTTCAGTACGACAAAAATTGGGATAAATGCTTGTCACTGACAGAATTTTCCTACAACAGTAGTTATCAGACAAGTCTCAAGATGGCCCCGTTTGAAGCGTTATACGGTCGCCGATGCCGAACTCCTTTGAGTTGGTCACAAACCGGCGAGCGTAAAATCTTTGGACCCAACCTTGTTACTGAAGCAAAGGAAAAAGAGAAGACTATTCAGAATAATCTAAAAGCAGCCCAATCTCGATAAAAAGGCTACACTAACATACGAAGAAGATCATTACAGTTCCAAGTTGGAGACTTCGTATATCTTCGAGTATCTCCTACTCGAGGTGTTCAATGGTTTGGCAAAAAAGGGAAGCTAGCCCCTCGATACATTGGATCCTTTGAAGTCATCGAAGTTTGTGGACCCGTAGCTTATTGTCTTCAACTTCCTCCTCAACTAGCGGCCATTCATGATATCTTCCATGTATCTCAACTTAGGAAGTGCGTCAAAATTCCTACCAAGATCATTGATCCCCAAGCCATTGAAATCGAATCTGATTTAACTTATACCGAGCATCCGATCAAAGTACTAGACACCAAAGAGAGAAGTACTAGAAGAGAAACCATCAAAACGTTCAAAATTCAGTGGGACCATCACACAAAAGAAGAAGCAACTTGGGAAACCGAGTCATATCTTCAGCGGATTTTTCCAGATTTCCTTCAAGCCAACTCCCAAATCTGATCGTCCAATTCCATCCTGTTCCGAAATCTCGGGACAAGATACTTTTTAGGGGGAAGGCTGTGACATTCAAGAACTTAGGATTAAAACACACTAGATTCTAGTATAAAGTGTGTATGTTTGATCTTTTGTATGTGTGCGAAAACTTTAATGCAAAAGCAAAAGGATCTTTTTATAATTCTGGAAAATTTAGGTCCTTTGGTGCAAAATGGGTGAGAATGGGAGGTAAAATCAAAACATATGAAGGTCGTTTTGCAAAAAGTCAAGAACTTACTTTTAAACCGCAAATAGAGGTGAAACTACCCAAAGCATGCAAGTGTAGTGTAGATTTTAAATAGGATTTCTTTAAAGTTTAAAACTTTGCCAAGTTTTAGGTTAAATTCAAATCCTTAACTCTTTTGAAACTGAACCTTAAAGGAAAGTTGTAGATCTTGTTGAACTCTACACTTTTGCCTTTGGGCACATTTCCATTTGAGCTATGGTTTGAAAGTTAACTAGGCTTTACAGTGGAGTCCCTGCATTTTTGCAAAATCATGGATTAGTCCCTGTCTTCAACCTCCAGCTCCCCCTGCTCTGTTTCTGCTCGCGCCCGAGACTCCACCGCTGCCGGCCGTTTCCCGAGCTGCTCGCCGACCCCGCGCCGCTCTCCTCCACCCCACGTGGCTCCTTGCTAGCCCGCCCGCCGCTCGTGCAGCTGCTGCTGGCTCTCCCCCACCCCGCCACGTTGGGCCGCCGGTGCCGAGGCCACCACGCGGCCGAGGGTGCCCGATGGGGCACGGCGACGGCGCCATCGGTCTGTGGTTGGCCGCGCGCCTACTCTCTCCCTCTCTGCTGCACGACACCACTCTATAAAACCTCGACCGAAGCTTCCCTCGCTCACCTCCCCTTTCTTCTTCCTCACGAGCGCCAAGCCGAGCACCGAGCCGTCCGCCGAAATTCCTCGCCGCCCCGCCCTACCCCTTCTCAATTCCAGCGCCCCAAAGCTTTCTCACCACACTTGCTTGCCCCTCGACCCACCCTAGCCGAGCTTTGTCCTCTCCTTGATCGGAATCGGGTGAATCCTGTGCCGCCTTTGCCGCCGGAGAAACCCGAGCCACCTCCACGCCGACGACCCCCTTCGCTCCACCTCCGGCCGAAACAGGTACCGAAATCGCATCCCCATGACTCCACGATGCTTGTGCGCACTCCATCTTTCTATGTTCACCAGCCCCTCACCGGGAACACAAGCGCCGCCACGGCCGCCGCCATTCCTCGCCGTCGACCATGCTCCGCCGCCTTTCTTTGTGCCCACCACCCACCAATGTGTGCACCTCCTCCTATAGATCGTGTAGGACAAGTTTCCCCTCGGCCAAAACCTCGCCGCTGGCGAGAACACGCCGGTCAGGCCGCCACGGCCGCTATCTTGGCTTGGCAAGGGCCACATTGCAATTTAAGTTTTAATTCTAGGGTCCCCCATGCAAAACCCGAGGGCCTCTCTGCAAGTTTCTCTTTTAGTTTTGTTTGCAAAAGCTGTCAACTTGTAAAATGGATAGAAATTTGTACAAAAATCCAAAAATTGTCAAACAAATTTTGTTATACTCCTGAAGTTTAGATCAACAACTTTGATTAATAGAGTATGGTTTGAAACCCAATTCTTGTTAAGTTATTCTAAAGTTTAGCAAAAGGGTGTATTGTGTGTAACTTTTGCACATTAGTTTCTTTTCATGTGATTTTTGGGGTACTGCATGTTTAAAGTGTATGCAAGTTTGTGTAAAAATTTCACCTTAATCTCCGCACTCTATCTTGAACTAATTTGAACTTAGGCAAATCAAGCTTGAAATGATTTAAATTTATTCAAGCATGTTACTAAGGTTTTCATGCTTAGATCTTTTTACCATGTGATATTCTACAATAGAATAGTTCATAGTAAATCTTTCAAAAATTTATAACACTGTTTTGCTTAAGATTTGAATTTAAACTTGACATTTGAATTAAATTCAAATGCTTTAGTGTTTGTTTTTAGAAAATTATGAAAAATTCATAGTAAGCTCATCCATTAGGAATAAGCTTACTCACAAAAATACAAGACCATAGCCTTTATGGATTTCAAGATAAAAATCGAACTTGTTAACTTAATTTAATTAAATCAATTAATTTGATAATTGAATCAAAGTACACATGGTGGGTTTGAATTCAAACTTCCTGCTTTATGAAAATATGTTTATCAATTGGTTGGATTGCAACTTTATCATGAAGTAAAATTCTTAACTCAAGAACCATCTAAATTAAATCATTGCATATCATGTAGAGTCAACGACACTCGACGACGGAGACTACGAGTTAGTCCTGGAACACGAGCAAGGATTTTCTGAAGATCCTGCGAACATCGCCGAGGTTATAACTGAAGTGCCAAACCAAGGTTCGAAAGTTATTGACATCCCTGACCCCAACCCCACTCAAGAAGGCAAGCCCCGATGCATAACCCAGTATTTTAAATTACTACACTTATACAGTTTTATCCTTATATGTCTATATTATGCATTAAGTATAGGAGTTGAAATGGAGCTCTAGATGCATAAATCCTAGGAACCTTTGTATTGTGCCTGAGTCTGTATCGAATAGATGCTTTGCTAATAGGACCAGCAAAAGTCGGGTGATTTCCTGTCACTCGCGCGATATAGGAATTGAATGTTTACTATACTGCAATCACTATAAGCATGATGGACGGGGTCATGTGCAGTATCATGACCTGGAAGGTTACCCCGCCTGTGTTTATAAAAGTTGATAAGGTCACAGTGTGTGGTAGCTGTGGTTAAGCGTTTGAAAGTACTAGCCACATGCCACGACATATGGAAAGCGGTAAGCCTAGTAACAATCGGCCCGAGGAGTGGATATACCTCCCACCACTCGTAATTTGGTTTTTCACACGCACCGACATGCGGGAGTATGTTCCACGCAGTGGATAGGAGTACGGTCATTTAGTCGCGCTACAGATGTATCTCCTGCACATTGGTGTGCATATGGTCCTACAGTCGCTTGTGGTGGCCCTGATCCACGAGTCCGAATGAAAGGCAAACGGTTGCTCCGGAATGATCATTGGATGTTCCAAGCGTGTGAGTTAGGTTTACCCTTGCAAGGTTACGAAACATGATTCAGAATCGTCCGTTTCTCGTGGAGATTGAGACTGCTTATTCCTTCTGCCACATAGAGTAAAAACAGTAACTCTCGTTGGAATAATCTTGATGGATGCTAATCTCTACCTTGCTTGTCTAGTATCGGTGCTTACCTAGAATAGTTAATGCAACTAGAAGCTGAAAGCTAAAACATGAAAGTTAGATCATACTCTTTGTTGCTTTTCAGCTGAAATTAAACCCAGAACCATTACAAGCCTTCATAAGTCTAGTTACATGGCAAAGTATACCATAAAACGGATAAGTCTTGCTGAGTATTAGTATACTCAGTCTTGCTAGTCTATCTTTCAGGTATGGCCGGTGTGAACCAAACGGATAGTCCAGCCTGGCCTTTCTCTGTTCTGTTTGGCTGGTTCGTGGAGTGGGATCCATCCCCGGCTGGCAATGACCCTCCGGAATGACCCATGTTTAGGGCGAAGCATGGTGCCAACCTTTGCGATGTGTAGTCGCGATGTTAATAACTTTCTTTCGCTGTGACTCTGGACAAGCTGTTTAGCTTGTTGTTTGAAACAATATCGGTATGAGTTACTTCCAGCTACAAAACAGTTTGTAATAATGTTTAATATTACTGTAAATTAAAAGTTGATGAGCTGTGGTGTGATTGTAAACTCGCCTTCGTGCGAGGTAGACCTACCTCGATCCTGTGTAACCGTGGTTGAATCGGGCGGTGACCCGACAGACCAATGGGTTGTTCAATTTGAAGTGCGTTGGGTTAGTATCGCCTATATAAGTGATAACTAGCGCACTTGAGCCGGAATAATTCAGGCGGTTCTGCCACACTGGAGTAATCGCTGGCTCTCGAGGGCTCGGGTCCGGGCCTCCAGGTCTGTCTAGAGGGTGGAGAGGCGGTCCTCCTCCTGCTTGGCTGCTGCCTCCCGGAGGGTCAGGTCCTGCTCCCGATGGTTGAGGGCGGCCTGCTCGTCATCGATCGTCTTTGCCATAGCCTTGGCAGTGTCAATAGTATGGCAAGCCGCTCGCTCCTTCAGCTCCACCTCCTTCTCCTTCCGGGCCATCGCCTTCTCTTGGGAGGCGACCACGACCTCCCGGTCAAAGGTCCTACAAACCTTCTCATGGAGGGCCTCGCGCTCCTGCGCGAGCTGGGCCTGTTCCTCGGCAGCGCGGGAGGCTACCACCTGGATGCGGTCCCCCAGATGGCACTCCCAGTCGGAGAGCCGAAGACGCTCCGCCTCCAGCTTTTCCCACTCCCGCCAGAAGCCCGCTTCCGCCTCCTCCATCGCCCGCTGAGCCTTGACCAGGAGGCGAGGAAGAGGGACCTCCACCGGGCTTGGGAGGAGGCGCCTCCCATGCACCACCTCCGGCTCATCCCCCTGCATGGGCTGCGGGCCGGAGCTAGGGGCGCTTGTAACTTCTGCTGCGGCTGCCCCCGCAGTTGACACCTCCGTTGGCGTCTTCGCCGCGACCTCCTCCGCAGCCGGCTCTGCAGAGAGTGCCCCGCCGTGGCTCCCGATGCGACCGTCGGTGCAGCCTCTCCGTCCGCTGTGGCTGGAGGGGCCGCCTCCATTTGTGGTGCGGCCTCAGCCACCGGAGCTCAGACCCGGACCTCCGCGGCCGTGGGCAGGGCTGGAGGTGCTGTCGACGATGCTGCCGGCCCCCAGCGGTGGTGGAAGAAGCCTGCTGGGGGCCAGACCTCCCATCCGAGGAGTCGCCGGAGGAAGCAGAAGTTGAGGCAGGGCAAGTAGTGCTGGCAAGCATCATCAAGATAAGAATTCAAAAAATAAATAAATAAAGAGGACAAGGGGAGTTAACCACTCATGTGGAGCTCCGCACCCCCCATCCTACCTGGAAGACTAGGGATTACCTCCTCTCTGTGGCTGGCGCCCCGGGCGACCGGCAGGGCTGCTCCGCCGTAGGCGTCTCCGGTGGTGGTGGTGGGGCCTGCTGTGGCGGTGGTGGTGGTGGGGCCTGCTGCTGCCGCTGGGTCGGTGGCGGTGGTGGCACCTGGCACTACTGTGGAGGCTGAGGCGATGGCCGTGGCGGTCGCTGCTGTGGAGGAAACCACCGCGACTCCTCAGGCCTCCCCTGCAGCTGCTGTTGGCGATGGGGCGGCGGCGGCGAAGCCCGGGAGCTACTCTGCCCCCTGACTCCGATGTCCTCTGGCGCTTGGGGGCCGGCTCCCCCATGAAGGATCTGTCACCGCGGCCAAGCCTCCACGACCTGTCCTCCTTGCAGTCTCGGCTGCCCCGCGAGCTGGCCGCCTCCGACTCCTTCCCTTTGCCGGAGGGTGCCGGAGCTCCGTGGCTTGACCCGTCGGGGCTTGGGTCGGTGCACCGGGGGTTGTCGGGCGAGGCGCCAGGAATCTGGATGCCGCAGTTGGGGTCACCCCCCACCTGCCAGATCGCCAGGCCACCGTTGTCGAGGGTAGGCAGTGACGCCAGGACCGCCGTCCGCATCCCCTGATCGTCACACAGTGCCTTGATCCCTCTCAGGAGCACCAGCAACTCCGGGGCATACGCCTCACCGGTCATCCCCCCGGATCAGGACCTCCAGCACCACGTCGGTCAAATCTGTGCCGGCCCCGCGCTCGATCCTGCTGCAGTCATTCACTCCGGTGAACATGCAGGCCAACCTGGATCGTTGTTGCAGGGGAGCGATGCGGTGCCTCAGGAAGTCACCCAGCACCATCATGGATGTAAGACCACCCCTTGCCAGAACCTTGACCCGGTGCAGTACTAGGTCGAGCTCTGCTGGAAGGGATGGCCTGGCTTTCCAGCTGCTACGATCGATGAGGGGCCCTTCGGTCGGCAGCTCGAGGTGGTCGTTGGCGTCGGTCATGGCGATGACCCAGTCTGTGTGCCAGTCCTCCCACTTGGGGCTGGAGAAGGCGCTAATGTAGGAGTTGGATATCCCATGCCGCAGCTGGAAGTAGTAGGTGCCGATGGCGCACCTACTCCTCCCAGACCCGACCAGGGCGTAGAAGTGCTTGAAGATGGTGACGCAGGGGCGGACTCCCACGAACATCTCCATGAAGTGGACGAACACGGACACGAGGAGGATGGAGTGGGGGTGAGGTGCTATAGCTGAAGCCTCCAGGAGAAAAAGGAAGAAGGAGGAGATTGGAGGGGCTAGCCCGCAGGAGATGTACGAGTTGAAGAGGACAAATTCCCCCACGACCAGGTCCTTGAGGGAGCTCGAACCTGCCCAGATCTTCCCGGCAAGCTCCGGCGTGGTCCAACCCAAGAAGCGGCGCACCAAGTCAAGCTGCTCCTGACGCTGGAAATGGTGAGGATGGCTAAGAGGGGACATGGTGAAGATTGCCGCGGATGCGAGGGAAGGGATCGCGCAGAAGCAGGAAGGGAAAAGGCGCCGGGCAAAAAGAGCAAATCGCAAAAGTGCGAGAGAAGATGAAAGGGCGCTGTAGTGTCTGGAGAAGGCAAGTGCGATAAGGTAGCCAATCCCTGCGGCAAATGCCTTTAAACAAGGCTATTCCCCCTTTGAACTCCACGGCGACCGAGGGGAATCCGAAGAGTCGATCGCACCAAGCGCCCGCCTCTTACCCCCTATGACCGGTGGGCCCGGGCCCACCAGTCATAGATGTGGCCGCTGGAGGCGGGAGGCAAAGGTGGAATTTGAACCGCCAGTACAGCAGGACGTGTACGGATAAGACGGAAGCTGGACCGTCAGGTGCGCCGAACACGGGTAGTGGATGACGCCTCGAAGATCTCGCCGGAGGGGAATGTCCTTCTTGCCCCTTCGCAATAGGAGCAAGTTGTCCACCCAGCGCAACACAAGATTATGGCCCCACCTGCGGGTTCGTACCTCACCCGAGGTGGGCCCGGGGGCCTCTGTCGGTACAAATAAATAGGGGTACCTCCTACTAGTGTGTCCAGCCCGAGGGGCGCGAGGTTATCCATAACCTCGCACTAAGCTTCTGGGCGATAGGGCGTACGGCCCGGGCTTGATGACTGGGGGTACGATCTCCGGACCTCCCCCCACACACTAGCAGGTCCGGCGCCACCACATACCCTCAAGGACAAAGTGCTCAGGAACAGCCACCACGGGCCCAGACCACCGCGGGATGGCCATGGGCTCCCACGTGAGGAAGCCGGACCCCCAGGGGGCTGAGCGCCTGGGCTAGCCAGGGGGCCCGGACCTCCCATCCCACCAGGTAGGAGGTCCGGTGCCGCCACGTGCCCCTGAGGAAGCGGCCGCTAAACCAGCACGGCCACGTGTACGGTGGATTCCAGCCTTCTGCGAGAAGCCAGCCCAACTACCGCATTAAATGCGGGTGGTTGGGGTGCGCGTGCCTGAGACAGCGCATGGGCTGCCCTCTGACACGTTGGGCAGTGTAACACCCTAATGTAAAATTCCGAGATTTATAATGAATTTAAATTGGCTCCAGTAATTTTCTAAGGATTTATCTTGCCTAGCTTGCATTTAATTTAATTAAATTCCATAAAGAATTAAAATTTATTTTAGTTCAACATGTTTGTGCATCCATGCTGGTGCATAAGTTTTATTTGAGTGAGTGCATAGGAGTTTGAATCCAACTTTGATTTGAATTCAAATAGATTTGGGATGGTTGAAAAGGAAAAAGGGAAGGAAATAGGAAGGCAACCCTAGCTCCCAGCCCAGCCCGGCCTGCTTTCCCTCTCTTCCCCTCAGCCCGGCCTCCTTCCCCGCGGCCCACCTTTCCTCCTCCCCGCGAGCAGCCTAGCTCGGCGCAGCTCGCACGGCCGCCTCCTCCGTGCGCTCTCCCTCTCTCTCTCTCTTCCACTGACGCCCCGACCCCACCTGTCGGCACCCCGTCTTCCTCCTTCCTTTCTTCCTCCTCGCTCCACCGCCCGCGCAACGGCCGCCGTGATCCTCGCCTGCCTTCCCCGAACGCGCCCCCCCCCGAGATCCCTACCTTCCCCTTTAAATGTGCCCGCAAACCCCCTACGCCCTTATCCCCTACCCCGCGGCCGCCACCCGAACCCTAAGCCTCTGCCCGCTCGCTCTGCCGCGCAGAGCTCCCTACCTCACCGTGGACCGGCCGCCCTGCTGCGCCCCAGCCCCGGCCAACCCCCGCATCAGCTTTGCCTCACCGCCAGGAAGCTCCCCAAGCTCTTCCCTCATGACCCCGACCCGTGTAGCACCGGAATTTCACTCGAGGATCGCCGCCGGTGAGTTGCTCCGCACCCTCGATTCCTCACCACCGGTGGCTCCCCGACCTTCTTAACCCCCATAGCATCTCCACAGGAGCTTCACGAGCCGACCCGTGGAGTCCAGCAGCTCGGAGACGCCCTGCATCGACCCTCTCCACGAGCGCCGCCCCGACTCCGCCGCCGGACCCTGACGTCGACCACCCTACACGGTGTTTCAGCCCGGACCAAGCCCTCGGTGAGCACCACGTGGTCCTGCTCTTCCTGATGCGCTAGGTCCTGTAGCACCTAGGTCACCGCAGGGACTGGAACAACGCACGCTGGCGTTTCCCCGCCGTGCAGCTCCGCCCCGTTCACGGTTCCGCCTCCACCGATCTTCCCGAGCCCAGCCTAGGCCACCAGTAGATCACGCGTGGCGCGCTGGTCACCCTAGATCCAGGCACGAGTCGATTTGACCCCCGAAGCATCAATTCTGATGAACTCCAGTGAGCCCCGAGCCGTGCTCCACCGCGGAACAAGGTCGCCGGTGAGTACCACCGCCGGCCACAGCCCTTTTAACCCTAGCCATTCGATCTACAGCGATCAGATCGGACCGTCCGTTTCCCCGTGCACATCGGACCGTCCGAACCGGAACTCGTCCAAACCGTCCGATCCAGATCTGACGGCCCACATCAGAAGGTACCGCTTCAGCCATGCAGTTTTGCTAAAGAGCCCCTGAGTTTCCTTGAAATCAACCCGCAGTCCACGTTAGTTCAAAAGTAATTCCAGTTGAGCCCCTGTTTTTGCACCGAAGCCCCTGAGCTTTCTAGATTTTGGGTCCGCCGTCCAGCCCTATAGTTTTTGCACGTTAGACCCTGCGTCTATAGTTTAATTGTGTATAAGTCCCTAGTTTTCGCGCAGAACCCCCTGGAACTTCTTATTTCCTCACAGTTAAGTCCCTGGATCTTGTTTTAGCCCTAGTTTTCGCGTCTTAGCTCCGTTTTAGGTGGTATTCGCGCTCACGCGATCGTTGTAATGCTTTAGCTCAGTTTTGTGTGCTATTTTATTGTATTGTTGTACTATTTCTTATCTTCTTCGTTCTTTGCATGTATGTGCATGTGTGGGCTATGTTTTAGCGTTGCGATCGTGAGTAGACGTTGAGCCACCGGAGGAGTACCAGGAGCCACCTTCTTCAGAGCCCTTTGAGCAGCAGCAGGAGAACTTTGAGGAAGGCAAGTATAACATGAACATCCTATCACTTTTAAATACAATTTCATACTGCATTTTAATACTGTATGCCTATAAGAATTTTCCTAGCCACTGTTATCCTTTACATATACCTTGGGTTGCATTATGGTTAAGTTGTGCTAGGTGCTGCGCTCTCACACAATATGGTCCTTTTTAATTAAATTTGATTAATGATATATGCAACTTATCACTGGGAGTGGCTCTCTGTGCTGTGTGCTTGAGTGGCTCACGTCTCGTTAAAATATATTTTTCTAGAAACCTGGTTTAGGGGCCAGCACGGTGCTTAGTGCTTGGTTGGCCACTCTCCATAAGGATCGGTTCATAGAGTGATAACCTGGGACAACCGCGCAACCACAAGACTGGAATGGGACGGTCTTGACTTACTAATTAGGTCATTTTGGTTTGGGAGTAACTTACCTGCGGGGCAAGAGGGGTGGTAAGCTTCAATGGTCCCTGCTCCTCCGGCTTGGTCTGTGCTGTGTGCTTGTACCCCCATGAGGTGGGCCCCATCGTCGCTGATCCAGAAACCTTAGCGGTTACACCTTACTAACGTGATTCTTTGTACCGGTCTCGTAGTGCGCTTGCTAGTCATCTCACCTAAAAAAGTGTGATGAACAATTAGCGTAGCTCACGACTTGTGGGAAAAGTTGTGCAACCTCTCGAGAGTGTAAAACTGGTATACTAGCCGTGCTTACGGTTATGAGCGGCCCAGATCCTCCGTCTGATTAGTGGGGTTTGTCTTTGGTGGTTGGCTTGGATTTCGGTAGACTCATGAGTAATTTTGATTATTTATTTATGCAACTTGGGTTATGGTAATTTATCCACTTGTAGAAAATAGGTTTAATAAAATTTGCCAAGATTAAAGCTAATGCATTTGAGTCAGCTAACTGTAGAGCCTCATAATTCGTGTTATACTTGTTGAGTACAAGTTGTGTACTCACACTTGCTTTCTCCACTCTTTTGTTCTCTTTGGGATATCTTCGACTGCTGCTCAGTACCAGGCGACGTGGAGAACTACATCGGTGGACTTGACTATTTCTAGGCGTTTATCTCCCAGCCGACGTCCCTGTGGCGCCCTGTTCTTCATGTATTTACTTTTCGCTTCCGCACTACTTGAACCGATTCTTGATTCGGTTGTAATAAAGAATTCATTTACAATTATACGCTTTTAATTCCTGATATGTGTTGTGATATCTTGATAATTCTGTTGTATATATGCGTGACTTGATCCTATCGCATATATGATTGCTCGGTTTATGTCCTTATAAATCGGGTGTGACAGGCAGGTATGGCTGACATCACGGTAAGCCCGCCAGTTACCAAGGCGGCGCGTCATGCCACAGCGCCGCGTGCGTGGGCGAGGGACGTATGGTCACATCGCAGCGCCGCGCGCATGGGCGAAGGGTTATTATGACCTGCTACAGGAAAGCCACGGTGTGTGCTGCTACAGTGCCCGAAGGCTACAGCATGGCAGGTCAGTATAGCCCCTTCGCCTGTCAGCAGAGCTGACTCTATAGCGACAGCACGACTCCCTCTACGCATGTCAACGGCAGCAGACCCTATGCTAACAAGACGGCACAAGACCATATCCAGACGGAGGATATACACGGAGGCTGATGAGGAAGATCTCAGGATCCGAGGCATTTAAGACTCCGATGTGTACATTATTTAATATATCGCCGGGTCCACTTGTCGGGACCCTGCTCAGTGTACGCGCTCCCCTTGAGACTATAAAAGGGAGGGCGCGCACGTTAGAACACAAGTTCCACCAACACACAAGTTCACACACACACAAGCAATACAACACACAGTGGACGTAGGGTTTTACGCTCCAGCGGCCTGAACCACTCTAAACCCTTGTGTGCTTCTCGTGTTCATACATCTCTGGATCGAGCATTTCTTGACTTGCCCCAAACTCATCCTAAGCTAGGATTAGGCGGGTGCACTCCACCACCCGGCTGGAGAAATCCTCCGACACAACCTTATGCACATGAATTTCAACCTTATTCCACCACAATCACGTAGGCTTGCTGATTTCTACCTTAATTACTTTGTTGTCTCGGATTTGATCAAACTTGAATTGCAACTTGACAATTAGGTTGATGAAATTAGACATGAGGATAGCTTCAATGGTCTTACCAATCTTGTTGACCTCTCACTTAATCTAGTTGAAACTGGGAGGCATAAGATTTATGATATGGTTTATAATCTTCTCAAATTGGTCTTGCTTCTACCGGTGGCAACAACAAGTGTTGAAAGGGTCTTCTCTACATTGACTTTTGTGAAAACTAAGTTGAGAAATAAGAGGAGAGATAGTCTTTTGGATGATTGTCTACTCGCATTCATCGAGCGAGATATCTTCTTTCAAGTGGATTGAGATGATATAATTAATACTTTCATGGACTTTAGGAAGCGTAGGCCTCATAAGAAATAAGGTAATCTCTTTGAACTATTGTAGGTTTTTAAGCTTATTTTATGCATTCTAAGACTTAATGTGCTTCTACTCTTTATATTGTAATCTATGCAAGTATTGAACCTACTTACATATCGAACTGCTCGTGAAATTTTTTTGCTGTGTACCGAATTTTGTTTAGATTGTACCGAATACCGAATTGTATGTTGAAATTTTGGCATGGCATACCCTAAGTTCCAATCGTAGGTCCGCCACTGAAGCTACATGCTGCTTCATTGGGAGGTGATGCAGCAAGAGAGGAAGGAGTAGAGCGGAGCCCGAGATTGAAGAGGAGCTGGCGTTCGTGTTGGAATTGAAGCGAGAGCAAGCTTTGGTGGTCGCTAGACTCGCTATAACATCACCAGTTGGTGGTCCCAAGTCCACCGAATCTTTTCTGACCGTAGAGAAGAAAAATCCAATCAAGAATGCAGTTGCAGATCGATGCGATTGAATCCAATCCAGCAGCAACACTAGGCACCCAACAGCAAAGCTCAGCCACCACGCGAGGATCCTCCAGTTCGCAAGCTCGAGCTGCTGTGGTGGCGATTCGCGCCTGAGTGGAGCCGGTGGTGGCCTTGGTGTGTCACGGCGGCGCTGAGGTGGACCTGGTGGTTGGTCTCGGCGGAGGCAAGCTCCAAGGCTCGGAGGCGGACCACCGCGTCTCGAGTCCGACGACAACCTCTGCTCCTTGCTGCACGAGACTCGTTCCTGGGCTCTGCAACTGACCATGGTGCGCTGGCAGCTTGCGGATCCCCCCCCCCCCCGGGTGGGGCTCAGGGTATACTAGGATGGCAGCCTTCCTCGACGTCTGCTTACATGGCTCCATGATGGAGGGATTGCGTCGAGCCGGCCTGAAATGTCCGTGCACCAAAACCAACCGTGGATAGGGGAGAGAGTTGCATTCCCCTACATCAAAGGAAGAGGGATTAAGTTTTTGGCAGTTGCTAAAAAATTTTGGTATTGGGAAAGTGATCGGTAATCTGTTGGAGCCAACTTTGTCTCTAAAATCTTTCAAATGATAGTTTTTAGATATTGAG
Source organism: Panicum hallii (assembly GCF_002211085.1). Lineage (NCBI taxonomy): Eukaryota > Viridiplantae > Streptophyta > Magnoliopsida > Poales > Poaceae > Panicum > Panicum hallii. The sequence continues at coordinate 19,785,803 of NC_038042.1, forward strand.
GATAGATGTAAGTAATCTATTGGAGATGCTCTTAGGTAGTTTTGAAATTGGATAGAATATTGCACGGTGAATGAAACCTTCTATTTTTCCATCTTTGTGATCCATTTCAGATCTGGTGTTGCCTCCTGCACGCGTGAACCTGGAGAGAATTAACTATTGGATGAACATGGAAAGAAATTAGAACAATTTATCCTCTTTTGCCTACTCGCCCAGACCAAAATATTCCGTTCACTGAGACGTTTCCATTTTTTGACGGTATCTCTAAACTCCCAATTCCTGAACCTCTTCCTTTATTTCTAGGGCAAAACTCTCAAATCTGAAAAAAAATTGGAGTCAATGGCTGATCTGAATGTGTTTAGAGGCGCAATGTGGCGTGGTTCGGGATACAACGCTCTCGGTGTACTTGAGTAGGGCAGGGGCCGGCCGTGCTGGTGTGTTCGTGCGCAAGTTTTTCCAGGGCACCGAACTCACCCAAGGAGGGCTCTTATCTCGGCCAAGTTTACTCTTGATCGCTGCATTGCGCGGCACACGATGTAGGCCATGTGCGCGGTCCCGTAGGCCCGGGTCTGATAGGCCAGACCAGTAGGTTGAGGGAGCAAAACATGCCTTACCACTACTTCATCGCAGATGATGTTGCATCATCATCAACAAAGGAAGGGAATAGAAAACCCATGGTTGAAGCTAACCCTATCTTACCTAAAACTACTTATTAGTTGAGAGTATATTAGTATATACAACCGCCGGAGCACGCACACGCACTTGTTGTCCTTTGTTAAACTCATTGTGCACATTCATCCAAACAATATGTACTCTATCTTACCAAAAACTACTTATTAGTTGGGGGTATATTAGTATATACAACCGCCGGAGCACGCACACGCACTTGTTGTCCTTTGTTAAACTCATTGTGCACATTCATCCAAACAATATGGCAATATGAAATGTTTCAACCTCGAAAATTCCTTGAGACTAGAGAGATACTTAGAGGCTATTGGAAGAATTTACTTAGAGACTGTTGGAAGAGTTTCTCCCAAAATGGCTTCACCGATGAAGCTAAAAGCCAAAGGAGGAAAAAGAAAAATTGATAACCCCACTTTTGTAGTTCATTTTCACCTTGGTTTGCGAAATGATTTCATGCTATAGTGCTTTATTTTACGCAAAAAATATGTGAAACTACAACCATTATAAGCCCTACTAAACAAGATCTTAATTCGCAGAATTTCAATTAGTTTGCCTTTGCTTTCATGGAGGAAAGGAAGTGCCTCGTTCATATAAACGACGCAGTTTGTTTGTGCCAAGGCGGAGGCTTGTAATGCGGCATTAAGGGAAGTGGCAGCGCAAGGCATGGTGCATATCCAACTGGAGACAAATTCATCGACCCTAATGATGAAGACCAACTATTTCGATTAGTCTCCGAGAAAATTTCTCTTTGGAGTAGCCAAGGCTGATATAGATGGACAACTTTTACACGTCTTCAACTCTTATTCTCTTCACACACCCGTAATTTGTTCCCACAGGCTAGCTCGCCTAGCATATATATATATTAGTTGGGACACAGATCAAGTCACCATTTGGTTCGATCCTCTCCAGAAGTTTGCGTGTAAACATTCTGGTAGTTTGTTGCATAGCTAAACCGATAATAAATAAGGCACACGAGCTTGATATAGAGATAATTAGTCTGAAGCTATTTTCTTTTCAAAGAACCAATTCAGTTGAAGTTATGATCTACCTATAAAATGGCAAGTTATGATTATGTATCGAGGAAAACAAAACAGGACCTATAGTTCGTCCCTTATTTTTTGGATAATTTATCCCCAATTAGAATAACTTGTTTAGGATAGGTCAACTATTGCTGCTTGCTAGCTCATGTAGCAGGAAGACTGCATGACACGGTTACAAAGTAATATTGCAAGAGTGAACATTTACCCAGTGTAATTAAACTGTGCCATTTTCACGCAACACTAGTATTGTTATCCACCATTGCAAATTATATCAAATTTGAGGCTTTTTTTAAAGAGGTGTAGAAAGGTAGCAAGAAAATGCCACGCCCACACAGGACCGATAAATCAGTTTTTAAAAATATTTTATCTTTTTAACTAGTATTTGAAGTAAAAGTCAGAGGATTTTTTCTCTACAAATAAAAGATTGCTGATATTGCAAGAGAAGAAAGGATGCCAGCAACAGCCAAAAACAAATTGGCGGTAGAACGGTTCAAAGAAGATGAGAACCAAGCCATGGCAGGCAGTATCTACAGCACGGAGGGGGCACAGCAGGTGCCAGCAGGTATCCAAGGGGCGAAAAGCATCCACCGGCCAACGCCCAAGCCCCCAAAAGCTGGCCCACACAGCACAGCGCGCAGGCGAGGCGGCGGCCAACGGGCCGAGCCATCAACCGCCCCCGCGCCCGTGCCTCCCTCCACTTCCAACCAAAAAAGGCAAACGTCGTAAAGGCACGCGGAACGGCGGCAGCGAAGGAACGCGAATCCCCCCCCTCCCCGGCCCCCCCTTCCTTCCGTGCGCTAGCACCACTCCCAGAATCCTGAATCCCCCTCTCCGGCTCTACCAAATCCAGAACCCTAGACGAAGCAGCCCAATCCTCTTCCCCACCCCCCCCAGCACACCACCCCGCGAGGCCGCGATGATGCAGATGCTGGGCCTCCGCGGCTCCGCGTCCAAGGACCGGGGCCGCGGGGGCGACGCGTCCCCGTCCTCCTCCTCGGCGGCGGCGGCGGCGGCCGGGGGCACGGGCACCCCGCGCTCGCCGTGGTCCGCGTCCTCGCCGCGCTCGCCGTTCGCGGCCGAGGCGGGGGGCGAGGGCGGGGGCGGCCGGCCGCTGCGGCTGGTGTACTGCGACGAGCGCGGCCGGTTCCGGATGGACCCGGAGGCCGTGGCCGCGCTGCAGCTCGTCAAGGGGCCCGTCGGGGTCGTCTCCGTCTGCGGCCGCGCGCGCCAGGGGAAGAGCTTCATCCTTAACCAGGTTCGCCCACCCTATCTCGCCGCGGCGCCCTCTTGAGTCCACTCCTTGTCTGGTTGGTTCCTAGAGCTTACTAGTACCACTGTCGAATTGGTAAAGTTAGAATCGGCGCCATTGAGGAGAGAATGCTTCTAGGAGATAGTGGACAGCTGCTTTAACACGATTTTGGTCCCACTTGGAGCTGGAAGCAGACATCACTTTTTACGGGCTATTCAAATTACAGATCATCAGAGAAGTTACAAAGTAATGATCTTTCGAAAAACAAATTACAAAGTAATGGATCATTGAAAACATGAGTATCTTTTTTCTCATTGCATTTCTGCCCTGCTCTCTATGTGCTCGGAGAGTTGTATTTTTGAAGTACTTTTTCTAATCCTAGTAACGTGCTGGATTTGTTTGGTGGCTGATAAATGTTGTAGACTAACGTGCTATACTTCTGATTAAAAGATGGCTAGCATTTCTGTTTCTGTAATCATTATTAAAAAACTCAAAGCAATGCTTATCACTATATTGTTGTGATAAATAATTGCTCCTGTGGATATTTGGTGTGAAAATTTTGTCACATTGTCTGATCTAGTGGAACATGGACATGTTAAATAATATTGTTCCAACATCAAGAAATTATTATATTGTTGCCAAATGTCCTGTTAAAGTGGAATGGTGCTTATTTCTTTGTTTGTGATAGCTTCTAGGAAGGAGCAGTGGATTTCAAGTAGCAAGTACCCATCGGCCCTGCACCAAGGGCCTTTGGATGTGGAGTGCCCCAATAAAGAGAACTGCCCTTGATGGAACTGAATACAGTCTTCTGCTACTTGACAGCGAGGGCATTGATGCCTATGATCAGACGGTGCGAAATATCTCAGGGAACTCACTTTATTTCCATCCGCTTCTAAATTCTAGATATCTTCAATGGTTGTTCTGCTGAGTTGAGTTGTTATGTTTTCCATGGTTTATGCTTAGTTTTCCAGTCTGCACTATTGCATTTAATCTTATTTTGTTTTTACACTGAAAGAAACATGACTTGTTACCTCTTTTACAGGGCACCTACAGCATTCAGATTTTCTCTTTGGCGGTCCTACTATCGAGCATGTTCATATATAATCAGGTGTGCTTAATGGTTTCTTCTTTCCAAGCCTTTTGTCAGAGGGTTGTCTCAAATTCAGCCCTAAAAATGTTGGATTGTTTCACATTTGTACATATGACCATTATAACATGTATTAGCAAAAACACTTCAAATATAAGAAAAGGAAATGGGCTTTGTGTATGTGTGGAAAACATGTACATGTTTTATGCCCTTCCACCTAAGTTTTGTTGGGCAGTAGTTGCCTAGTTGTCCAGCAAATAAATTCACAGGAAAAACCGTCTCACACAGCAAAATATGCTTTAAACCAGATGTCTCGTATCTAGTATCTATACAGGCTTCTTGATTTGTGATAATATTAATAGCCTGACTAAAGCATGCGAGAAGGAAAATAATTGGTTACTAGTATTCATTGCGGTAAGAAAGTAATTAGGTGTAGCTTTTATTTAATTTAAAACAAGAGGGGCTTATACTAGTAGTGGCTGAATATGAAATGAATATGTTCTATATGCAATCTAAAGGCTAGGGGTAGTATCTGCACTTATTCCTATTCAAAATATATGATAATGTGAGCACATGGACATGAAAAATATAAACTCTTATGTTGCACCGTGTGTTATCTCTTCATTAAACATGTTTAAAGGAAGAAGAAATATATTTTATTGCCCTGTGCAGATGGGTGGTATAGATGAGGCAGCCCTTGATCGCCTTTCACTTGTTACTGAAATGACCAAGCATATCCGTGTGAGGGCTAATGGTGGGAGGTCCACTGTATCTGAGCTTGGGCAATTTTCACCTATCTTCATCTGGCTACTGAGGGTAACTGGTTCTCTGATTTGGGAATGTTGTTTTTAAGAATTTCTTTGATAAGTTATCAGAAGAGTATTTCCCAGTCTAAAGAAGATAATTTTTGTTAGGATTTCTATCTAGATTTAGTGGAAAATGATAGAAAGATAACTCCACGAGATTACCTGGAAATTGCGCTGAGGCCTCTTGAAGGTAGAGGAAAGGATATATCTTCAAAGAATGAGGTATTCTGTCATACTATATTTGTATTGGCTTGAATTTCTTATAGTAGATTCAAATATTTTCTGATCTTATAGGATGAATTTTGCATTATTCTCTTTGCAATGTTATTTACTATTTCAATTTCATGTGCAAATTGTCTTAGATCCGTGAATCCATCCGTTCGCTCTTTCCTGATAGAGAATGCTTCACATTGGTGCGCCCATTGAACAATGAAAATGAACTTCAGCGTCTAGATCAAATTCCTGTAAGTTCTGTTCTCTTCTATTTTCATTATTGAAGTATGCATATCACTGCAATAATATATTCTTTGTTTGGCACATTTTAAATTTGAATCACTTTTACCAGCTAGAGAAATTACGGCCTGAATTTCACGCTGGACTGGACGAATTAATAAGGTTTATTTTTGAGAGGACAAGGCCTAAGCAAGTTGCTGGTACAATCATGACAGGACCGGTACTAGCTGGTGTTACACAGTCCTTCCTGGATGCACTAAATAATGGAGCTGTGCCTACCATATCATCCTCTTGGCAGGTATTTTGTCTCTTGGGCGATGCCTGTCAGAGCATTTCTGTAATGTGTTAGGTGATGCATGTTGAGTGCTACAATGCTAAGCATGAAGCAAATACTCCGCAATATAGGAACCATGTTGTTTTATTTTGTATAATATTAGTGTCACCTCTCAACTATTTTTTTTCTATACGAACACTAGTTTAATGATTTTAATTTCCAAAAAGACAACAACAACAAAAGCCTTTGAGTCCCAACTAAGTTCGGATAGGCTACAGATAAAACCCAACATGAACCACCAACAAAAAGGAAAAACTTATATAAAGTGAAGTACAACGGAAAAAAGTAAAAAAAGACAATAAAACCCAACATGAACCACCAACAAAAAGGAAAAACTTATATAAAGTGAAGTACAACGGAAAAAAGTAAAAAAAGACAATAATAGCTGATGACCGTGAGGATGTGTGCGGAAATTTGGTTGTACATCATTTGGAAGGAGAATGGACTGTGTCAATGGGAATAGATTTATGCAACAATTTTGGGACAAATGAAACACATACAAAATCTATCCATTGCTGGCTTCAAGCTTTGGTACACGGGGACAACCTCGGGTAGGAATGGTGTAGGCATCTTGATCAATAAGAGCCTTAAGGATGGAGTTGTAGATGTTAGGAGGCAAGGCGACCGGATTATCCTAGTGCGGTTGGTTATTGGAGATTTGGCTCTGAATGTGATCAGTGCCTATGCCCCTCAGGTAGGTCTTAGTGAGAGCTCCAAGAGTCAGTTCTGGGAAGATCTTGATAGCATGGTTAGTACCGTGCCTATCAGTGAGAAGCTCTTCATAGGAGGAGATCTCAATGGCCATGTGGGTGCGACTAATGTAGGATATGAGCGAGTACACGGGGGTTTCGGGTATGGTAGTAGGAACGAGGGGGGGAGGATGTTTTGAATTTTGCGTTGGCCTACGACCTGCTGTTAGCGAATACCCTCTTTAGAAAGAGGGAGTCCCATCTAGTGACCTTCCATAGTGGACAATACTCGAGCCAAATCGATTTTATCCTTGCTAGGAGAGAGGATAGACGTGCCTGCTTAGATTGTAAGGTGATACCTGGGGAGTGTGTTGTCCCCCAACACAAGCTTGTGGTGGCGGATTTTCGTTTTCGGGTATGTGCCCACCGGGACAAACGTGCCAAGATTGCGAGAACGAAGTGGTGGAAGCTTAGAGGGAAGAGGCTCAGACGTTTAAGGAGAGGATGCTAGGCGAGGGGCCTTGGGAAGAAGGAGCAGATGTAGATGATATGTGGCTAAAGATGGCGATATGTGTTCGGAAGGTGGCCTCAGAAGTGTTTGGTGTGAGTAGGGGAGGCAAGCAGGAAGTGAAAGAGACTTGGTGGTGGAATGACGAGGTGCAAAGGGCTATTAAGGAGAAGAAGGAGTGTTTCAAACGCCTTCACCTCGACAAGAGCGCAACCAACATCGAGGGATATAGATTAGCGAAAAGGTCTGCAAAGCGAGCTGTAAGTGTAGCGAAAGGTCAGGCTTTTGATGATCTGTATCAACGGCTAGGTACGAAGGAAGGAGAGAAGGACATTTATAGGATAGCTAGGACCCGTGAGAGGAAGACAAGGGACATAAACCAAATCAAATGCATCAAGGATGGGACAGATCGACTTCTGGTGAAGGATGAGGAGATCAAGGACAGATGGCGAGAATACTTCGACAAGTTGTTTAATGGGGAAAATGAGGGTCCTACCTTCGAGTTGGACGACTCATTTGATGATACCAACAGACGCTTTGTGAGGAGGATTCAGGAGGCAGAGATCGGGGAGGCTTTGAAGAGGATGAAGGGAGGTAAAGCGATGGGTCCCGATGGCATCCCCATTGAGGTGTGGAGATGCCTGGGCGAGAGGGCGGTAGTATGGTTAACTAAGCTTTTTAACCTAATTTTCCAGTCAAACAAGATGCCGGAGGAATGGAGGAGAAGTATATTAGTACCGATCTTCAAGAGTAAGGGAGATGTTCAAAGTTGTACTAACTACCGGGGGATTAAGCTGATGAGCCATACGATGAAACTTTGGGAGAGGGTTATCGAGCATCGCCTAAGAGGATTGACAAGGGTGACCCAAAACCAGTTTGGGTTCATGCCTGGGAGGTCGACCATGGAGGCGATTTTCTTAGTCCGACAGTTGATGGAGAGATATAGAGAGGAGAAGAAGGACTTACACATGGTCTTTATTGACCTAGAGAAGGCGTATGATAAAGTATCGAGAGACGTCATGTGGTGGGCCTTGAAAAAACACAAAGTTCCAACTAAGTATATTACCCTCATCAAGGATATGTACAAGGATGCGATGACTTGTGTTCGAACATGTGATGGCGATACCAGTGACTTTCCAATTAAAATTGGACTACATCAGGGGTCAGCATTGAGCCCTTATCTATTTGCTTTGGTGATGGATGAGGTCACAAGGGACATACAGGGTGATATCCCTTGGTGTATGCTCTTTGCTGATGATGTGGTGCTAGTTGATGAGAGTAGGGTAGGTGTTAATATGAAGTTAGAGCTGTGGAGACACACGTTAGAGTCGAGGGGGTTCAGACTGAGTAGGACCAAGACCGAGTATATGATGTGCGACTTTAGCCCGACTAGGCATGAGGATGGGGACGTTAGCCTCGAAGGTCAAGTGGTGGCCAAGAAGGATACTTTCCGGTATCTAGGATCAATGCTTCAGAAAGATGGAGACATTGATGAAGATGTTAGACATAGAATTTCAGCCGGGTGGTTGAAGTGGCGGCAGGCTTCGGGCGTCCTCTGTGACAAGAAGGTGCCACAGAGGCTAAAAGGTAAGTTCTATAGGACGGCGATTCGCCCAGCGATGCTATACGGTGCTGAATGTTGGCCTACAAAAAGGCGACATGTCCAGCAACTGAGTGTAGCAGAGATGCGTATGCTGCGTTGGTTCTGCGGGCATACAAGAAGGGACAGAATCCGGAACGAAGAGATTCGAGATAGGGTCGGGGTGGCACCTATCGATGAGAAGTTGATTCAACATCGGTTGAGATGGTTTGGACATGTACAACGGAGGCCTCCCGAGGCGCCGGTGCGTAGTGGAGTTTTAAAGCGGGGCGATAATGTAAAGAGAGGTAGAGGTAGACCTAGACTAACTTGGGATGAGACGGTTAAGAGAGACCTTAAGGAGTGGAATATCGCTAAGGAATTAGCTATGGATAGGAGCGCTTGGAGATTAGCAATTAATGTACCTGAACCGTGACCTTTATTACTTTTTGTTTAACCCCTAACTCTTCCTTTGGCTTGTGCACTTTTTGTGTTTCTTATTCTTGTTTTCTGTGGGTTTCATCTCTAGCCTACCCCAACTTGCTTGGGACGAAAGGCTAAGTTGTTGTTGTTGTTGTTGTTGCTGTCAAAGCTTAGCTATCCTTGGCTTTGATGATGTAAACAGTGGATTTTCCTGGTAATTAATCACTATGAGATGTAGAAATTGTTAATTCTTATTCTTTGCCTCTGAACCTCTGTAGTATGTTGCAAATGTTATTAGATAAGCAGCATATTAAGAAAATACAAGGTTCGAGAGAATATTGGGTTTGTGGTCTATGTTGACTGCTTAAATTATTTAAGTTATTAAGTAGTTTTCTTAATAATAAATATTCTACTTGTGCCATTCTTGGGTTTAGCTGCCTCCTATATTTGATTGCAGAGCATAGAAGAAGCAGAATGCCGAAGAGCATATGATTCTGCTGCAGAGATTTACATGTCATCTTTTGGACGCAGCAGATTAGCTGAAGAAGTAAGTTTAAAGGTCAACTAAGTGTGGTGCATGCTCATACATTGCAAATTGTTAACTTTGTAAAATTTAGGATGCTTTAAGGGATGCACATGAAGCTGCTTTAAGAAAGGCACTTGATGCATACAATACTGCTGCTGTTGGAACTGGTACTTCACGTGCTCACTATGAGAAAGTTCTTAACAATTTCTGCAGAAAGGCATTTCAGGTACAATTGTACACTGTCATTTTTGTGTAAGATTATGTGGATCCTGATTTCTTTTGTATTTAGTAAGTTAACAAATTCCTTCACATTGCTTGGTTGACAACATAGAGAATGCATAAGTGTTTCAAAGGCGTCGCCTAGGCTTCTGGGCGGACCTAGCTCGCCTTGGGGAACAGTAACACCTTAGATGCCTAGGCGCCGCCTAGGCATCTGGGCATACCCAGCTTGCCTTGGGTTGCCTTTTCACCTTTAAAACGCTGGAACACATTTTAATATTTCACAATGATATAGGTGTGTGACCTTTGGTTGTTTATAGTGTCAAAGTAAGTTTTTTAGCTTTAGTTTATGTGCGCTTTGACATTCCTACATGATCTTTAATCATAATGTGGTGGTCAATTGGTAAATGGTAAAACTTTGTTTGTTAATTGAAGTTTGATGCGGAAGAAAAAGAGAACTTATCACCTCATTGAGCAGAAGACTTGATATTTGAAAGCTTGAAAAGACTCATGTTAAAGATTGTTCTGAAGTTGTGTACCTCTTTGGTATTTGTACATTTCACGGCTCAATAAGAAAACATGGTTGTTTAGGTTCTGCCTAAGCATAAATTATGTGTGATTAAGCATGTTTAGGTTCTCACTGTTCATGCGCTGAACACATAAGCATGTACTTAACCCTTACCATGGTGATAATGAAACTTGGTTCCAAGGTCCACCCACCCAGACACAAACAGTTTTAACTTCATAACTCATACCAAATAGTTAAGGTGAGGTATATTTGATATTCAAATTGATGTGGTTTCTTCTGCACATGGTTAAATGTTTTACTATTTAGTTTTTGAAAATATTGCCCGATTCCTCGTGGGATAGTAGCTGTCCAGTTTATATTTCTTTACCTTTGGTTTAATGATATTTATTTCCTTTTCGATATGGCTTACTGGCATGGATTAACAACCGTTCCATTGATTCAGGATTACAAAAGGAATGCTTTTTTAGAGGCTGACAAGCAGTGCTCAAATGCTATACAAAACATGGAGAAGAAGATCCGAGCGGCATGTGCTGCTCATGGAGTCAAAGTTTCTGCTGTGATTCAGGTATTTGTTCAGGAAGACATGCTTGAATCTGTGTAGTGATCCAATCTGCCTAACCTGCCGTCTAACTTCTTTTGTTGATATCCACGTGATGGGTTTTTCTGCCTGAGTGTAGCAGAGATGCGTATGCTGCGTTGGTTCTGCGGGCATACAAGAAGGGATAGAGTCCGGAACGAAGAGATTTGAGATAGGGTCGGGGTGGCACCTATCGAGGAGAAGTTGATTCAACATCGGTTGAGATGGTTTGGACATGTACAACGGAGGCCTCCCGAGGCGCCGGTGCGTAGTGGAGTTTTAAAGCGGGGCGATAATGTAAGGAGAGGTAGAGGTAGACCTAGACTAACTTAGGACGAGACGGTCAAGAGAGACCTTAAGGAGTGGAATATCGCTAAGGAATTAGCTATGGATAGGAGCGTTTAGAGATTAGCAATTAACGTAGCTGAACCGTGACCTTTGTTACTTTTTGTTTAACCCCTAACTCTTCCTTTGGTTTGTACCCTTTTTGTGTTTCTTATTCTTGTTTTCTGTGGGTTTCATCTCTAGCCTACCTCAACTTGCTTGGGACAAAAGGCTAAGTTGTTGTTGTTGTTGTTGAGCAATTTATGCTTTGAGTTTTGGCCAAATATGAGAGAACATATTATTCTGTCCAAATTTCCAAGAGCTCTTATAACTACTTAGATTGCACCCATGCACAGCTTTTTTTTGTGTTCATTTTTAGAACTAGTTGGTTAAGCTACTAGTTTCCATTCCCCTTTATTTTATTTAATGTTTAGATAACATAGTAAATTTTGCAGGTCCTGGAAACTTCACTAGCTGAATATGAAACTTCTTGTACTGGCCCAGCGAAATGGAGAATGCTTGCAGCTTTTTTAAGACAGTGGTTCGTCTCATTTCTTGTTACCTTTTTGGCTTAGTTGCTTTCAGAAGACCACAGTCTTCAGTGTTTCTGTCACCAGCTTATGTTCTTTCGAACAGTACAGTTTGTTCAGAGATACAACTTCCAATGTATTGTGTTAGCAGATTATGTTGATTTCACAAGTGTTTGAGACAGTACATTTTACTGTGCTATTGACACTTATTTTATTGACCTTCTCTCTATTCTAAGTGATAGGACACCTTTTTGGAAGAATTCACATGCTGTATCTTGCAAATTTATTGCTTTGTGGGGTTTTACATTTCTTGATAAAACCATTATGGACAATTATGCTATATGTTTCTAAGTGATGATTTTATGGATTTTTATTTTTTTACACTTAATTACTGTGTCTTAAAAATCCAATTTGTAGACACACTACACTGTTGCATATATCAACTGATTGGGGTATCTGGTAATAAAATTGTCATAAGATTAATACAATTCAGCTGGAGCCATTTTGTTCAAAACTTAGCATTTGACTCTGATATTATTTGTTAGTTCTCCTGAATTAATTGTTTGAATGAACAGCTCTGCACTTTTTTGTTATTTTCTAAATTTCAATCTGTTGATTTATTGGCATCTCCAAAGATCTGATAATATGCTTGTTCCAGTTTGGAAGGGCCTATATTGGACCTCTGCTTGAAGTTGATAAATGAAGCTGAATCAGAGAGGACTTCTTTTTCTCTAAGATGTCGGTCAAATGAGGACCAACTGGAACTTTTAAAGAAGCAACTTGAAGCTAATGAGGCACACAAATCTGAATATTTGAAGCGCTATGAAACTGCCATAAGTGAAAAACAGAGAACCTCTGCTGATCTTAGTGGGCATCTTGCGAACCTGAGGACCAAATGTAGCACATTAGAAGAACGCTGCGTAGGCATATCTAAAGAACTTGACCATGTCCGACATGAATGCACTGATTGGAGGGCAAAGTATGAGCAATCTGCTTCTCAGCAAAAAGCTGAGCAAGATAGATATGTTGCTCAGTTGGCCTCTCTTGAGTCTAGATACAGCTCTGCAGAGGGAAAGTTGGGCGCAGCTCGTGAACAAGCAGCCTCTGCCCAAGAGGAGGCTGCAGAATGGAGGAAGAAATATGAAACAGCTGCTCTGCAGGCTAAAACTGCATTGGAGAGATTAGCATCAGTGCAAGAACAAATTAACAAAATTGCACAAGAAAGGGAGAGTGCTATAAGGGCAGAATTTGCCATACATTTGGAGGAAAAGGTTATCTCTATTTTTTTTAATTTGTTTGATGTCTTTGTCATGATATTTGCATGCATACATGACAACATCTCATTTTTGACAGGAAGAGGAAATAAGGAAATTACTTGCAAAGATTAGACAAGCGGAGAGTGAAGAAAATATATTGACCGAGCGCTTGCAGGTATTGATGACTTTTCTGTTAGCATTTCAGTCTTCCTTTGAATCGAGGCATTCTGTTATATGCTATTGATTGTTTTTTAATGCTTGAACATTATTCAGGTTGCAGAATCAAAAATGCAGGGCCATAACAAGGAAACTGCAGGCTTGAAGGATGAAATCAAAGAACTAACAAACAAATTAGAATTTCTAAGAGATAGAGCGGTATCATATGAAAAGCAAGCTAGAATGCTTGAACAAGAAAAAAGCCATCTTCAAGAGAAGTTCGTGTCTGAATGTAAGAAATATGATGAGGCAGAACAAAGATACAAGTCTGCAGAAAGGGATGCAAAGAAAGCTACTGAGTTAGCTGACGTGGCTCGAACAGAGGCTATTGCATCCCAGAAAGAGAAGGATGAGGCACAGCGTTTATCGATGGAAAAGGTAGCAGTTATTGAGAGAATTCAAAGACAGGTTGACAGACTAGAGCAGGAAAAAGTTAATCTATTAGGTGAAGTCCAGAGGATGCGTAGTTCTGAATCTGATGCCTGGTCCAAGGTTACTTTGCTTGAGAGTAGGGTTGCTGAGAGGGAGAAAGAAATGGATGATTTACTGAGCCGTAGCAACGAACAAAGGTCCAGTACTGTCCATGTCCTCGAGAGTCTGTTGGCAACGGAACGTGCAGCTAGAGCTGAAGCCAATAAGCGTGCAGAGGCCTTATCTCTACAGCTACAATCCACCCAAGGTAAACTTGATGTACTCCATCAGGAGCTGACATCGATCCGTCTTGCTGAGACTGCACTTGATAGCAAGCTTCGGACCACTACTCGTGGCAAAAGGCTGCGAGATAATGAAGTAGGCGCGGACTCTGTCCATGATATGGACATTGATCCACCGGAGAGGAGCAGAAAAAGAACCAAAAGCAACACAAGCCCGTTAAAGGCCATGCATACTGAGGATGGTGGTTCTGTTCATATGGGAGAAGACAGTGTCACAGTTAGTACGGATATGAAGGGTGGCAATCCAGATGGTTACAAAAAGTTTACCATTGCAAAACTGAAAGAGGAGCTAACCAAACATGGATTTGGTGATCAGTTGCTAGAGCTTAAGAATCCTAACAAGAAGGACATACTCGCACTTTATAAGAAGCTTGTTTTGTGCGAGTAAATTACCTCAAGTACTTGTCTGCTTCTTTTGGCCGTGTGAAGTATCAAGTATGTTCCCGAAGTGTACATTTATCCAAACTAGTGTGGGAATCAGTGTAGGGTAGTGTCTCCTAGAAGCCTATATATTTAACAAACTGATGCCTAATTGTTTCCAGGGCATTCGGTTCTGCTGATTGGTTTGTATTTTGGTGGTGCATTTCCGTCCATTGGTTTCTGGCTTGTGTCTAGGCATGTGTATTTGGTAGCTTGCTGATTGTGTTATGACATCAGGCTTGTATATTGGTGTTAGCTTGACAAGATAGGTCTTAAATTACCCAAAACCAACGCTAAAATCTTTGTCAAGTTTGTCACGAAACGAATGAAATGCTTCGGTTGCATGATATGTGCATAATATTTGTATTGGATTGTGTTTTCTCCAAAACCACGTAGTGCATCCAGTAGGCAACTAATGTCTTGTTGGGCGCGCTGGTTAGAGTCACTTAAGATTCTTTCCCGGTCGCCCATGCGAGCTTTGCATCCCTGTCATGGGCTCATGGTACGGTCCAGGGCAACGGGCCATACATACTCGAGTGTTTCTCGGGTGCCCTAGTCCGAGAAATATAATCTTTTGACTTGGTGTGCAGAATTCAATTTACAGAGAACAGTAGACACCCTACATCTACGTGGGCAAGTCAAGAGGGCCAATGGTATCGTCCTATAAAGGATTTAAACCCAAGCGTTTGGTCGACTAAATGCTAATGATCGCCATTGGTTTCAATTATTGCCTATAGTCGTCTGGGTTGAGATACAAGTATTAAAGGGGGCATCTATTCGTCGCTTTTAGCGAATTGTTACGATTCATTCGCAGTTAATTTTCTTGAGTAATTTTGTGCCTTCCCCAGCTCCGGCGCCTCCGCTGCTAATTATAGCACTCCCACCTCCCCGCCACCATCCCCACCCGGCCACCATCCCTGCCATTTGGGCAGGCGCCGCCCCGCCGCGTCGCCGTTTTGACCAGCTCCACCATCGAGCTGGCTACCCCCAGCGACCTCTGTACCTTGGAACTCGGTGACCCTAGCCTTAACCTCGGCAACCCTGAACCCCTAAGACCCTAACCCATAGGGCGGCTTGACGACCGATGGCGGCGGTGGATCTCCCGCGGTGCCGCGGCTGGCCTTATGTGACAGCACGCATCGCATCCGCACGCGCGATGAGTAGACATCGTGAGTATACAACGCGTAGTATAGCCACCAGTGAAACATATTTTGTCCTGGTAATGGCAATGCTGCCATCCGAGCTAACGTTGGGGTCACCTAAATAAAGTGGACAATTATTACTCGGACGAAACTAACATTGTTCATCTCATGGATATATAAATCTAGCACTAATTAGGGATAAGGCTGCTGCACAAGCGATAAAATATCCACAATCTCTACAACGTATCAGAAGGCTAATAGTAAATGCCCTAAAGCGACATGATCCCTCTTGAGGATGAAGCTTGATACTGGATGATAGAATAGCTTGCTGTAGAGATACCTCTAAGCGATATTGTATATTTGTATGTCAAGTATAGAAGTACTCCCTCCGATTCGTTCTGAAATGTATTTCGTTTTGACTTTTCTAGATTCATAGTATTTACTATACATCTAAATATAATATATATATAAGTGCATATCAAAATCTATAAATGTAGAAAAGCCAAAATGAACTACATTTTAAAACGGAGGGAGTAGTTGTTAAAAGTAGTGGATATCTATTCTCTGCACCAAGAGGTACGTCTTGAGAACTAGGAAGGTCCTAAAATTGGTTTTATGAGAGGTGGAAGGTGTAGTTTCCCCATCTATTACTTTTCCGGGTTTAATATATACAGTGCTTTCCTAATTAACAAAATTAAACATTGGCTGCAATTTCTTTCCTGTTATATTGTTCATAACAATAAGATTATAAATATGAATCTTGCAACCTATGCGCACCTGTATATATGAGGTGAAATAAGTGAAACAAGCATAATGAGAAGCATGCGTCAAGCTGAACCATTTCCAAACTGAAGCTGAAACAACGTGGCCTGAAAGATGAGAGCCTGGTGGAATATTTGAAAATGGAAATTCCACATGCGCGGCTGATCTCATGTCGGTACGGTGTTCTTAGATGCTACTACAAAGATGTTTAAGGTTTTCTGTCTGTTTTCTTTTGTTAATATATGGGCAACTGTTAAGGTGTAATAGTCATTAGCCAATCCAACTATAGCAACCGCAGATCCTGCTACAGCCGCTTCAGTTACGAGATGGATTTTGCGTCACGACACCTTCCTGATGCATCTAGCTAGAGACCTCTACATGGGATGTATAGCAGGCTGCAGGCCAACGAGTCTGTGGGTGCTGCCGGGCGCGAGGCGCTAGTTGATTTACAAAACCGTGGCCGGTTTCAATCCGACTGTGCCCAACCTACCGCCATGGCTCTGCCTGAAAGCCTGGAGCGCAAGTTCCTGGAAGAAAATAGGCCACTGGTATAGATGTCTAGATGGCCGCGGCCCGACAGCCCGACCCGAGGTATGTTTTTTAGCCCGGCCTAAGCACGGCCCGGCACGGTGGCCATCGTGCCCGTGCTAGCCCGGCCAGCTGGCCATGCTCGGCCGTGGGCCGCCACCCAGCACGCCGGGCGGCACGAGCCCGGCACGGTTGGAAGAGCCGGCCCGTTAAGGACCCATTACCCTCCCCACTCCTCCTTCCCCTGCCGCCACCTGCCTCTCACTCTCACCCTCTCCGTCTCCGACTCCCGGTCGCCCGCCTCTCCTTCGCGCGCCGCCGCCACCCTTCTCACGCTCGGAGCTCCTCCCCTCCGCCACCGGTGCCACTTTCCCTCTCCTCTGACTCCACCACCAGCGTGGCAGCCCCTCTCCTCTCCTCCACTGCCCGCGTCGCTCCCCCCCTCTTCCCCTCCGCCGCTGGCGCCACTCCCCCACTCCTCTACTCCACCGCCGGCGCAGCTCCCCTCTCCTCTCATCCACTACTGGCATCGCTCCCCCCTCCTCTTCTCCATCGATGGCGCCGCTTCCCCTACTCTACTCCGCCGCCAACGTGGCTCCCAGGCTCCGAGCCTCCCACTCGCACCCCACGACCCCACCGAGCCATTGCCTCCCTCCCTCGTGGGCTGTGGGCCGGCACGGCACGCGCAATGTGCTTGTGCTTCACGGGCTGGCCCGGCATGAAATAGGCTCGTGGGCCCTTACTTGGGCCGTTGGTGCAGCTCGTGGGCTGGCATGACCCGGCACGGTGGGGGTGTAGTGCCGTGCCTGGCCCAGCAAGAAGTTGGTCAGGCCTAGCCGAGCCCATGCCAGGCCAGGCTGGGCCGTCCCGCCCGTTTGGACATCTATAGCCACTGGTCACCGGCAAAAGCGGTCGATCAGAACTTGGAAGTTGGGACCCTGCTTCTCTCAATCCAGTTTCATGTTGAGCACTACTAGTACCAAGGTTTTGGAATTCAAAATCAGAAAAGTTTCAGTTGCTACCAAAATAGGTGAATTTCGAAAAATTTGAAAATTTCGGACCGGGATTCAGTTGTTTGACCTGTCAATGAATTTATTTTTAAATAAACTTTGGATATAACTTGATGGAAATTTTGGCATTGATCACTCCTGCTGTAGATGGTGGGGAGAATTGGGGAGATATGGCGAGAAACTAAGGAGAAAGACGGTGAAATCATACTGTTTTAGTATTTGATATCTTTAACTATCATAAAGTGAGAGAGGCAAAAAAAAAACTATAATTAGGGTTTATTTATATTTTTATACTTAGAGGA
The DNA here is from genome assembly GCF_002211085.1 of Panicum hallii. NCBI lineage: Eukaryota > Viridiplantae > Streptophyta > Magnoliopsida > Poales > Poaceae > Panicum > Panicum hallii. The sequence goes on from NC_038042.1 coordinate 19,803,706, forward strand.
GTATGTGGATATGTATGGACCATAGTCATGAAGTAAAAATTCAATTTTGATCAAATTTTTAGGACGATTCAGTTTTGTTTCGGTTCTCACCGAAATGGGCGAATTTCGGTCATTTTGGACCGAATCCCGAAACCTTACTGGTAACCAACTGTAGTAACACTGAAACAAATCAAAGTTCTCCAACTGCAATCGTTCATGATTCAGAGACACACAAGCAGATAGACAGTTCACGCCGGGAGACCCCTCGACAGCAAAGCTTGCACAGAGCACCAGAACTCTTCTTTCAAAAAGGCATAAAGGAAAAGGCGAAAACAAGTTAAGAACAGGACACCAGAGACATCAGACACATGATAAAGTGAACACATCAGTTATAATCATGCATTCACCGCCTTTGTGTCATGTCCGGCCATTACAACTAGATGACCTCTTTCTAGATAGCGAAAGCGACGCGATAATCAGCTTGGTACTGCTATGTGTTGCTGATGCTGCGTGCAGATGCAGCTCATCCCCTGAATATGGTGAAATCACGGCCGATCGACGACGGTGATCTCCCTCGGTTCAGTACTGGTCGGGCCAGTGGAAGGCGCCCATGGCGAAGCGCCGCTTGCTGTCGAGGTCGCCGTCGGCGGGGAGGCCGTACTCGCGGAGCAGGCAGTCGACGCGCCACTCTGGCATCGCCTCGTAGTCCACCTTCTTGTACCGCGGGTAGTGCAGCGGCATCCGGAAGCCGTCGCTGCCGCCTCCGAACGCGCCGCACTCCTTCCTCTCCGCCTGCTGCTGGTGCTGGTCGCGGGCGCCGGCCGTGCCGTTGGGCTTCGCCATGCCCATGCTCATGGTCACGGTAGGGCCTAAGGATCCCATGTCCTCAGAGTTGCTGCTCTGGACACTCTGCAAGAGGCTGCTGCTGCTTGGCTTGAGTGGTGACTGCTCGATCCTGCAAAGAGGCTGGTCAGCCGTAGAGGGGCCTTTTATAGACGGGGTCACTGCATCGTGAAGTTTATGGAAGATTCTTGTATGGGACGGTTTTAAGGGTCTCATCATCAGGATCATGTTGATACCACGGTTGTCGATTAGTTTCAGTATGGAAATTTATAGATCCAACCTCGCTTCGCACACATTTATCAAAAGAAAGTAAGATGAGCGTGAAACATTTAGATATGGCTATTTTTATGCCGTTACCACAAGCGGTGCTCGTATTCGAAAGATGCCGTGCAATGAGATTCTACTAATTTCTCCTTTTCGTAAGGACTAGCTGATGCGCAAGAATTTTACTACTACTGCATTTTATCAAAATGATTATTAGAGCTGGTCTCTGTACCCAAGAACATTTCAAGGAGAGTATTTTGGGGGATGTGGTTAGGATGAGGTTGCATGAGTTCTGCGTGCATTGCAGGCACAAGCGTTTCTGTTCGAAGGCACTGGGGTTAGCACTCAGGTATCTGCGGGCAAGGCACTTATACTGTGGGCGACATGAAACCAGGGGGGCACCCCTTTTGCCCAAAAGGCAACCTCCTTTCGGCAAATTTGTTTCACTGTCATTTCCTCTGTATCTCATTTAATTTTGTTGTCTAGCCGACGCGGACATTTCTCAAAATAGATAAACGGAAATAAAAGTAACAACACCATACTATCTTCGAGAAAGAAACGCAGATTGGTTCATCGAAACAAGGAAAATTGTTAACATGGTGTTGTTTGGCCTTTGCCCCTTTTCCTCTTCTCAAGAAGGGAAAGAAGGGCACTGATGAGGAGCAACCAGCGAAGAGGGGATCCAACGAAGTAAAGTCATCGATGGACCAATCCTAGAAAAATTTAGGCAAGGCCCACAGTTCACATGGCCAGATAACTTCTCCATAGCAGCATAGCCGAAGAGGGTCTAGGGCCAGCCACCTTGAACCTAAAAGTTTTCTTGGGTAAGAGGGTAGAATCCCAGGACTACTCCTACATGCAGAGATTTCAGTACTGATGGCCAAAACCCAAGCTGGTACTGCTATACCTATGAGAAGGCTATACTTAGTTATACAGCCTAACATGCAGCAATTGAATCTCAGAGAAGGCACACCATTCAATGAATTCTTGGAAGGGCTAGAACTTGAAAAAACGAGGCAGCACGAGGTCAACAAAACTAGCATCAATTTTCGGGCGCCGTTTTACAAATTTAAATTGGCACATCAATAACCATCTGGCAGTTGCCTGAGATATTGCAGCAAGCACCATGCCATCACTAGGTTACAAGATTGAGGCTCATCAACCATAGCAAGAAATACTATTCTCGGCTATACATTTCCTTAAATTTTCGAAGTACACATTTTCAGTGGAAACTTCCATGTCTCGAGAAGGAAATTTTATTTACACATCAAGGTGCTGGCTAGAGCCTTGAACACTTGTACAGTACAACTGTTTCATAAGTGTATACGGAACAGCCTAATTTGACAATGCCATGACTTCTAAAGAATTAAATGGATTTAACAATGCGGTGCCTTTTGTTAGATTATATAGCAAACAACTACTGGCATGAAAAGCCCATTTCTAGCCATTGATGATAAAAAAATAAGGATAATGAAGGCCAGACACTGTAAAGAGGAATATACTTACTATATAACAGGATGATAGAAACTTGTCCACAACAGATGGTTTGAATCAAATGTGGTTACCGAAATATGAATCAAACTTGAAAGACATGTATGATGATGTACTCAAAGTATTTTTTTAACAAGATCTGATTATCTTTCATACTGTGTCCAATTCCGAAGTTAGTTCGATACAGATGACGGGCAATGCGAAAGCATCTTTCGTGAAAAGTTAACTACTCCCTCCTTCCCAAATTACAGATTGTTTTGATTTTTTTTAGTATATAGCTTTTGCTATGCATCTAAGATATACTCTATCTCTAGATTTATAGTAGAAACTATGTATCAAGAAAAACTGAAATGACACATAATTTGGAACGGAGTACATGATAAAATGCAAGGAAAAATATCTATAATGATGAAAGAATAATACATTCTTTTTTGCAAAGATGACATAACACATTGCAGTTGCCAATTTTGTATCTGTACTGCATCATTAATATCAACATTTTGGATACAGGTTAATGAACAGTTCTGCAATGTTTGCTGTTGGCTTTAATTTCCTTTTTCTATGACAAAACCATACCAATTAGTCTCCCATCTTTTACCTGAATAAAAGTAGAAAAGCTTGTAGGAGTTTAGTTTTGAACCCTCTTATGTGCTTCGTGAAACTATGATTGCAGCCACAAATTTTCTCAAATAGATTGATTAAACAGATCTTGGCCCCAGATAGTCAACTGACTGCTCCATCAATCAACAATGTTTCTAACCTCTGGTCTAGTTAGCTAACAGTGCCACGGGCCTACTTCGATATAACAGGCAATGTTTGTGGCAATTCAACAAGCATGTGGAAAGGCATAAAATACATCTGCAGCGAAATTATGCAGATCATAATGCCGAAGAAAAGCTGCATAAAGAGGGGTTAAAGCATGTATTAATACGAAAAAATAACTGACAAGAACCTGAATCCAACAGCAGAGCTAAAATACAGCAAAAACACCTGAGTTGTCGCTTTCACATTGAAAAGATAAAGATAAAACAATTGTCAATAGCATGGCCATTGAAGTCGACTACACCTGTCAAAATAGAGTTCCATGACAGAAACTATCAGCTTCACAAAATGATGCATTAACTTATAAAGAACAAACAACTTTTACCAACCATCCTATTAACAAGATCAAATGAGTTCAGGGGCAAGCTTAGATAAGATCAAAATTTCCAAACCGTTCGCACCAAAATTTGGTAAGATTCTTAAGAGAATTCTGTTAGGGAAAGAAATCAACCGGTCAATGGAAGTTTATCCAAAACATACCGAGTTAAAGAAGGAATCGTGAAGATCACGACATGGCAGTTTAAATTTATCTATTAATTAGGCATAGTCAGTTGTTTTTTCTTTTATTTTAGAAAAGTTTGTGTCATGTCCAATAAGGACTAGTATCCACCCATGGGTATAAATATGTGCCCCCTGGTCTTTGTAAAATTATCTCTCGATCAGTACACAACTTCGGCGCATCGCCACCCTCTTTTCCGAGGTTTTCATCATCGGTGGAACTTGGCACCTGACGCGGGGCTGCATCGCTTCAATCTCCAGCGAAGGGGAAAGTTCTAAGTTCTGCCGGCCTGACAATTGTATCGGCTACATTGGTGTTGTTAAAGGCTATATCATCTCAATCTCTTGGATTGCTCTGGTTCGGTTGGTATAATTGCCTACCAGTTATCGATTCCTATCAAGTCTTTTAAGACTGCATCGTTCGATCTCTTGCTAGATCTGATAGAATTATAGTTATCTTGGCCTTATTTAGATCTATCGGCTTATATCTTTTAAATCTATTGCTTAGCTGCTAGCAGAAGATTGATTTCTTTATTGAAAGCACCGGATTAGTCCTCGTTAGCCGATAGTTTCTTATTTGGTCTTATTTAAGCTTTTATTGCACTTGTGTCTTGTCGTAACTAGAATCAAGCCTTTAGTTTATCGCCTTGCTGCTAACACTGTCTCGGTTAGGTCTAATCTGATTGGTGGTGATGGTAGATTAATTGTTATCGATTTGGTAGTCCTTTTGCGACAAGATAGATGTTCAATAATCGCATCATTCTCATCGGACTGCTAGCTGATGGCTTTTATCGGGGAACTAGCCGATAAGTCATTTTTACATCGAATTCCGAGATGATATACGCTTTAAACATCGAACCTAGATTTAATATTCTATATCAATATCGGCCGATTGGTTCATATTATTATTTATTTATCAGGATCTTTATTAGACATATAGCCTATCATTTAAAATCATATCGACATCGGCTGATATCGCTACATCGGCCTATCGGCCGATCGGTTCTTTTCATCTATCTTGTCAGTTGCAGGATCAAACTCACTGGCACACCACGAACCTCAGGATTTAGAATCTGCACTGGAGTTAAGCAGATCTCCCAGGCCGGAGTGTTGCGCGCAGGGAATCATCATCGTCCAATCGATTTTTTCACGGCAATACAAATTGGCATGCCTGGTGGGACAGATTAAATTGAATATTACTTTTACCCAACTAGTTATGTTCAAACCAACATATCTGAGAAAGAAGTCATGATGGAGAGTTTGATGAAGGAATAAAAGCAACTGATGGAGCAAAATATGGCTAATTTTCAGATGCTCTGTCTAGATTTCTTCGTCATGACACAACGAGGGCCAATTCAGAAGATGATGATGCCCATGATTCAACCCGGGAGGCAACCAAGTGAACAGCTTCATCAGCAACAGCAATATCAGCATGAGGAATTACAACAGAATAAGCTCGAGGGCAATTGTTTCAGCATTTATATGAAGAGCTATATCAACAGTATCGGCCAGAAGAGCATTAAGATGACAAAGAACAGCAGCGGAAGAAAAATGCTTGGACCGATACAATTGCAAAGTTAGCAGAGGAACAGTTTAGACTTAAACCCAAGGGACAAACTTGTGTGTATCGGCAACCATATCTTGAGTGGTTTGATAGGGCTCCATTGCCATACCATACAAGGTTCCAGACTTTTCAAGTTTTCAGGGCAAGGCGATATATCTACAATTGAACACATCAACCGATTCTTAGCGCAATGTGGGGAGGCATCGGCTGAAGAAGCTCTGAAAGTTAGATTATTTTCATTGTCGTTAACTGGATCGGCTTTCACAAGGTTGTCATCATTGCCACCAAGTTCTAGGCCGAAAGCAGTTGGGCCGGCTCAAGGCCCAACTCGGCCTGGCTTGGCTCAAACGGGTCAGCTCGGCCTGCGGCTCAGCAGGCAGGCTCGGCACACGGGCTGCCTAGGCGTGGTAGGCCGGCTCGGCTCAGCAGGCCAGCCCACCGTCCATTTCCTCCTCCTCTCTCTCTCTCTGACAGAGCAGGCCTAGGGGGCAGCGCCCCTTGCTCCCCCTAGCGGGTGGGCCCCACTTGTCGGTCTCACTTAAGATTTAGTGTGGCGGCCAGATCCGATGTGGCTCGGGCCCGTGTGGTTCTATGTGCATGTGGGTTGGTGTGTGTGTGTGGTGTGCGCCCCGGGCGTGTTCGACGAAAGGCCGCACTGGCCTGGCCGCGATGCGAACGCGATGTCATGACGTCGCTGCGTGTTCACTGCGCAGAGTAAGGCTGTTGCGGGGTCAAGGCACGGCGCCGGTAGGACGACAGCGGGGCAGGCAAGGCGAGAGGCGTGCACGGCTAGATCTAGCGGCGGTCCTTCCCACGCGTAGGCTTCCGGTGTTCTGGGTCTGCGTGTGTCAGTGGCGCGTGCGGGGCGCTGGTGTTTCAGACTCGCTGCCGGGACAGGGCAGTGCACGCACGCGCGCGTGGGTGGTTGGTGGGGGGTGGGGGGAGTGTTCTGGTGTTCCAGGCCCGCGGCGGCATGCCAAAACCGGCGAGGCGGGGTGTCGATGGTGAGGTGGCGGAACAACGGCCATGGCTCGAGCGGCTGGCCAGTGCAAGACATGAGCGTGTGCGCGCAGGCAGCTGGAATCCAAGGCCGTGGCATGGGTGTGACGCGTGCGGTGCTTCAGCAAGCCGGGCCGCAGCGACATCGCAGCTGCAAGGGTGGACGAGGGTGACAGCAAGGCCCCTGCAAGGAAACGGGATGGGTGGTCCTAGGCTGGCTAAGGACGGCTCATCGGCCGCGCAAGGCAAAACGCCGGCAGTAGGGGGATGGACAGGAGAGGTGGCGATGCTCACCAGCTAGGCTCGCAGGCGAGGGTCTCGGTGCGGTGGCGGGTCCACGCAGGTGAGTTGGGGCCGTAAAGGACGCGCGGCTATGGGGGCATGGACGTACGGGCGTAGGCTCGGTGAAGCTCCCCCGGACGGCGGCAACGGCGGCCTCCTCCTCCTCGTGGCAGCGACGGCTACGTCCTCCTCCTTCTCCTCTCGCCCCCCTCCTGGTGCAACGGCGGCGTCGAGCTCTGGGTGGATCTGCTCTCCTTCTCCTCCTCCTCTCCTCCTCCTCTTCCTTACCTCCCTCTCTTCGAATTGGGCAGCAGTGGCGGTCTGGGTAGGGGAAAGCTAGCTAGGGTTTGGCTTGGCCGGTTGCGCGAGGACGGTGGGGATCCTCGACGTCCATGCCATGGACACATGGCGTGGATCCTAAGAGGTCCTAGGCTATGGTTCGGGCGTGAGCGCAAGGCTTGGTGGCCGACAGGGGGAGGTGCGGCGGCAGGCGTGATGCGAGCAAGGCAGCGTGGCCGTTGCGTTGCTTTGGCGCGGAGCAAGGGAGGCGAGGCGCTGGGGGCGGGTGCGCGCGCAGGTGGAGGTGGCGAGGGAGCGGGGTGCGGCGCGGCTGGAGGTGGGAGAAGGGAAAGCAGACGAGTGGGGTTGGGGTGGCAGCGGCAGCTGCGGGGAAGGCGAAGGGTCGCGCGGCGTGCGCGGGCGATAGGGGCGGCGAGCTGGGCTGGGCCGCGACGCGTGGGCTGTGCTCATAGGGGAAAGGGGGAAAGGGGGAAATAGGAGCTGGGCCAGGCTGTGCTCGAGTGGGCCGGTTTCGGGCTTCTAGCCCAAGTTGGCTTAGGGTAGTTAATATTTGAATTTGAATTTGAATGGCCCATTCAAATTTAAATTCCACTCAATTGAATCAAAAAAATTGGAAGCAATTCAACTAAGATCTAATCAACAATTTCAAACAAGGTAGATTGCAGTTAAATCCAAATGACTCTAAATTAATTCACACTAACATTTTAATGGTCCTTGGTTAAAAATGTTGAGTTGAATTACTTAAAGATTTCGAGATAGAGAGAGCCCATGCTTATATTTGAAAATAGGTAAAGCGCATACACGAAAAGTTTTTAAAAATTCAAAATTTTGCACAATTATAACATTCCGGAAAAACCCGAGATGTTACATCTTGTAACGCTGTATCGTTCGATCTCTTGCTAGATCTTATAGAATCACAGTTACTTAGCCTTGTTTAGATCTATCGGCTTATATCTTTTAAATATGTTGCTTAGCTACTAGGAGAAGATTGATTTCTTTATAGAAAGCACCAGACTAGTCATCATTAGCCAATAGTTTCTTATCTTTATCTTATTTAATCTTTTATTGCACCTATATCTTGTCGTAACTAGATTCATCAGCATGTAGCCTTTAGTTTACCACCCTGTTGCCAATGCTGTCTCGGTTATGTCCGATCCGATTGGTGATGATGGTAGATTAATTATTATTGGTTTGATGGTTCTTTTACAACAAGGTAGATGTTCAATAATCACTTCATCCTCGTTGGACTGCTTCGTCGGACTGCTAGCCGATGGCTTTTATTGGGGAACTGGCGGATAAGTTATTTTTACATCGGATTCCCAGCCGATGTACGCTTTAAACATCGAGCCTAAATTTAATATTTTGTATCAATATCGACCGATTGGTTTATATTATTATTTATCTGTCAGGATCAATATCAGACATATAGCTAATCATTTAAAATTATATCGACATCGGCTGATATTGCTACATTGGCCTATAGGCTGATCGGATCTTTTCATCTATTTTGTCAGTTGCAGGATCAAACTTGCTGGCATACTAGGAACCTCAAGATTTGGGACCTACCTTGGAGCTAAGCGGATCCCCTAGGCCAGAGCGTTGCACGTGAAAAATCATCGTCCAATCGATCTTTTGGCGGCAACACAAACCAACTCACAAAAAGGTTTAGGACGAGGAATTTTCAATAAAACCAAATTCCTGTCACAAGCGCTATGATTGCTACGTAAAGTCGTAAATCTTCCTTGTGGACACAGAACATATTGACAGTTCAATTTAGATACCTTCTTACGCATAGTATGCAATAAAAGAGCTAGAGCAGTCAGGTAAGCCATTGTCTCAACAAATGCCAACACAGTGAACTGACATAGAGAAAAAAGTACAGTTTCGCTTTACAGGCATTAGAAACAAAATTAAGTTAAAATTTTTTAGCTGCACTGATGAGGGTCATTTTTAAGTTGCTGTGCTGGTAATCAAGCAACAGACGGTGCCACCAGGGACCCAACTCAAATCCAGCTTTGAAGTCGCCATATATTAGTCATCCCATGTTGAATATACCTCCAAACCTGGAAGCACGTAGGATGAATATGAAGCAGTGTTTGCCATGCTGTTTAAGAACACCGGGATAGTCAAGAAGTACTCACAGTTGCACAGTGAGTTTTATTTTTACCAAATGCACAGTGGGTTTTTTTGGTATGTGAAATTACAGAAAATGGACAACTGTATATAGATACCTACATATATAATTGTACATCGTCCAGTACAAACTATCATCGTTCTTCTTTACCAAGTACTCTGTGTAGACACCAGCTAGTTCTGAAAGACAAGCAGAAAGTATCCAAAGCTTGTAACCCTGCAATGGTGCTGGGAAATGCCAATCACATGGTGCATCTCCACATCTTTTCACCTGCAAGAGACGGTAAGTTTTAATTCAGCCCAAGTACAAATAATAAGCTACATAGCATAGTTAAACCTTATACTGTTTAGTTCAAATGAAAACAGCAAATGACACCGACAAAACTCAATTTGTGCTGTTAGTTTATTGATATCAGATACAAAAAGAAGAATTCCTCTGGTCAACTAACTAGATACCTTAACAAACTACCCAAAGCTTTTAGTGTATCTAGCATTTTGTGATAGGTTGTGATTTTGGTAGACTTTATGAAATTATATTACTGTATATACCAAACAAATTGAGCCTTATATACTGCGTGTAGATAAGACTCACAATAAAAAATGATAGCCAGATGTTATTTGATTACGTGGTCACTTTTTCCAAGAATAAGCCCATGTTTCATTAAAAAGAAAACGTTTAGAAGTGAGCACCCCAATCACTACAAGAATCGTGAGTTTTGCTCAAGTGCCCGGGGGTGATTGCTTTCTCTATTGTTTTCTGCTGCAGTTGCCGACGGTTTTCTAGTGTAACAAAACAATTTCCCAAGAGTGAAAGTAATTCCCAGACAAACAATTCCCGACCAACAATATCTGAAGACATACGATAAATGTACTTGATCCCGTCGGCCACTTTGATCAGTACTCTCGGGATTGGGTTTAAATCCAGTTGTGACATGTGCCAAGGCAAATAAACACCAATTAACAAGTTCAAGTATGGTCATGCTTAGCTTAAATGCACTTTAAATAAAATAAGAACTCTGCGATGATAAAAGCAGAGATATTTTCATACTATTAACAAACCTGGCTAGTAGTTGTACATTTTCTCAGGAGCAAACAAAAAGTTTCATCTCCTTCCGCTGCTATACCCGTACACTATAGTAATTCGTGCAGTCCTAGGCGGCCGGTTCAAGTTTCGGACTGTTCCTGTAACTAGGACCATCCTAGAAATCAGTTTCTAGTGGCATCCCATATTATAGCCTATCCCTACAATTTACAAATGCTTGCTAAATTTAATATAAAATAATAATTTACCTTACCAAGATATAAGTATTTTTTTGAGCAAAACCTTACCAAGATATAAGTGATTTTGTGTTGTGTTGTATTTTGGTCTAGCCCAAACACGACACACTCGGACACCATCATCGTGCTTGAAGCGGCCTGGCCCATATAAGTTGTGTCATGCCTAGGCTGGAGGTGCGGCACAGTGGGCCCACATTACGCCCCGTTTAACGCCTAATTGCTCACTCGATTGCCCACAGTAGCGGATCTACAGGGGCTAGGGGGCACCAGCCTCCTGCTGGCTGCCACCTCCATCAGAACAAGGGGAGCTAAAGATGGAGAAAGTGAAGGGAAAAGAAGAAAAAGAAGAGAAAAGATTTAGGTGAGAGAAGAGGAAGAAGAAGAAGGCTTCAGCCCTCCTATGGCTGTGACTGTGAGCTGGGTGCGCTCCTAATCGCTCAGGTAATTAAGATGTGTCATCCACCTTAGCTGGATCAAAACTTGCTTGGCCAACGCTCCCTGTGAACCCCATAATTCATTTCATCCTCCCAATCTTCTCTCGTGTCACCAGACTCGCACTACGGTGGTGGGCACAACAGTGTTGAAGCTCGCGTCACGCGCGTAGGAGCATGGCGCTGCCGAGACCCACCTCTCCGGAGCTCATGTACAACGTTAGCTTGCCAATGATTTGATCGAGCAGTTCCTTGATGATGCCCTTTGAACCGCGGCGTCCATGCAAGGATATCTGTGAGAAGGGCCCATAGGTAAGCCTTTTGTTGTTAGGGTCTGGAAATTTTCAGGGAAAGTTAGGATTTCTTCATCTAAGGAACTTATATATGATAAGAAATAGTTGTGCATCATAATATAATGGCAATGATTATTTATCTATTTTGTTTATCTCATAAAACATATCATGATGTGAACAACACTCTATGGTCCCGTTTGAATCTACCCGGCTAATTGGATGTTTAGCTATTTAAAAGATGTATAGCTGCGAATTAGTTGGTCATGTTTGGATCCATCCTAATTAAAATTTGCTATTTATCCATTAGTTGGTGGATCCAAGTAGACCTATCTCACCTCAAAGCCAACTAAGAATAACGACTAAATAAATAGGTATTGTATACACACTGAGCTTGAATTAAGTAGGACTAATTCACACATACAAAATAGGCACATACAGGCAACCAATTAATAATTAATGAAACCGTAAAAGGCCAGGCACCAATAGGACGAGCCCGTGAAATCACTTCGTCGTCATATATCTATGCATTCTCTAGACTCGGTGGATGTGAACGTAAATCGGGAGACTGGCCCTGCTTACGTTGACATTGACCAGCGGTGTCGCTACCGTTTTCTGGTGCCGTGGTGGGAGTTGGGGTGGTGGGTACATACAATGATTCCCTCCCCTGTGGAAGCACGACCAACGGACGCCATCTAGAGAGTTCCAAGGGGTCTTTTCCTTCGTGGCTACGACATGTTTGGTGGGGGCCAGCGGCCGGCCCCGTGACTAGTGGTGTGGCCCCCTCATTCCGTTCCCACCGGATGACGGGAACAGCCAGCCTCGGCACGCCGGGAGACGAGACGTGCAAGGCCATGTGCGTGCGAACGAAGCTCTCAGATCCATCCAAAGCCAAGTAAAAGGCGCAGGCGTGTTCGTCCGCTCCGTCAACAGAGAAGAGTAACGGCACGGCGGGACCACGGACCGGGGCGGGCACACGGGACGGGACTGGAGCGAGTCAGGAACCGGTCAGCGCCGGCGCCGCCTCGCTCACCCAATACGGCCGGCCGGCCGGCTGCGGCATCCGAATTCCCGAAATCGCCGTGTCCCTCTGCCGCTTCTGCTGCGTGCCTGCCTGCATCTGGAGTTGTGGACTCTGGGTACACGCGGGCGCCCGGATCAACGAACCCAGCCACCAGCACAGCCGCCGGGCCGGTCGCCGGCCCTGCAGAGTGCTGACGAGACGAGTGACGACGACGCCCAACCACCCACCCCAATCACAGCCGCCGCTGGCCTGCCTGGTCGGTCAAGACCCGGGACTAGGCCCAGCGGGGATGACGGGAGGAATACTGCGTCCACAAGAGTTGCCATACGGGGGGACCGCCGCCTGGGGGGAGTCGGTATTAATAGGGGAGGGAGTCCACTGCTCCACCTCCACCTCCACCTCCACCTCCACCATCGTAGCCAACCAGCCCACTTTTCCTTGACTTGACCCACGCGGCGTCAGCTCCTCTGCTCCGCGAAGCCGGAGCGCTTTTTTAAAGGTTGCAAACCAAGCGCCGAGGGGAGCTGCGGCTGCGGGTGAGGAGGAGCATCAGAAAGGAAGAAGGACAAGAAGAAGAAGAAGAGGAGGAGCCATGCTGGACCATCTCGTCGGGCTGGTGAAGGTGCGCGTGGTGAGGGGGGTGAACCTCGCCATCCGCGACCTCCGATCCAGCGACCCCTACGCCGTCGTCCGCATCGGCAAGCAGGTCCGTTACATCCTCCTCCCCTTTCTTCCTCATGCCTGCTCGCTGCCGTGTTCTTTCGAAGACAAGTTTTCGGAATTTCCTTGGATTATTTTGCCTGACCAAGAGATCTGTCGAATTTCATTTTCCCTGATTAGGAGTTCCCCTGTTTTAGTTGCCCGTCTCCTTTCACGGATGCGTGCGCGCGTGCTGACTGTGATTATTTTTTCAACATTCCGCAGAAGCTGAGGACGAGGGTGATAAAAAAGAATACCAATCCGGAATGGAACGAGGAACTCACCCTCTCCATTGAAGACCCTGCACATCCTGTCAAACTGGTATGCGTCCCCTTCCGTTTCATTACTCCCTTTCTTTCCTCCGTCTGTCTTTTTCTTTCGAAGACAAGTTTTCGGAATTTTCTTTTTATTCATAAGTTATTCAGAACCATGCATGAGTAGCAGAAGGAATTAGTTTACTGCTCCACGTTGCACAGCACACATGTCATTTTTATTCATAAGTTATTCATTATTACCGGGCTTTCTCGATATTCTCAGTTTGTAGTGGTACGAAGCATTCCTTTCCCATGCTTCACTGCTATGTATAGTAAAGAAAAACATGTCTCTCCAGATATTGTAATTTCATATGCTAGCTCAGGGCTCATCCTGCAGTCATTACTTCCAGAGGAGTAAATGTTTCCCCTTCTTGTTTTCTTATTTAATTTCTGAATCTTACTGAATAACTTCCATATTTGTGGAATTAACTTTGTATATTCTTACATGTGACTGACTGATCGAATTGATGCGCACTTGTGATTTGCCTATTCCAGCCAAATAAATTTCAAATTAAGCCGTATTTAGGATCTTTTAAGCTTCCTAGGCTGAATGTTTAGTTTCCTGAAGCTCGGTATTGTTTTAATATTTCAATCTAAAGGAAAAATATAAATACGTGATCGAGGCAAAATTGGATAAGGGGCCTGAGAAGATGCAAACTTGAGCTAGAAAGTAGCCATCCCTGAACTTTCATAGTTGAAACACTGATTCCATGTCCTTTCAGAAGATGTGCTACCTAGCTATTTTACGGCAACCGCCACTGAACATTTATTCTTAAAGAGAGAAACGAATGCTTATATTCTCCGTTATCATGCATTGACAGTGATGCTTCTTTCTCAATCTCCAGGAAGTGTTTGACAAGGACACATTCGTCGATGATTCGATGGGCAACGCGGAGCTGGACATCCGCCCGTTGGTTGAGGTCGTGAAGATGAAGCTCCAGGATGTTGCCGACGGAACCGTGGTAAAGAAACTGGTGCCCAACAGGCAGAACTGCCTTGCCGAGGAGAGCTCGATTTACATCTCCGAGGGGAAGGTGAAGCAGGACCTGGTTATCAGGCTGAAGAACGTGGAGTGCGGGGAGATAGAGCTCCAGCTTCAGTGGGTCGACCTCCCTGGCTCCAAGGGTGTATGAGCTCAGCGCTGCCATGCTGTTGTCTGTCAGGATTCTCAGGGTTTCTTGAGTAAAAGTAAAATTCAAGTGAGGGATGTAAGCTAAGGATGATTATGGTACAGCAAGTGCTGATTAGGATTTTAATGTTGCTCCATGATTGTACATAAGGGGTTGTTTGGACCTCGTGTTTTGTGAGAACCAGATTTCATAAAACTGTGTTTAGTCTTACAACCTTTAAAACAATGTTTGGATACTCAAACTAACTTGGGTTTGCCGAAAACAAGCTACTCGGAAACCCAGAGAAGTGAGTTCGGTGGCTTTTCATAAAACCAGAGCTGGCACTTTCGTGCCTCGACAAGTTGCGCTAGACCACTTCCCCGTGTCTTCCATGAACACAACTACGAGAAGCGGAGGAGGTAGCCTAATGGCTTGTTCGCATGATGGCATACGAGGCTGCACATGCAAACACCGTTCCTTGCACAGGTACGCATGGTGTCTGTTGGTGGAGAGTACCTTTTGGCGTGAAGAAGCACTACAATAGTCTGTGGAATGCCGACGACACCTTTGGAATAGAAATCAATTTTCTATCCAACAGGGACCGTCCCATCAATTACACTTACAAGGGTATTTTATAGAAGGCGGCTCACCTATACTTCTCTATTATTACACCTTTTTACCCCTCAACCACTATATTCCTTGAATATTCTAGAGGCATACAGTAATTTCCTATCTAACCACCTTTTACAGCTCATCACGCTTTTCAGGTGAACCTCGACACGACGGTCTTCCTTGTCATCGACCTTCGGCATTTGTGCTCCGTGAGGTCTTCAACCGCCCCTTCGGGTGAAAACCTAGCGTTGCCTTTGGCTTCCCGGTCCTTCGGGATGGCCTCGCCTTCGTGACCCTTCGGTCCGCCCGAAGACCTTGACCCACTCCCTGGAGCCGCCTGGGAGATCGGTCTAATCTTTCGGTCTTCAACCCTTCGGCTCGATCCGAAGGTGGCGCCCCCCAATAGTTAGCCCCTCGAGGGCGAGGGCCTTCCTCGGAAGTCTCGAGGCCTCAACCTTTTTTGTTGCGTGCAACACGACCCGAAGCGCCACCCTCAGATCGTCGAAGCTGAGTGGAGGGATCCGTTGTGTTACTGCAAAAACAACAGAGACAGAAAATAAAAACAACAAATAGTAATTAAAAAAAGGAAATGGAAAATGAAGAAGAAAAAATATGGCAAAGAGGGAAAAAGATCGCCAAGCCCCTCAGCCTTTCGCGAAAACCCGCTAGCAACGGTAGGAGATAAAGGAGCAAAGATGACTTTTTGCTGCGCCGCCGCCCCGGTGCGCCATATATAAGCTGCGCCTCCCGTCGCTTTCCTTACGCTTTCCTTGTGCCTTGCTTCCTTCAAATCTTCGGCTCACATTTTGCATTTGAGCCTTCTTCCACCGTTGCCTATCCAAGCCTTCGCTTACTTTGCCTCTTTTTAGGCCTTTGCTGGCAATTGCATCGCTTTCGACTCTCATGGCGCCAAAGACTGAACGTGCGAAGCCCCCGACCCAATCTCTTGGATAGAGTGGTGTCACCGAAGCCGTGCTTGCCGACATGGTCCGCCGAGGGCAAATTGTTGCTGGTAAGGCCCGCCCCCTAAGACTAGCGAGACTTCGGCCCATCCGGAGGCAGATGAAGTTGTCGTGTTTCAAGATTTGTTCACTGCAGGGCTTCGCTTTCCGCTAGACCCCGTGTTTGTGGATATTCTTCGGTTGCACAACATATTCCTACACCAGCTGATGCCCAACTCAATTGCACGCCTCAACCTGTACTTCTGGTTGGCGAAAACATGCTGATTTAAACCTTCAGCCGAAAACTTAGCCTTCATCCACCAGGTGCACTATTAGCCAAAGACAATCACTATGACGATCACTGATGGCACCAAAGGTGAAGCCGAGGCCTAGTACGGTTGCTACAACTTCACCTAGCGGGAGCTAGTTTCTAGCATCGTGACTGCATACGAGAACAAATGGCTGGTGGACTGGACTTCGTACTGGTCTACCACAAAGTCCTGTTGGATGAAGCCATCTAGAGCCACCGCCTTGTTACGGATAGGATTCGGAACTTGGGCGAGACTCCTCGGGTTGACATCGAACGCATGGAGGATCGTTTGGCCTTCGTTGCCATGCTTCGGGAGGTGTCGAAGGTGTTCAGCATCCGCAACCTCACCGAAGAGGAAGTCGCATGCCGCTACTGGCCATTGAAGGCTGGTTGGTCTATGAAGGCCTAGCTGCTGGAGGCGCAATGGACCGGAGGGATTCCTGTACCGAACTTTGCTGCCTCTTTCAACCTCAAGAAACATCATGAGTATTCTTCCTGGTGTTGCACTTTGATTTCTCTTCTTCATTTTGTATTTTATTCGTTTTGTATTTTAACAGTAGTTGCATTTGTACAGAAATCAACGCAAACTCTGTGGAGAGTTGGGCCGATGACATCCTAGGGGCTGAGTCTATTAGCGAATACAAAGCCATTTTCCAGAAGTTGGGTGGGACTGAAAGTGTATCTAGGCCCCTAATGGGTTTTGGTGAATTGAATGACCAAATGATTAAAGGACTAACATGTTTGTTAAGGAGTTGTTGAGCAGAAATTTATTTATGAATTAATTTATGATGTTGGCTCATGTGTTATGCAATCAAATAAAGGGATATATTGAAGAATGACAAGCAATATGCAACGAAAAATAGAAACAATTTGTTATGAATATCTAAAGTGATTTCTATCTATGGCTTGGCATCATGAAGAATGACTTGTGTGATTGCAAATGAATATACGAAGACACAGATTTAAAAGCTAGAGATACACAAACAAAGCCTAGCTCAAAGAAGGTAAGATAAGATGAAGGGATGAAGCAAGTGACTAGGCAACGAGGAGCTAAGCAAAGTATGGTCAAGCGACAGCTTGGGCCACGATATCTTTGTGATAGGGGCGAGCATCATGGATCCACCAAAGTATGATCTTTAGGGAGCTAATTACGGATTAGAACTCCCAAACTGTGCAGCACGGCCTAACCGGGCAGCCTTGCGGCCGAGGACGGCCCATCAGCTGAAGGAACGACAAGGGCCCAGTATCAGGCCTAGACACGGGGCGTGAGCCACCTCGCCCGACCCCGAGGGGGCAGGCTCTATCTCGCCCGACCCCAGGGGAGCGGGCTCAGCCTCATCCGACCCATATGGGAGAGGTTTCCGCCTTGCTCGACCTCGGGGAATGAGCTCGGCCTCGCCCGACCTCGAGTGTACGGATGCGGCGGCACTCGTCTTAGGGACGTGGGAGCCTTAGGGCCCTGCGGGACTAAAGGCTCACATCGGAGGTCAAGCCTCTGACACGAGAACAGGAGAAGGCATGCCTCGACATGACCTCCAGAGCCGACAGGCCGTCACGGCGAGCCCCCGTTGCCTGCCGCGCCGGGGGTTAAGCCGCAAAACACGCCAGAGGCTCACACCGCTTGCCTTGTCAGAATGCACGTCCCCCACCGTGCGAGTTGGGGGCCCGTGCCACCTGTCCTGTTAAGGCACACATCGCACGTCGCGCCAGGGAGCGGCGTGGGGACACCCCTGGCGTCATCTACAGGGTCCATGGGGCCCATGTAAAGGGAAGGAAAGTAGCGGGATCCTGGCGACCCTCCTCTTTCTACTCTCTCTATTTCTCTCATGTATTCAACCCCTGCCTGTTGGCTTATGAAAGGGAAAGGAAGGACCCCCGTAGGGGGGACCGAACTCTCAGACAATCGCATGACACTTTGCCACCAAAGACTTGGGAGCCCGTTTCCTCTCTCGACTATTTGTAACCCCTACTGCAAACCAGTGCAAGAACACGAGCAACCCAAACTAGATGTAGAGACATTTCGCCTGAACCAGTATAAACCCTTATATCTTTTTTACAGACCATCTGAGCCAGATGCACAAACACAAATTCATTAGTCCGCAGTTTGAAACACCGACAATTGGTGCACTAGGTAGGGTCCTTTTGTGCATCTCGTCGATTCCACCAGGTTGCGGATGGCCAATCACGCCGGAGGATGGGCCTCGAGTGCGCTCGTGCATTTCGGGAGCCTAGACTTCATTATCGCCATGGAGGGGGGCTGGAGCTAGTTCACATTCGGGTCCGACCCCCTTGCACCACCGACCTCTACCCCATCTCATTGCGGCTTTTGAGGGGTTGCGGCTGAGCACCCAGAGGATTACGCCTCTGAGGGCAGCGGGCCCCTCAATTTTGATTGCGAGAGGCTGGGGCGATAGCTCCACGCCTTCCTGGGTCCTCGACCGACCCAGGAGGACTTGCGCCACGTTCTCTTCTCGCTTGCCAACGTGACGGCGCAGCTTTCCAGAGGAGAACCGCTCCCCCCGGAGATCATGACCGGGAGCATTCCGACAGTGTTCCTTTTTGGCTTGCACAACGTGGCCCAGGATGTAGAACGCCTCATAGCGTTGTGCTTTGATTCTCTCCCCACGGACACTGAGTTCATGGGGATGATGGATTACATCTCAGAGTCCTTCCATGACCTCCTCGCGGGGGAATCGGAGGCAATCTTTGACTCCAACTATAGCGGGGGAAGACATCACCCCTCGCGCGAGTGCTTCATGGCGGACCCCCCCTAAGGCGCAGTTTGAAAGCGCCCACAATGGAAACACTCCCCTCGACATCTTCGACGGTGACGTCCGGGAGAGAAACCAAGCCCCACCGTGCGTGTGGTTGGAGCAGCTGCAGGAGCGGCAAAAGGAGCTCAAGGAGGCGCGCCTCCAACTAGAGTAGGAACACGCCAAGCTCGAGCACGAGATCGGACGCAGCGGAGACGGTGGGCGTGCACGCACCAACGCCCGCGACGCCAACTGGAGGATCCTTGAAGATGAAGAGGAACCCCCACTCTTCGCCTGAGTGAGCCAGAACGTTGCTGCCGCAATAGCTCTATTCGAAGGACTCCCGGAACCTGTGGTGCCCACGGCGCGTCGTGCCCACCACAAGCTGCGTATGCTCCTTGACCATGCGGCGCGACAACAGGTAGAGAGCTTGATGTCTAGGTGATGCGGGCCCAACGCCAGCCATCACCCCTCTACGATGAGGGGTGTCAAGGACGCGTTCGTCCACCAAGCTCAGTATTGGGGAGAAGGTCCCGTGAACGCCCCCGTTCGGTTACGCCCCAGCGTCGACTGCGACGCGCACCTCACCCTCAGCGCCCGCAAGTGTGGGAACGAGGACAAGCAAGCAGTTTCAAGCTGAGGGTACCACCCTCGCCATGACGGACGCCATGACAGTTCTGAGGACCAAAGCCCAAGCCTCGATCTGCCAGGTCCTAGGGTTTTCAGCTCACGCGTCCGCCGCGCGGTGTTCCTGCCATGGTACCGTACCCCGGCAAACATCTTGAAGTATGCTGGGGAGATGAATACTGGCCTGTGGCTCGAGGATTACCAGCTCACCTACCAGGCTGGTGGGACGGATAGTGACTACTTCATCATCCGCAACCCGCCACTGTTCCTTGCCGACTCGGCCCGGACGTGGCTCGAACATCACCCCTCCGACCGGATCGTGTCGGAGGAAATCTCCAGCCGGGTGGCGGAATGCACCCACCTAATCCTAGTCTAGGATGAGTTTGGGGGAAGTCAAGGAACGCGAGATCAAGAGGCCAATGAACATGGGGAACACACAGGGATTTAGAGTGGTTCAGGCCGCCGGAGCGTGAAACCCTACGTCCACTTGTGTGTTGTATTGCTTGTGGGCTTGAAGAAAAGCCTGGGAGAGCCTGTAAGACTTGAGAGAGCCTTGGGACCTTGTGTTCTAATGAGTGCGCTCTCCCTTTTATAGGCTCAAGGGGAGTGCGTACACTGAGCGGGGCCCGGACAGGTGGGCCTGGCTGCCTATTAAATAATATACACACTGGAGCCTTTAATGCCACAGATATAGAGATCTTCCGCTTCATCTTCTTCCTATAGTCCTCGATCGAGAAGTTGATGTGCGTATCTACAGCCAGGGTATGGTGTAACACGCTAATGTAAATTTTCTACTTTATACTAAATTTTAATTGGCTTTAATAAAGTTACTAAGGTTTTTCTTTGTTTAGCTTGTATTTAATCATAATTTATTTCACAAAGAATTAAAATTTATTTTAGGTTCAATATGTTTGTGCATTCATGCTGGTGCATAGGTTTTATTTGAACGAGTGCATAGGGTTTGAATTCAAAAAATTCATTTGAATTCAAATAGATTTGAGTTTCAAAAGAACCAGAAAAAGAAAAGGAAAAGAAATAGGAAAGCACACCTAGCTTTTAGCCCAGCGCGGCCTGCCCCTCTCTCTTTCCCCCTCGGGCCGGCTCCCTTCCCCGTGGCCCAACTCCTCTTTCTCCCCGCCTCCCTCAGCCCAGCTACCCGAGCCGCTCCCTCTCTCTGCCACCCCGACCACACTTGTCGGCCCCTTCTTCCTCCTCGCTCCACCGGCCGCGCAATGACCCGCCCGAGATCTCCGGCGAGCCTCTGCGCCGAGCCCGCACGCTGAGGATGCCCCACCGCCCCAAAAATAGGATCCCCAACCCCCTGCGCCCTTATCCCCTACCCCGTGGCAGACGCCCCAAACCCTAGCGCCACTCCCGCCTTGCTCCGCCGCGTAGATCCCTGCTTTGCCGTGGTCTCGCTGCACCACTGCACCCCAGTCCCGGCCAAACCCCGCAGTGGCTCCGCCTCAACCCCGGGAAGCTTCTCGAGCCCTGCAATCGAGCCCCCGACCCGTGCTACACCGGAATTCTGCCCGGAAGCTGCCGCTGGTGAGTAGCCCCGCCCGTGCAATTCCTCGCCACCGGTAACGCTCTGGCCTCCCTGACCCCTGTTGCACCATCCCAGAAGCACCCCGAGTCGACTCGTGGAGTCCAGGAGCCTGGAGACGCCCTGCATCGACCCCCTCCGCAAGCTCCACACCGACCCGCTGCTCGGACCTCGCCGCCGGCCACCCTGCGCTGCTTCTCCGGCCAATTCGAGCCCTCGATGAGCACCAGCGCCCTCTCCTGCCCCTTTTGCGCTAGATGTCGTAGACCATAGCCTGCTCCTGCAGCCGGAACACCGCACGCCGGCGACCTTCGCCGCGCAGACCCGCTGCCACCACCGCTCTCGCCGCCCTGAGCCTTGCCGGACCTTGTTGAAGCCCCAGGTGGACTACGCATGATGCGCTGATCCTCCCTGACCCAATCCCCATTCGAATCCCGGCCCGGAGCACCGAGTTCGGTGCACTCCGGCGACACGCCGCCGTGGGAAGTCGCCCCGGCTACCCAGCACCGCCATCCCTCGCCCGCGTCAGCCGTGAACCGTCCGATCCACCGCGATTAGATCGGACCGTCCGACCTACCGTTCAGATCGGACCGTCCGAACCCCCGCCGCCAGATCGGACCGTCCGATCCAGATCGGGTCTGAACCGTCTGATCCAGATCCGACGGCACAGATAAGAAGATACTGCTTCAGCTGTGCAGATTTGCTAAAGAGCCCCTGAGCTTTCCCGAAACCAACCCGCAGTCCATATTAGTTCAAAAGTAATTTCATTTAAGTCCTGTTTTTAGCGTCTAGGCCCCTGAGCTTCTTAGATATAGAACCCGCCGTCCAGCCCCTGTGTTTTTGCATGTTAGACCCTAGATCTAACCTTTAATTATGTTTAAGTCCCTAGTTTTTGCGCAGAACCCACTGGAAACTTCAGTTTTCTTACAGTTAAGCCCCTAGACCCTGTTTTAGCCCTAGTTTTCGCGTCTTAACTCCGTTTTAAGTGGTTTTCGCGCTCACGCGATCGTTGTAACGTGTAGAATAGCTTTAGCTCAGTTTTGTGTGCTGTTTTATTGTATTGTTGTACTATTTCTTATCTTTTGCCATTATTTGCATGTATGTGCCTGTGTGGACCATGCTTTGACGTTACGATTGTGAGTAGACATTGAGGCACTGGAGGAGTAGCAGGAGCCACCTTCTTCAGACGCGTTTGAGCAGCAGCCAGGAGAGTTTGAGGAAGGCAAGTATAACATGAACATCCTATCACTTTTAAATACACATTCATACTGCATTTTAATACTGTGTGCCTGTAAGGATTTCCTAGCCACTTTTATCCTTTATATAAATACCTTGGGTTGCATTTTGGTTAAGTTGTGCTAGGTGTTGCGCTATCACACATTATGGTCCTTTTTAATTAAATTTGATTAATGGTATATGCAACTTGATTTTGAGAGTGGCCCTCTATGCTGTGTGCTTGAGCAGCTCACGTCTCGTTAAAATATGTTTTTATAGAAACATGGTTTAGGGGCCAGCACGGTGCTTAGTGCTTGGTTGGCCACTTTCCATAAGGACCAGTTCATAGAGCAACAATCTGGGACAACCGCGCAACCACAAGACTGGAATGGGACGGTCTTGGCTTACTAATTAGGTCATTTTGGTTTAGGAGTAACTTACCTGCGGGGCAAGAGGGGTGGTAAGCTTCTATGGCTCTCGGGCTATGAGGCTTGGTCTGTGCTATGTGCTTGTACCACCTCGAGGCTTGCTCCATAGTTGCTGATTCAGAATCCTTAGCGGTTACACCTTACCAACGTGTTCTTTGTAACGGCCTTGTAGTGTGGTTACTAGTCATCTCACCCAAGGAAGTGTGATGAATAACTAGCGTAGCTCACGACTGGTGGGTAAAGATGTGCAACCTCTCGAGATGGTAAAACTGGTATACTAGCCGTGCTCACGGTCATGAGCGGCCCAGATCCTTCGTCTGATTTGTGGGGTTTATCTTTGGTGGTTTGGCTTGGATTTCAGTAGACTCATGAGTAATTTTAATCAATTATTCAGTAACTTGGGTTATGGTAATTCATCCACTTGTAGTAAGTAGCTTTAATAAAATTTGCCCAGATTAAAAGCTAACGCAGTTGAGTAAGCTAACAGTAGAGCCTCATAGTTTGTGTTATACTTGTTGAGTACAAGTTGTGTACTCACACTTGCCTTCTCTACTCTTCTGTTCTCTTTGGGATATCTTCGACTGCTGCTCAGTACCAGGCGACGTGGAGGACTACATCAGCGGACTTGACGATTTCTAGGCATTTGTCTCCCAGCCGATGTCCCTGTGGCGCCCTGTTCTTCATGTAGTTGTTTTACGCTTCCACACTCCTTGAACCGATTCTTGATTTGGTTGTAATAAAGAATTCAGTTACAATCTATTCGCTTTTATTTCATGATATGTGTTGTGATATCTTGATAATTCTGTTGTATATATGTGTGACTTGATCCTGGCGCATATATGATTGCTCGGTTTATGTCCTTGTAAATCGGGTGTGACATATGGTCATGTGCCGCCTTACCGGCACAGTGCCTGCTGCCAGTGACATGCACAGTGGAAGACGTGCTGTCACAGTTGGGTCAATTCCCGCTGACAGGCAAAGGGGCTATGTTGACCTGCCACGCCGTAGCCTCCATGCAAACTGTAGCAGTGCACGCCGCGGCTCTCCTGCAGCAGATCATAATTACCCTTTGCTCATGCGCGCGGCGCTGTGATGTGACTACGCGCCGCCTGCCCGCGCGCAGAGCACGTTGACGCAATGCACCTCCTCGGTAATAGGTGGGCTTACCGTGGTGTCAGCATACCTGCCCAACGTGTCAGTGGACAACCCACGCCTTGACCCGGGCTTGCGCACCCCCACCTACCTGCATTTAATGCGGTAGTTGGGCTGGCGTCCCGCAGAAGGCTGGTTGCCACCAGACACGTGGCAGATCTGGCTTAGCAACCGCTTCCTCAAGGGCATGTGGCGGCTTCGGACCTCCTCCCCGACGGGAAGGGAGGTCCGGGCGCCCGAGGCGGCCCAGGTGCACAGGCCCCCAGGGGGTCCGGCTTCCACACGTGGTGGCACCGGACCACCCTGTAGTGGTTCGGGCCTGTGGTGGCCGTTCCTGAGCACCTTGTCCTCGTGAGCTCGTATAGGCACTGGTCCTGGCAGAGCGTGGGGAGAGGTCAGGGAACCGTGTCCCCAGCTGTCAGGCCCGGGCCGTACGCCCCATCACCCAAAGGCTTAGTGCGAGGTTACGGATAACCTCGCGCCACTCGGGCTGGACACACTAGCAGGAGGTACCCCTGTCAGTATGTATCGACAGATCTAAAGGAGATATTCATGGGGAATTTGTAGGGCACCTACGAACGCCCTGGAATCCCATGGGACCTCAAGAACTGCCAGCAAAAGCCTGGAGAGATTCTCCGTGAGTACATTCAGGGCTTCTCTAGGGAGTGCAACGCGTTGACAAACGTCACCGATGCTGGCGTTATTGGGGTGTTCCTGTCTGGGATGACCTGCCAATCCCTAGTGCACAAGCTGGGATGCAAGAGCCCGCGGACCACTAAGGAACTCAACGACATCACGACGAGCCACGCGTCGGGTGAGGAGACGGTTGGAGCAATCTTTGACCATGCCAAGGGCAAGGCAAAGCGCGACAAGAGCACCGGCGAGGGCGCCTTGAACCGCCCTGGGGAGAAGAAGAACAGGAGGAACAACGGGGTCCCATAGGAGCCGCAGCCGATTGTAAGGGAGGTAAGGCGGCCGCTGGGGAAACCCCCGATCATTTTAAGAAGATGCTAGAGAAGCTGTGCCCAAACCATGACTTCCCCATCAAGCACCTATACAAGGACTGGGCCCTATTGAAGAAGTATCTGTATGGGGGCTCCAAGAGGGGGTAGCAGAGGAAGAAGCCCGTGCCGGGGGAAGGTGACACCAAGGGGAAGGACGACGGCTTCCCCACCACCGACGGTTGCCTCATGATATTTGGCGGGCTGGCCGCCTATGAGTCCAGGCGCTGCCAGAAGCTCACACGCCGGGAGATCTACACGGCCGAGCTGGCTATGCTCACGTTTCTCCGGTGGTCGAAGTCGATGATCATCTTTGACTAGTTCGACCACCCGAGCAGCATTCCGCAGCTAGGGAGGTGCCCGCTCATGGTCGACCCGATCATCGGCACGAAGCGCCTCACCAAGGTACTGATGGACGGGGACAGTGGCCTCAACATCATGTACGTCGAGACCCTGGATGCCATGGGCATCGACCGGTCACGCATTTGGCTGTCTGGAGCGCCATTCCACGGCATCGTGCCAGGGAAGCAGGCGATACTGCTCGGGCAGATTGACCTGCCCGTAACATTCGAGGATCTAACCAACTACAGGATGGAGACCCTCACCGATGAGGTGGTCGAATTCACGGATCCTACCACGCCGCCTTGGGGCGGCCGTGCTATGTGAAGTTCATGGCCGTCCCCAACTACATGTACCTCAAGCTCAAGATGTCGGGCCCGTGTGGGGTCATCACTATCGGCTCCACTTTCTAGTGTGCCTACTAGTGCGAGGTGGAGAGTTGCGAGCTTGCCTCGGTGGTCAACGCCTTTGAGGAACTCGTAGTCATCCGGGAGGAAACCGCGGAGGAGGCGCCCAACTCCAGGAGGAGCATCAGATCCTTTGAGCCCGTGGAGGCTGCCAAAGAGATCCTCATCGACCCCAACAACTCGGGGGACAAGAGGGTGCGGATCGGCAGAGAACTCTCCTCCAAATAGGTAAGCGCGCTCGTCAACTTCCTCTGCACCAATAAATACATCTTCGCGTGG
This sequence comes from Panicum hallii, assembly GCF_002211085.1. NCBI lineage: Eukaryota > Viridiplantae > Streptophyta > Magnoliopsida > Poales > Poaceae > Panicum > Panicum hallii. The sequence continues at coordinate 19,829,636 of NC_038042.1, forward strand.
AAGCCCTCGGATATGCCGGGCATACCGAGAGAAGTCATTAAGCATGCCTTGAAGATCAGGCCAGGCTCTAAGCCGGTGAAGCAATGTCTGTGCTGTTTCGATGAGGAAAAGCGCAGCCCCATCAGCGAGGAGATCGCAAGACTTTTGGCGGCCGGATTTATCAAGGAGGTGTATCACACTGAGTGGTTAGCCAATCCTGTTCTTGTATGAAAAAAGAGTGGGAAATGGAGGATGTGCGTTGACTACACGAGCCTCAACAAAGCGTGTCCAAAGGATCCCTTTCCTTTGCCCCGCATAGATCAGGCAGTTGACTCGACTTTAGGGTGCGAAACCCTCTGCTTCCCTGATGCGTATTCCGGGTACCATCAAATATCATCACCCCCTTCGGATTGTACAGTTACGTTACCATGCCATTCGGTCTGAAGAATGAGGGGGCTTTGTATTAGCACTACATGCTCAGGTGTTTCGGTGACCTCATCGGGCGAACCGTTGAGGCATATGTAGATGACACGTGGTCAAGTCCTAGCAGGTCGACCAGCTGGTGGCCGACCTAGAGCTAACCTTCACCAGACTCTAAGCGAATAGCATCAAACTCAACCTCGAGAAATGCATTTTTAGGGTTCCTAGGGGAATGCTGCTCGATTTCATTATTTTCGAGCACCGCATCGAAGCCAACCCGAAGAAGATTGTAGCCATCACCAAGATGGACATGATTCAGTACCTCAAGGGTATGAGGCATCCCTCGAAGACACGATGGACCAGCTCGATGAAGCACGCGATGTCGCCCTGCTCCGATCAGCCAAGTACCGGCAAGCACTGCGATGATATCACAGCCACCGAGTGCTGGGTCGGGCGTTCAATGTCGGTGACCTAGTGTTATGCTTCATTCCGAGAAATAAGGATCACCACAAGCTCTCCCCGCCTTGGGAGGGGCCTTTCATCATCGCCGAGTTGCTCCAGCTAGGCCCCTACAGGCTGCAGACCGCCGATGGTGAAGTCTTCACCAAGGCTTGGAACATCGAACAACTATGTTGCTTTTACCATTAGTCTTTCCAAGCTATGTGTATATTCACGTTTATTAACAAGTTCTGGTGCAAAAACCTTTTTTCTGCCTGCTCTTTAGTGATGCCCGACCCCATCCACAACTAGGGGTTGGGCCTCACTCGGGGGCTTCTAAGGCCGTACCTACTTGAAACTGTTTTGCGCCCAACCCTTTCCTACGATTGAGGTGAGATGACAAAATCTACAAAAGAGCGCGCTCTGAGTAAAGTTGGTCGGACTGCAGGAAACCCAAGCCCCAGCGGCTACGGCGCCCTTGCTCACCAGCGTGATTAGAGTCCTCTTGTTTGCATCTGATTTCTATCGCCTCAATGCTAGGAGTTGTCGGGCATCCCTAACCTTCCTCACCAAAGACCTCCTTGGCCGAAATCAAAAGCTTAAAAGTTTGCTTATACACATGTCTTTGGGCACCGAGGCCCAGTTCATCATCTAAGCTCGCCTAACTACTCCTTGGAAACTACTTCCTCCTCCATGCTTGCAGCGAAGACCTGCGCGAGGGGGGCCACCTCCTCCTTAATCTGGTCCAGCTCGGCATCGTCATAGCCAGGTGTGAAGCCTTGGCTCATCGCCTGCAGATTGATGTTCTCAAAATGAGGACGCGCGATCGCAAACAACCGCTACACGCCGAGGTGCAATGCCTGCCTCACCATTCCACGAGCCTGGTCCATGACGTTGATGAGCTGGGTCGCGATTGAGTTTGTTCTTGGCTCTAACGTCATCCCAAGGTCATCCAAAACCAACCTAACGGCACACGGTAGGGTGTCATGGTTGTCGGATTTCTTGAGGAGGGTGCTCTTCGCCTCGCCGAGCCCCCTCTCCAGGCATCGGTGCGCCACCACCTCCTGCCCAAGCTTCTCATCGAGGGCTGTCTAGACACACATTAACAACATCAAAGAGCCTGCCGGAAAACTCAAAAAGGATGGTGAAAGCAAGCGAAACTTTATCATCCACCTAGTCGCGAAGCTTGCGCTCCTCGGTATTCAGGCAGACGATCTCCACTCATCCAAAAGCAACCTCCGTGTTGAGGTTAGATGCCACAGCCTCGGTTTGGAGCTTTAGGCCAGCCTTGAAAGTGTGCTCCTACTGAAGGGAAGCCACCTGCTGCTGGACATCTGCAAGGGAGGAGGATCAAACGTGCGGTGACCAGAAAATCCAACAAACTGATGGGAGAAGGAGAAAGATCTTATTTGCAAGACTCCCTTGGGCCTACCCCGCCTGCTGCTCCCTCTCCTTGTCCAGACGCATGGCAGCATCATGCTCTTGTACAGTTGCTTCGAGTTCACCGCGGAGTCCCTCCACGGTTCGAACCAACTGGTCCCACTCATCTTGCAGCCACTTGAGCGCCATGGCATCCGTGACCGCCTTGGCTCGAGCATCAACCACTTCCCGTGGGAGGCGGCGAGCTGCTCGGCCAACTCTTCGTGCTGTCATGCCTCCTCGGCACGACTGTCCCGACTTTGTTTTATGAGGGACTAACTAAAAAGGAACAAGTCAGGAACACCTTAGAGGGAGGCGAGAATCGGAGATGCTGACACATCATACCTGGCTCGTCGGGGCGGCTATGTCATGCAGCGCTTCCAGCACGGTGGACAAGGCGTGGGAGATGCTCCTCCACTCCGTATCCTCCATCTCATCACGATGGGATCCGGCGAGCCCGCTTCATGGCGAGCGCCTCTCCACCCGGGCAGATCGCCACCCGTCTGAGCCAAGGATGGCGAGGACCTCCCCCCCGCGGTTGGCGTTAGCCACTCCCACCAATGCCAAGGTGGTGGGCACCTCCTGCGGCACCATCCTCGCCATGGCAGCCGCTTGAAAGGAGCTTGGTGATGCATGGGGGGGGGGGCGGTGAATAGGCATAACTGAAAACCTAAAAAAATCTTCGCAGCAATTAAATGTGTTGGAACTTCCAACATTGGACCGAAACTTTTGACAAAACTAAAGTTTATATGAAATTCAAAATTAAACTTGAATCTGCAAAACCTAACTGAATCATAAGTTGCACAATGATACTAGGAGACTTTTGCATGTGATCTTTGCAAGCACAACAACCCGAGTGCATAGATCGGCACAAAACAAACTTGCAATGAGCACAAGACACAAGAGATTTGTTCCCGAAGTTCACTTCCACTAAGGAAGCTATTGTCGGTGTTTTACCGGCTACCCACCGAGGGGTATACCCGAGGTGGTAAGTTTAGGTGAGGAGACGCCGAGATTAGGAACTCGAAGGTGCAAGGAATACAAGATCTAGACAGGTTTGGGCCGCGATGTGCATAATACCCTACGTCCTGTATGGTGGTTTGTATTGCCTTGGGTGTAGATGTTGTGTTTTGAGGGGGTCCCTGCCCCCCTTATATATCCAGGAGGACAGGGTTACATGAATCCTAGTCCAATACTAGCCAAGGAATCGTACTCGAGTAGTTTCCTTCTGAATCGACTAGACCTGCTCTCATACGAGTAGAGAACAACATAAATAAGAGATAAGACAAGCCTTATCTCTTAATCCTATTTGAACTATGTTATGTACACAGTCCCGTAGTCCCGGGTCTGACAAGCCCCCGAGCTCTTCGTAGCTGAGTCTGCAAGCTTCTTGAGTACTTTTGAAGTAGTCTTCGGCTTCTTTTGAAGCTCCGTCTTGAAGTTCTTCTTCGAGTACCTTCTTGGCTGCATCGAAGCTATGAGGTGCTCATGCCCTGAATTATTTCTCTAGTATGGTGTGCGATTGAAAAATCGCACTCTATATTGAGTAGCCCCCGAGCCTTAGGTTGAATCGGAGAATCAGGCTCAGGGTCACATTAGTCTTGAATCTTTCTTACTTATTTTTCAAATAAATTCAAAAAAAATAAGTAGTCGATGCCATGTATCCCGTAGCCTCGAGCCTTGAATTCAAATCTCTTAGGTTTGGAAATAAGGATCCAAAGGTCGTGGCATGCAGTGAAAAAATGGTCCCATGATAAATAACTGGTGTAATGGTACGAATGATGAAAATTAGATCTGGAATTTGAAAAAACCCCTTTTTTTTGGAACAATCAACGTTGATAAAATGATTAATCGAATATTTTATCTAAACAATCCACCAAAATGACCCCTCATCTTCCGAATATTCCCTAAAACAACTCTTCAACTTCGAAATAGTAAAACTGTATCCGGTCGATGGTTATTTAACCCCGCAGTAACGCCAGGTAAAATCTGTGCTTCCAATCATCAATCCACCAAGAAATTTCCGAACCCCCCAATCAGAGCCGCACTCCGCCTTCACCCCTTTGAAAAAGCCCCAATCTAGCCAAATCTCTCCACCCCTTTCTCCGCAGCCCCCGAGCAACTCGTGGCGAGCGGATCTAGAAATGGCGCCCAAAAGATCCAATGAGAAAGATAGGAAGGGGAAGGAGTCGCAGCCGTCGTCTAGGGAATGGACTCACAGTAAGTGCTCCAACAATGATCCCATGAAACTTGTTTCCGAGGGTTTGCTTCAAGAAAAAAGTCTTGTCAACTGGCGCCCCTGTTTTCGCGAACCTCTTCCCATGGAAAATGTAGACGAAATCGTCACATTTTACCATTTTGCCGAACGGGGTTTGCCCCCCCCTCTTGCTCTTTCTTCCGAGGCCTTCTTTATTTCTACGGGCTTGAGCTCCATCACCTCAACCCAAATTCAATTTGCCACATTGCCATCTTCATCCAATTTTGCGAAGCTTTCCTTGGAATTGAACCCCACTGGGATCTTTTCTGCTTCCTTTTCCGAGTAAAACTGCAACCCACTGCCAAAAATCCATCCATCGTATGGGGCGCCGGCATCCAACTTAGACAACAAGCCAGAGATAGGTACATTTCCTACAAGTTCCCCTCCAACATTCCTGGATGGAAAAGCCATTGGTTCTACATCGGGAACCATGCCCCCCAGCTTCCTAAAAAATCCGGAAAACCCCCTGTCATTAGGGCAGAGTGGAACACCGAACTCTCTAGAGGAGACCTGGACCAAGTCGACGAGTTGCTTGCCATCATAGCAGCTCATAAAGAAATAGAAGTGACCGGAGCGTCTGTGATGTTTTCCTTCTTCAAACTCCAGATCCAGCCAATCCAACAACGCCACACACTAGGCTTCGAGTACATAGGCGTTGAAGATCCCTCTCGGATGTGCGCAGAGGAGCTGACTGACGACGCCGCACTCATCCGGGTCAAGGGAGTGCTGCTAGACGTGAACGCAGTTCCGTACATCCCTCAGTTGTTTTCTGTGCAAAATCCTCCAAAACCAGTAAGTATTCGACTTCTTTTTAAAACAAGTTCTGCTATTCTGCCACTGCTAACTGAAAATCTTCTGCAGGGACACACAGAGTTGTACCGGAGCTATCCACCACAACCCGACATCCCCCGACCAGACCACCTTCTTCCCATTGCTGCGGCAGAAGCAAAGAAGGCTCAAGCATCCAAAGCTCAACCGAGCGACGAAACAACCGAAAGCGAGAGCCTCCTGGTGGAAAGGGAAACTGAAGGGAAGGCGAGAAGGAACAACTGCTCCGGACCATCTGTGGAGTTGACCGAAACTCTACCTTTGGTCCCGCAGGGTCGTCGGGTAGTGCGCAAGTGGAAAGCACATGTTGTCGAATCCTCCAGGTATGAAGTTGCTACCTTGTTGAATTGTTAAATATCGGAATTGTTGCATGCTAACACTATCTTTTTTGCAGTCCTTCTGCTTCTTCTCCCAACCCCAAGCGCCAAGAAGTGGTCGAGACCGGACTCCTGGGAATGATGTTCCAGCAGATGAGGCCGCAGAAACTGCTGGGACGGACCCGTCGACTACTTCCGCAGGAGTAGTAACCATTGCCGTGGCGGGCACCGTGCAACCAGCTGGTATGACCCCGCCACCAGCAATGAGTACCGTGGTTGAAATACCATGGGCTCTAAGAGTAAAGAAAGCTGTCATGAAGAAATCTTCGCTGTAAGTGTAGATCTTTTCTTGAATAATGTAGATCCTGTTCTTTTCGACTTGTGTAGTAACACAACTGATTCTGCTTGATCAGGTCCGTAACTGACAGGGTGCTGTGTCACCGTCTTTTGGGCCGTTGGCCCGTGTACCATGTTGAAGCCCATTAGGGTTGCGTCCAGGGAACTTGCACGCCCTAATTCCTTTTTATTCAGTAGCCGTCGCCACTTTAGGGTTTGGGGTTTTGCTTAGATTCATTCTGTCATCAAACATTGTCGTCGTTCATCGATTTGTGAGACCCCATCTCGTAATCAAGTCTGTTTGATTGCATCACGTGTTCTTGCTTGTGTTCTTGATTGCACTTGCAGGGATAAGCCTTCGTGGCGAGGTCATTCGTGTGACACGGGTGATAACCAATGGAGCAGTGGTGTAGTGATTGCGGGGTTCTGTTCATTCGGAGCCTTGGATCATCAACGTCGAGTTCTCCACCAATCAAGTTTACCGTACCTCTCGGAAGATCGGGACTGAACCTCCTATCAACATGGCTCCTCAAGAATGATCTCCACAATCTTGAGAAGGCCAACTCCGAGCTCCAGGAACAACTCAAAGAACAGAAGAAGGCGCACCAAGGCAAGCCCTTTCTTCCCTCAAGTACTTTCACTTAACAATTTATCTTGAATTATGAAAATATCTTCACCGTAGAGCTTAGGAAAATCTTAACATATAAAGAAAAGCTGCTTACTGACGTGAAGAATATACTCTATCACTGACAGATTATGTCGAGAGGCTGCAGAAGGTGATTATCGACACGGAACAACAGTTCGCCGACTGCCTTCAGCAAATCAAGACGCTGGGAGGACAGAAGGAGCTGCAATAGAAGGAGCTGGAGGACCTCAAGGGAGCCGCCCAAAAGCTTGTGGACATGGTGGACCCATAAGAAGGCGGTGAAGCAAATGAGCGGCCCTTGCTGGAGCAACTTCTCAGAGCACCACAGAAGGTCCTCAGTTTCCTCACTGAAGCCCCGATCGCGTGTGTCATCCATGCTCTTAGCTTTGTGAAATCCTTTTGGCCGGAAGCTCGACTAGAGACGTTCACGCAGGGTGTGGTTGCAGAGTGCACTGAGAAACAATTCAACGAGTACCTCCAAGAAGCCCAAGCTATAGCAGAAAAGATAGTAAAAAGTGTACTATAGGATTGAGATGTCGTACAAACAAGTACTCGTTTCCTTGTATATATTTTTCTTTGATGTCTCCACTTGTATGTGCCGTATGACTGAATTGTCATCCAAGTTCAAAGGCTAAGTAGTAGACACTACCCCGAGTGCACCAACCCTGGAAGTAGTCGAAGTAGCTCCGAGTAGGAACCCATCCAACAAGTTAGATATAACCCGATCAAGCAGGTCTAACCAGTTAGGAAAGAACGCGAGCATCGTCGCGACTGCCATGCTTATGGCAAGAAGTCAAAACTACCTTGAGTGCAACGACTCTGGGCGTAGTTGAAATAGCTCCTCATGTGAGCCCGCCCAACAAGTTAGGTATAAACCAATCGAACGGATCTAACTTGTTGGGAAAAATGCAATTGTCATCGCGAACGACCATCAAAGGTCATGGCAAGAAGTCGATTCATATAAAACATGAACGTGGCCATAGCCTCCATCAAAACTCATGACAAGAACTCGATTCATATGAGACATGAACATGGCTACAGCCTCCGTATGTTAACAGAAAAAATTTACATTCCGGATTTTGTGACGCGTAGCCTCCAAATTGATTCGGAAGAAAAAGGCCGCCTGGGCGCCCGGAGAACAGCTATCCCCGCATGTTTTCTCATGGGTAGAACTTGCGCAGGTTCTGAACGTTCCAAGAATTTGGGACATCTAGGCCCTCGAGGTATTGTAGTCGGTATGACCCCGGTCTTGTAACCTGCTTGACGATGAACGACCCTTCCACCTCGAGTTGAGCTTGTGTAGGCCGGACTCATCTTGGATGCGACGTAGGACCAAATCGCCTATACGGAACGACCGTTCTCTCACGTTGTGGTCGTGATATCACCGGATCCCCTGCAGGTATCATGCTGACTGGACATGAGCGGTGCAGCGAGCCTCTTCGACAGAGTCAAGCTCTAATTGCCTTGCTTCGTCCGCCTTCATTGTACATTTCAACCCTTGGGGATTTCCACATGATGTCGGCCGGTAAGATAGCTTCAGAACCGTAGACAAGGAAGAACGGTGTTTGTCTTGTAGCTTTGGACGGCTGAGTCCTGAGCTCCCAAATGACATGTGGTAACTCGTGTATCCACTTTCCTCCTTTCTTGCTGTTTTCATCATAGAGTCTTTTCAGAAGCCTCCCAATCGGGCTGTTGAAGGTCAGCATCGGTGGTTACCTGAGGTGAGGGCTTGATGGATGGCTGCTTTAATTCCTAGATGAAGACTCCCACTGGAACCTGTGCACGGGTGGTTCCCAGCTTGGACAGAATATCTGCGCCAACATTATGCTCCCGTACCACATGATGAACCTCTAGGCTGGAAAATTTATTTTCCAGCTTGCATACTTCTTGTATATAAGCGTCCATCATCTCTTTGTTATAGTCCCACTCTTTATTGACTTGTTGCACGACCAGAAGTGAATCACCATATACAAGAAGTCACTTGATGCCTAGTGATATTGCCAAACATAGCCCGTGAAGCAAGGCTTTATACTCGGCTTCATTATTGGATACCTCCCAAAGGATCTAGAGGACATACTTCAGCTGGCGCCCCGTGGAGAGATAAATAGGACTCCAGCACCGCCGCCATCGAGCTTAAGAGATCCATCGAAGTACATGGTCCAGTGCTCTACCTTGTCGACTGGGGTTGGGACTTGGTTCTCTCGCCACTCGGCCATAAAATTGACTAGAGCTTGAGAATTAATTGCAGTGCGTGGCTTGAAGTCGATGGACAAAGCCCCCAGTTCTACTGCCTACTTTGATATATACCCCATGGCATCTTGATTGTAAAGAATATCCGCCAACAGAAAATCCGTAATCACAGTGATCTTGTACTCGTCGAAGTAATGGCGCAACTTTCTCGATATAATCAGAATTGCATATAAGAGTTTATGAACTACCGGATATTGTACCTTGGATTCGGAGAGTACCTCGCTGATGAAGTACACGGGCCTCTGCACTCCAAATGCATGGCCTTCCTCACTGCGCTCAACTACAATGGCACTGCTGACAACGTGAGTTGTCGCTACAATGTAAAGTAGTAGATCTTCTCCCGGCAATGGAGCTGTAAGGACCGATGGAGACTGAAGGTGGTGTTTCAGATCTTGCAGGGCCCGCTTGGCTTCCTCCATCCACTGGAACTTGTCTTGGCGTTTCAGGTGCTTGAAGAAGGGTAGTCCTCTCTCCCCTAGTCGGGAGATGAACCTGTTCAAGGCTGCCATACATCCTGTTAGCTTCTGCACATCTTTGATTGTGGCCGGAGACTCCATAGCAGTGATGGCTATAATCTTCACAGGATTGGCTTCAATTTCCCGGTTGCTGATGATGAACCCGAGCAATTTCCCTGATGGTACTCCGAAAACGCATTTAGTTGGGTTAAGCTTCCACCGAAACCTGCGAAGGCTGCTGAACGTCTCTTCCAAATCTGCAATCAGGTCATCGGGTTTTCTGGTCTTGATGACCACGTCATCCACATAGGCTTCAACATTCCGATGCAGCTGATCAGCAAAACACATCTGAATCGCGCGCTGATAGGTTGCTCCTGCGTTTTTCAACCCGAAAGACATAGTTTTGTAAGCGTATGTCCCGAATGGGGTGATGAACGCAGTCTTGATTTGATCTTCCTCCTTGAGAGCAATCTGGTGATATCCTGAATAACAATCAAGGAAGCAGAGGAGTACACAACCTACCGTCGAGTCGACGACTTGATCAATGTGCGGTAGACCGAAGTGATCCTTTGGGCAATGCTTGTTGAGATCGGTGTAATCAACGCACATTCTCCATTCATTATTCTTTTTTCTTACAAGGACTGGATTAGCTACCCACTCTAGATGAATTACTTCTTTAATGAAGCCAGCCGCAAGAAGTTTAGCTATTTTCTGTTTAATTGCCTCACGCTTGTCGTGAGCAAATCTTCGAAGGCGTTGCTTTTTGGGCATGGCCTGTGGGTGTACATGCAAACTATGCTCGATCAGTTCCATGGGCACCCCTGGCATATCCACTGGTTTCCACACAAATATGTCTCGGTTAGCCCGGAGGAAACTGACGAGCATGAGTTCCTATTTCTCATCTAAGCCGGTGCCGATGATGGCGGTCTTGGATGAGTCACCCTCCTGGAGCTGGATCGACTTGAGGGCCACGTTACCAGTCGACTGGATGCTCGACTTGCTAGCCTTTCTCGAAGGGATCTCCAGCCTGGCTTGGAAGAGCTGCTGCGCGGCCGCGAGTACTTCCCCTGAAGCATCTGGCACACCCGTAGTTGAAGCATACTGGATCGCCTCCTGGTTGCAATCATATGACTTCTTCAAGTCGCCTCGGAGAGTGAGTACTCCAACTTGTCCTGACATCTTGAGAAGCAGATAAACATAATGCGGCACTGCCATGAATTTGACGAGTGCTGGTCGGCCCAGTATGGCATGATAAGAAGATTCGAAGTTAGCAACTTCGAATTTAATGAATTCGGTGCGGTAGTTCTCCCTCGTGCCGAAGGTGACTGGAAGAACCACCGTACCAAGTGGGTGCACCGCATTACCTGGGACAATGCCGTAGAAAGGATATTTGCTTGGAATCAGCATGTCCGTGAAGTCCAGACCCATCTTTCCCAAAGTGTTGGCGAAGATGAGGTTGAGACCACTCCTGCCGTCGATGAGCACCTTGGTGAGCCTGACTTCTGCCACCACCGGATCTAGGACCAGGGGGAACTTACTGGGCTCCGAGAAGCTTGTCCACTGGTCATTGCGGGAGAACGAGATGGGGACCTCTGACCAACGGAGTGGTCGCGGTGCCGCCGGCTCGACGGACATGATCTCCCGGAGAAGCAGTTTTTGTTCCCGCCTGGAACCGAAGTCTCCATCTCCCCCGAAGATGACATTGACGGTCTTTGAGGCATCCTGGAACTTCATGTTGTGCGTTTGGTCATCTTGGTCATCATCTTCGGGTTCTTTGACCACTGGCTGATTCTTCTTGCCGCCATCGGGATTGCTAAATATCCTCCGGAGGTGGTAGCAATCAATTGCCGCATGATTGGCACCTGGATGCCATGGGCATTTCTTCTGCAGGAGCTTCTCGAACTCTTCCTGTGTCATTATCTTCTTGCCTCGTGAGGGACGATCCACGGTTGCGACGAGATCATCTAGCTTGCGCTTTCGGGATGGACCCGAGTAGTCCCACTGGCTCTTGTCATTGCGGTTATCATTTGGACGCCTCAGGTTGCTATCATTGCGCCTTGGGAACTGCTCCTGAATCTTTTCCTCCTGCTCGGACCAGTCGTGCATCATGTCACGAAGCCCCGCAACAGTTTTCGGTCTGTTCCGCCCAAAGTCTCTGTAGATGCCTGTGTCGGTGATGCTGTTGTAGAAGTAGTCGATGATGTCTTCCTCCGAGATATTCCCAATGCTAGCGCGGACGTCAAAGAAATGGTGTGTATAGTTCCGTAGGAGCTCGTTACATTCCTGTTTACATTGAGCAAGATCGTGACGAGTACCTGCGCGAGTGATCGCCCCCTGGAAGTTGTCAATGAAGACCTTCTTGAGCCGCTCCCAGGAGTTGATCGAGTTGTTGTTGAGGCTCTCCAACCACGTGAGCGGCGCAGGATCCAAAGCCATCGGGAAGTAGACGACCTTGGTGATGTTGGAGCCCCCTGCGACTTCAATGGCGGTGGAGTAGCAAAGTAGCCATTGCTGAGGAGCTTGCTTGCCATTATACTTGATGATGCCAATCGGCTTGAAGCCCTCAGGGTACTTATAACTGCTAAACTGTGCGGAGAAAGCTGGAAAATGGTCGCTGCAGTCAGTACCCTCTATCTTGGCTACTTCACGCTCTCTGCGCCTGGAATCGATTACGGACCGTGCATCGCGTCCTTCATTGATTCGCTGGCGCTGGTCTTCTGGAGGAGGCCGATGATTGGCCTGTCACGGGTTACCCCCTGGAGGTGGCTGCTGCCTCCTGCCAGGGGCCTGACTCCCGCGGGCGTTGTCGTTGTTGTTGCTGCGCTGAGGTCGAGGATGGCCGCCTGCCATTCGACTGTGAGCATGGCTTCGGCTTTCGTCCACGCGCTCCTCCCTGATGGTAGACGCCGTGTTTTGTTGATCAAACTGAATCCAAGCCCTCTGTGCGTAACGAAGTGCTTGACGCATGTTTGGATCGTTACTACGCTCGAGTATAGCCGTTACCTTGGCGATGTTGGCCACCGGAGTCCTGAAGCCCCGCTCGCTTACAGCAGCGAATTCGGCGTCAAGCTCACAATGCATAGATCACATGCGCTCATTGACCCTCCTTTGGCGGGCTGCGCGAGCTCTGTTCCTGGTCCTCCGTGCTTCACGATCGGTGTCGTTTTCGTTGCCGGTGTTGGCTGTGGCCTCATCTTCAGATACCGCATCATATTCGACGATAGGCAAGTCGCCATTATCCTCGCCTTCTTCTGCCATCAGTAGCTGATGAGAGATGAGCTCATCAAAGCTCGCGTCGACCAGCTCAGTCGACTCCCCTACCAAGGTGGCTAATGGCCTGCTCTCCTGAAAAGGCAAAGGCTCAAGGTGTGCCACAAGCTGATCTTCGACATCGAGTAGATCAGAGAGTTTCATGCCCTTCCAATGCACAAAACGCCCCTCTGGAGTGGAGGTGATCACCAGATCGTTGGCACCAAAACAACCCGCAGCCCCCAACGTGCGGTGGCCTCGGGCTTTCCGAGTTGGAGTAAAGAGTCCAAGTCCATCTCTAATGTAGGGAGGGACTCGGAGATGTTGGCCTCCTGAAGATCAGTGGCCAAATTGCGTAGACTGAGTCATGATCGGCTACGCGAGTCCTCAGGTTGGAACGAGTCCAACCCAAGCAAGGTTGTTGCAGCGCTGGATGAAGTCGCACCGAAAGCAGACTCCTCCTCGGTCCTCGTAGCGGATCCATGGATTGACAAGTCGTCGAGATTATCGACGAACTTGTCGAGGTTGCTATGAACCTGCTGCGGGAGTTTTCGGCTTCATGTCGACGAGGAATTGACGATGCAGACCCATGAGCCAAAAACAAACATCATGCCCTGAGAGGGTACTGACCTGGTGAACTGGAAAGATGCCATCGAGTTTGCCGGTGGATCTTCAATGTGCACCCCTACCTGGCGCGCCAGCTGTCAGTGTTTTACCGGCTGCCCACCGAGGGGTATACTCGAGGTGGTAAGTTTAGGTGAGGAGACACCGAGATCAGTAACTTGAAGGTGCAAGGAACACAGGATTTAGACAGGTTCGGGCCGCGATGTGCGTAATACTCTACGTCCTGTTTGGTGGTTTGTATTGCCTTAGGTGTAGATGTTGTGTTTTGAGGGGGTCCCTGCCCCCCTTATATATCCGGGAGGATAAGTTACATGAATCCTAGTCCAATACTAGCCAAGGAATCCTACTCGAGTACAACTTCTCTAATAGTCCTGCTCTCATACGAGTAGAGAACAACATAAATAAGAGATAAGACAAGCCTTATCTCTTAATCCTGTTTGAACTATGTTATGTACACAGTCCCATAGTCCCGGGTCTGACAGCTATGTCAGGAGTTCATAAAGAGTTGGGTCTTCCACTAACCCTTTACCTCACTCAATCAACCACAAAGGAGGATTGAGTCACTTTCTATGAAATCCACAAAGGATAGGGTAATACAAACTTCCTGGGGCGCGCACACACACACACATGAGAGAATGCTCTACAGGCAACACCAAACCATCTAGAAGCAAGCTTCAAGAGTAATAAATGTGAATCGAAGGATGAGGATGCTTCAAGTGCTCTTGAGATGAACTTGACTGCCCTCTCACTTAAATGGTTGAGTCTCACACCTCAATCTTGCTCTCAACCAAGCCTTAGCTCAAATCAACTAAAGGATTAGCTCTAGGAGGGATTGGGGAGCAGTAGTAAATGCTCTTGGAGGTGTTTGTCTTGGGTCAGATCAGCAGCCCACGAAGGAGAGGCTGAGGGGGTATAAATAACCGAGCCCCAAAAACTAGCCGTTAGTGCACTGGTTAAGTGATTGTCGGAACTTCCAACACAGGGTCAGAACTTCCGACCATTTAAGAACAACTGGCCGAGGACCCCCTATCGGAAGAACCCAGTAACTTTCGACACGTGTTGAAACTTCCGACACAGGGTCGGAACTTTCGACACACATTGAAATAGTCAGAAAACTAGGTGCACAAATGTGTGATTTTATCTCTCCTTGATGGTTAGCATCTCAAAGAACCACTTTGACACCTTCATGCTATCAATTCACATCCCTCTTAATAGTACGGTGTTTCCTAAACTCAAATTCAACATATAAAATAAGTAAAGATCTTCTTTCAAGCCCAACACTGTATTTTAAGCAAATTTGGCGTCTTTTCTTGCTCTTTTTCATTTTATTAAATTTTAGCCTATCCACAATTCGATAAACTCATTAGCTCCTTAATTTTGTATGTCATCAACACCAAAACTCACTTAGGGGGCCAAATGCAGTTTCACCGCCTCGCCATCGGTAGATAAGGCCTCCCCTTGGACGACCGCCACGGCCTCGCATGGTGAAGTTCCCTCCAGCACCGGCTCTTAGTCCAAGGCCGCTGCGTCTGACATCAACGGCGGCTCCTCTTATGCTATTTCCTCACCTGTCCGCCCTGCTGTGGATGCGTCGGCCTGCTGGAGCAGCAACACCGTTTGCGCCTCGGTCTTTGCTAGTGAATCGGGCACACCACTTTCCGATCCCTCCTCGACTGGCGCCACCGTCAGCAACATCTCCTCTGCAGGCGCGTCGCCCCATGCTAGCTCTATTAGCACCATCTGCTACGCTGACCCTGTTGGCGCCGCGATCACCTCAGCGCCTTCCGCACTCTCCCTCGGCGTGATGTTGGCTGCCCCCGAAGGCACCCTTCGGAGCACAAGGACCTTCTACAGTGCCACTGCCAAGGGACCCGCTTGGCCTTCAACGCTACAGCAAAGGCCCGAGGGCAATTTGTGCACCATTGGAAGAGAACCGCCAAGCACAAAAGGGACAAAGTGATCATCGACTCACCGAGACACCACCATGCGGGGGCGCTTCGGGGTCGGGCCCCCTGACCCCAACTCTGCCTCTTCGGCACGCTGTCGTTTGGGACCCCCCGCCTGCAAGGGAGCCCTCAACGGGGTGTTGCGACCTGCGTCCATCACCTCCATGCGCGCATCCTCCCCTTGCGGCATCGGGGCAGGCGTAGGGCTAGGGGGAACCTGCCATGATGTTGATGGCTGCGAGGACGACCCCTCATTGTTGCGCGCTAGCTCATCCCAGGGGGATGTCATCCTCCTCCTCCTCCTCTTCCTCCTCGCCTTCATCATCATCATCATCATCATCCTCCACCACTTCCTCGTCCGATCCCTGTTGGTGCTTACCGCACTGCAGCTTTGCACGCTCCTGCGCTTCCTTCTTCACCTTCTCCGCATCCTTCTTCTTCTTGCGCACCTCATCGGCAGCATGGTTCGCCACTCGCACAACCTCATCCTCCGGCATCGGCGTGCGAGAGTTGAGGAAAGGGCGACCCACGAAGTCAGAAGTAAGAATTGAGAAAGGAGTGAGACATGAGGAGGAGGTCAGGAAGTACTCATCAGATCAATGAAGTCGGTGTCTGGCCGCATCGCTGGATGCCCCTCGACCGGGAACAGCGTCGGGCTCGTCTAGCGCCTCCCAGATACGCTGCTGGATCTTCGAATCATGGTGCAAACCCTGGGTGAATGTTATGCCCTCAAGCCACATGCCTGGTGCCATCCCGTACATTAGAAGCGCGAGCTCCATCAGCGGCGCCACCCACCTCGAATGGTAAGCTCCGATGATGCCAGCGCTGCAAAGGCCGTGGCCTTTCAAGTATGCTATGGCGCCCATGAGCGGGGCGAGCCTCTTCTTCTCCTTGTCTAGAGGCCCCCATGTCCACACCGGCGGAGCCACCATGATCATGCGGCCGGTGAAGAGCGGAAGGGGGCGGCGTCATGGTTCTTGATGTAGAACCACCGCTAATGCCACCCCTTGTTGGACTTCGTGGTGGTGAGGGCCATGTACTCATGGGCCCAGAGTCTGTGAAGATGGATTCCAGTGCAGCCTATCGGGGTCATCAACCCATCCTTCTTCTTGACCAAGGAGACAGTGAAGAAGTACCTCCAAAGCTTGATGTGGGGTTCGATCCCCAGGAATCCCTCGCACAGCGCGATGAAGGCCACGATTTATGGGATCCCATTCGGGTTGAGATGTTGCAACTCGATTTGGTAGTGATGGCGGAGCCCCAGGAAGAAGGGATGAGAGGGCACCCCAAGCCTGCGCTCGTGGAAGTGCACGAAGGAGATGACGTAACTATCACGTGGTGCTGGCACCTCCTCACGGCTAGGTAACAGCCACTCCCCTACAGCGGACCGTGGGCAGAGAAGCCCGCACTTGACAAGAACCCCCAAACGCACCTGGCCCAGGTTTGAGTGGCACCACGACACCATTGCTGGGCGGCGTAAAAGGCTCAAGAGCTCTCACAGGGGCAACGACATAGAATGGGAATGGCTCGGGCTCTAGCAGCGGGGAAGTGAAGAAGGCGAAAAGATGAGATTGGCGCGACGACGATGGAGGGGCAGAGAGCCCCAGTTATAGGCAGGGTGACGAAAGGCAAAACGCTGCCTCGACTCCCACGGCCGCCGTAATGATCACGTCCGCCACGTCACTTCGCCCCGTCCCATCAGTGTGACACCCTAGGTGTCAAATTGTACCATAATAGGTATGAAATGTAATGCATGTGTTGAAATGTATGAGGTTGGATGTATTTGTAGAAATAAGACCTTATGTGTAATTTTATAAGAATATAAGTCCTTTTGTGCAAGATGCCTGAGTTACAAAAGTAATTTTCAAAAGTTACTAGGGGCCAAATTATAAGGATGCAAGTAATCATGGCAGTTCTGAAAACTTGCATTTAGGCCCAAGTTATGTGTGAAATATTTAGCAAGGACAAAATCTTATAAAATTTAAAGTTAGTCCAAAGTTTTAAAATAAAGTTGCATACTTCGAGTTTTTGATTTCAAACCCTAAAACAAAGTTGTAGAGCTTGAAAAGTTTTACAACTTTCATTTTGAACACTTTTCCTTTTGAGCCCTAGCTTAAAAGTTATCGCTAGTTTACAGACAGGTCCCTGGAACTTCGGAAAATTGCAAATCAGTCCAGTCGTCTTCAACCCTCCCACGGCTCCTCTGTTTTTACTGCTCGCCGCCGCCGCCGCCGTTCCTCGGAAACCCGGCCGGTCAGTGCAGCCCCCTTGCTTCCCCCTCACTCCTAGGCGCCGCCCTAGCCCTGCCCTTTGCCCTAGCCCGCCCCCGTGGCCTCTCCTCGCGCCCCCACGCGCTCAGCGCCGCCGCCGGCTCTGCCACCTCCACGCCGCCGTGGCGCCCGGCCATGCGCCCCTCCCTTCCCTTCTCCTCTCTATAAGAAGCTTCCCCGGGACCTCCTGAAGCATTTTCCCCATCCCCTTGTGCCTCTCCCTCGCCGGAGCGTTGCTCCCAGTACCACCCCGCCGCCGCCCTTCGGCCTCCACGCCGGCGGACCTCCTCCGGCCGTCCCCTCTCCTCCCAAGCACGCCGATCGGTGCGCCTCAAGCTCCTAGTGCCCGTAGGCCAACTCTTCTCCACCCTTGACGCCCCACCTCGCCGGAATTTGGCCTTAACCCGCCGCCGATGCCCTGTTTCCGGCCATAGGGACCACATTGCAAGGTCTCAAATCTTTCCGAGGGCCTATATGAAAGTTTTCAATCCTTTCTCCCTTTTCAATGTGCTGAACTTTGGAAATTCCTAGGAAATCATAGAAAATTCAAAAAAATATAAAACCAGTTGGGCCTGAATCCTTATTTCAAACTCTATTATTCTTGTTTTATGACCATGATATGAAAGTATATAATTCGTGCTGTGTTTAAAATAGAAGTAAATGAATGCTTGTTATTTCATGTGAGTGGTATTTTTGACTTGTAAATTCAATAGAAAATTGTAGGAAATTCCAAAAATTGCAAAACCAGTTTTGTTGAAAACTAGATTTTGAACTCTACAACTTCTATTAAGTGAGTCTGATATGAAACCAAATAGTTTTGAATCTATGTTAAATCTAAGACAAGAGAGAGTGTAATATCCATAGCTCCTACATGTTAACTTTGTTGATCTTGATTTTTGGTATGCAATCCCTAAAGATTAAGTATGAATTGATGTGGAATTTTCAAACCTAATCTTGTTTTGTAATTTAATTCTTTTAAGTTGATCAATTCAATTTGTTTTATAGTAGAATTAACTAAGTCTTTTCAGTAAAGCTTATCTAATTAGATCTTTTAGTCAAAATCTTTTAAGTGTGCAATAGAGCTGTGTTTAAATTTTCAAAACTTTGTAACTTTAATTATCCAAGCTTCACATTCAAATTTGAATTTAATTTTGAATATTTTAACTCTTGTTTACAATTAAATCAATGTTATAGTCATGAGTTAAATGTTTATGATTCAAAGCTTAGGTTCCTTTCTGTACCATGAATTCCTGAGTGTTAGCCTTTTGGAGTGCAGCTTATTGTGAAATAAAATAAAAAGACTATGCATTCCTTAATTCTATATTCTTGCATATCATGTAGACCCGACTATTCTCGCTGGAGGTGACTACAAGCTGATCGTGGACCAAGCCGTGGAAATTCCTACAGATTCCGGAACCAGAATGAGATTGTCCTGAAGACCCCGAGAACTTCGTCAGGGAATTCTCTGAAGGCCCGAACCAAAGTTCGGACGTTATTAACTTGACTAACCCCAGCCCCACCAATAAAGGCAAGCCCCGGACATAACCTACTATTTTATTACACTGCAATCTATATCTATTTACATATTCTATGCATTAAGTTCTTAGAAATTGCTTGAAATCCTAGTTGCATTTCCCTAGGAACCAATGTGATGAATACTAGCACTTGAGTCCGACTAGCTGCTATGCTAATAGGACCGGTAGAAGTCGAGTGATTTCCTGTCACTCGCGCGATATAGGAGTTGTAATGTTTACATTCCTGTAATCACTATAAGGATGACGGACGGGAGTTTTGTGAGGTATCATGGATGAGATGATACCCCGTCTGTGTTGTTGAATTGGATAAGACCGCAGTGTGTGTTAGCGGTGGTTAAGCGTTTGAAAGTACTAACCACATGCCGCGGAATATGGTAAGCGGTAAGCCTAGTAGCCAATCGGCCCGAGGAGTGGACATACCTCCCACCACTCGTCTTGCTTCTTCTGGTTACTTATGTTCGATTGGGGAAATACGTGTTGCAAGGGCAACCAGGAATACGGGTTTTGTAGTCGCGCTACAGACGTATGTCCTGCACTTTGGAAGTGCGTATGTTCCTGCAGTCGCTTGTGGTGGACCTGTCCACGAGTCGGAATGAAAGGCAAACGGTTGCTTCGGAACTATCGTTGGATGTTCCAAGCGTGTGAGTTAGGTTTAACTTGCAAGGTTAAATTCGATTCAGAATCGTCCGCTTCTCACGAAGATTGAGACTGCTTAATCCCTTTATCACACAGAGTAACAAGAGCAACTATATGATAAGTAATACTGATGGTTGAGATAAAGAGCTCTACCTTGCTTGCTTAGTTATAAGTGCTTATCTAGAATGGATAATCACATAGAACTTGAAAGCTAAAAGTTGAAAATAAGGATCTACTCTTAGTTGCTTTTCAGCTGAAACCAAACCCAGAGCTATTATAAGCCTTCATAAGTCTAGTTATGGGCTAAAGTATACCCAATCCCGGGTAAGCCTTGCTGAGTATTAGTATACTCAGCCTTGCTAGTTATATGTTTTGCAGGTAATGTCTTGAAGACCCTACTCTTCCTTTGCCTTGGCCCTGTGCTCTTTCAGAAGGTTGGTCCGTGGAATGGGGTCCGTCTCCAACCAACATTGGTGATACCGAGTGATGTTGTGCCCGGGCTTAGCATGACATCCGTTTTGACGACGTGTTGTATTCATCACGTATGATTTCCGCTGCTAAAAACCATAGCTTTACAATTTGTAATGTCTTTTCTAAATTTAGAACTTCGCACTGCTTTAAGAAACTCTTGTATTGTAACTTTCCTGTGATGTAATGTGACGCCCTGAAAATTCACTAAATTAAATCACGCGCCAGAGTAATTCGTGTAAGAACGGTTCGACGTCAAAACCCTAACCCTAACCCTTTCTGACCGACAGCGGACTTGACCGCCGTCCCATTCCGCACCGCTCACGCGCGACCGCTTTCCGCGATTAGCGCCGGC
This sequence comes from Panicum hallii, assembly GCF_002211085.1. Lineage (NCBI taxonomy): Eukaryota > Viridiplantae > Streptophyta > Magnoliopsida > Poales > Poaceae > Panicum > Panicum hallii. The sequence continues at coordinate 19,850,064 of NC_038042.1, forward strand.
GCGATCCTTTTTCCCCGCGCAGCGCGCGAATGCCGCGCTCGTGGCCGGCCGGCCGCGGTCGCCGCCGCGACCGGCGCCGACGCGCCTCTCTCTCTTTCCCTCTCCTTTTTCCCTTTTTCCTCCCTCCCATTTCTTTTCCCTTCTTTTCTTTTTTCCCAATCTCTCTTTTCCTTTTTTTTCCTTTCCTTTCTTTCTTTTCCCTTTCCTTCCTTCTTTCTTCTTCCCCCTTCCTCCCTTCTCTCCTTCCCTTCCCCTTGCTGCGCGCCCAAGTGCTGCCGGCCCCGCCTCGGCCGTGCCGCACGCGCACGCGCGCCGCGTGGCCGTGCGCCACGCCGTGCCACCCGTCGCCCGCACCTCGCCCCTGGCCCGCGCCACACCGCGCCATGCGCGCACGCGCGCGCGCCCGGCGCCGCAACTCCGTGCCGCCCGCCGCTGCCGCGCTCCGCCCGAGCCGCCGCGCACGCGCCCACGCGTCCCTGCTCCCCGCCTTCCCCGCGCACGTGTGCTCTGGCCCGCGTACGCCCGCGCCCACGCGCTCGCACACGCACACCCGGGCTGCACGCGCACGCCGAGCCGCGACGCCGCGCCGCCCGTTGTCAGCCGTGCTGCTTGCCGCTGCTCCCCTGCCGCACCCGCCCTGTGCCCGCACAGCGCCCGCCCCACGTGCCCGAGCCATCCCGTCACCTTGGCCTTGACGTCCTCGCCGCCGCTCGGCGACACGAGCGCCATTAAGGTGCTCCGCACCGCCCGCCGGCCCCCCTCACCGCCCACCACCGCCCACCACCTTGGCCGCCTATAAAAGGGGCCGAAGAGCACCCCGGCACCCCCATGACCGCCACCGCACGCCCAGCCCCCCCCCCCCGCCTGCCCAAGCCCAACGCCGCCGCCCGCTGCCCTCCGTCGCCCCGCCCCCTCGCCGCGCCCCGAGCCAAAGTGAGTAGGGGAATCAAGTCCCCTCCTCTCCCTCTCCCTTTCCCCCCCAAACCCCGAGCCGCCGCCGAGCCTGGCCGCCGGAATCGGCCGGCGCAGAGGCTCCCCCCCCTTCCTCTGTTTCCCGTGAAGGGGGAGGAAGAAAGGGCTTTTTGCCCAAAAGCCCCCCTTCCCTGTATTTCCAAAAGAACACCCCCCGTGCCACTTTTAGCTATAGACCCTTCTACTCTTAGTTAATTAGGAAAACGACCCCAGCCGTGTAAACCTAATATCAAACAAACCCCTACACCTTTCTAACATACCCCAAAGTAGTTCTGGAAATTATAATCAAGTCCCTTCTATAGCCTAACTGTTTACGAATAAGTCCCTGAACCCTGTTTAACCCCTGAACCTCTATTTAACCCGTCATTTTATGTGCGAAACGATCTCCGATCGACCCAAAACTTTACCACGCCCTTTCTAGTATAGTTCTAGCCCTGCCATTAAGAAACCACCCAAAAATATCACCCCTAACTCCGTAACTAAATTATTTCCGATTCAAGCTCAACGATGAAAGCTTTTAGTTCTTTCGCTTGATCGTGTGTCTGCTTGCTTGCGTCGTAGGACACGGAGTGAACGAGGAAGGTCCCGACTGTGACCAAGCGAACGAGGACCAGTTCTGCGACCCCGAGCCCGAGGGACAGTGCTTTGATCAGGACCTCCCGCAAGGGTTTGATGATGGCAAGTTCAATCCCGCCCTTTGATGCATGTTTCTGTCCTAGTTTTTATAAACATAACCCAGTGGCCTATTTTATGAAATTGCATGGTTTTGCATGCTGAAAACATGGTAGGATAGCCACCCTTACTTGTGATAACCATACCTTGACCACCTGGTTTTGCAAAGGAAGTGTGTGTGCGTGTGGGAAAGGGATAAAATGTGGTTCTGAAAGATGAGTCGGACGGGATGGATGGCATTTCTGTGTGAATTGCCGTTGGTGTGCTCATACCTATGTGGTTGAGCGAGGAAGGGAGATATCCATCCTGTCACCCCTAAGGACCGAGTTGATGTGTCGTCTCACCTAACTTCCTGTCGTGCAAACCACTTGACCGTTGTATGGGCAACGGCTTAGCCTAACCCCGCTAGTTAGTCTGATAGCCATCAGGAGAGCTGGGAGCAACGGGTGATCAAGGAGACGGGATAAGCTCTGTGGATAAGCTCTGTGTGACTTATGCCCCGGTTAAACCTCTGTGATAGGCCGAATGACCCCTTGATAGATCCCGTGGTGGCTAGCCAGGTCTAGCTAAGGTGGGTAAGGGCTTTGATGGGATCTGCACCGGCACTAAGGTGTTCGTGCTGTGGTACCCCACCTGTGGGTAAAGTTGCACATCTCTGCAGAGTTAAAAATCTATTCGAATAGCCAAGCCCACGGTATTGGGCAAGTTACCGTGTGGTCACATAACTAGTGTTTCTCTGGGATTGGTGTGTGTATTATTTGGAAAATGTCCGGCAGTTGTGCCGTGGGCTACGATGGACGGGGAGCCCGGTAGCAGCTTAAAGTTTGGATCCTGTGTGGATCAACAGCACGTGCTCCTTGGTATTTGAAAACTTATTTTGAAAATATTTTGAACGAACCCTTGCATAAAACCGAGTTTTCCGCAAATAAAACCATAACCCTATCCTTGGATTAACTTGTGCATTTATTTCTGTTATACCCCCTCCGCGGGTGTGATTGGACTTGCTGAGTACGTTTGTACTCACCCCATTCTTACTTTTACAGTGGAAGACCCAGACTACGTCCCCGCAGACAACAAGTAGGGTTTCGTCCTGCACCCAGTCTTGCCTGTGGTTAAGGCCACCGTTGGAGTTCCGCATGGCGCAAGACTCTGATGATCCTCTTTTCGTAGCTAGTGTAGTAGTGTGGGTTTTGGTTGTAATCCTCGCGATAGTGGCGCTTCACTGCCCATTACCGCGCAGAGTTGTACGGTGATGTACCATCTGATGTAATAAAAGTGTTATCAGCCTCCTGGGACTGATAAAGCAACACTTTTAAGTCTTCCCTGATGGGGGGACGCTTCATGTAAAATTTGATGGTGACTGTATCTCTGGACTCACCTTCGTATGAGGTAACCTTATTTGATCCTGTGTATCGGTGGTTTATCGGGACGTTACCCGACAGGCCAAGGGATTATACCGTTTGAAGCACGTTGGAGCCCTCGGGAGTGGACTCGCGTACTTGAGCCGGTATAATTCAGTTTGGTTCTGCCACAATTAGGAGGAGTGCGCATGCCATAATCGGGCCTGACCCCTCAGGGGGCATGCCTAGCAAAAAGGGGGCCCAAAAGCCCCCGCAGTTAAGAAGGGATACGGGCTGAAAATGCCCCGACGACCCATCAAATTCCGAGGGTTCGAAGGTTGGTTCGCCAACGGGTTCACAACCGCCCTAGAACACCACTAGAGTGAGGGGTGGAAACAGATGGGCCCACTAGCGGCTGGCACTCGGGCGCGCACGCGCCATGACATCCTGACCCGCATCCGAGTCTTGACAGGAGCATGATCTGTGGTTTTTGTTCGAAGAAAGGCAACGAGCCATCAGGGCCAGTCGAACGGACCTGATAACTATACAGATCGGCTGTCGAGAATCTGGAGTCTGTCACCAGCTGACCTATGCCTAATCACCACAAACGGGAACTGGGGCCCCAATTGTCAGACCCGAGTGCACAGGACTGCACACTTGGCATACTTATCCTAGGATACCGGGTGGGACATGGCCCACATGTTACATCTGTTGTAACTACTCGTAATGCAGTAGGATTACTCGTAGATTAGTTAGACTAGTCGGACACAATAGGAAACTATCCGAGAAGTACTCGGGTAGGACTCGTGGGCTTGTACCCGACTAGGACTTCCATGTAAACCTATCCCCTAGACTATATAAGGGTGGATAGGGACCCCGTCGGGGACAATCTGTGGCAGAACCGCCTGAACTATTCCGGCTCAAGTGCGCTAGTCATCACTATGCAGCCGATACTAACTCAATGCACTTCAAACGGAACAACCCATTGGTCTGTCGAGTCTCCGCCCGATACAACCATGGTTCAACAGGATCGAAGCAGGTTTACCTCGCACGAAGGCGGGTTTACAATTACATAACAGCTCATCAACTTTTAATTCACAGAATATTAAACATCATTGCAAACCGTTCAAACTTAAGGTAATAAACAAACATTGTTTAAACCAACAAGCTAAACATGCTTGTCAGGTTCACGGCGGAAGAAAATTAACACGCGACTACACATGTCGCGAAGGTTGACACCACACTCAGCCCGAAGCATGGCGTCATTCAGGAGGGTCACTGCCAGCCGGGGACGGATCCCACTCCACGGACCAGCCAAACGGAACAGAGGTTGGCCATGCAGGACTATCCGTGGGGTTCTTGAGGGTTAAACTTGAAAATTTCACCAGCAAGACTAAGTATACTAATACTCAGCAAGGTTTACCCAGGATTAGGGTATACTTTGCCCATAACTAAACTCATGAAGTCTTGAAATGGTTCTAGGTTTAATTTTAGCTGAAAAGCAACAAAGAGTATGAGCTAACTTTCAGATTTTAGCTCTCAGATTCTAGTTTCATTATTCATTCTAGGTAAGCACCTATTCTAGTCAGACAAGGTAGAGATTAACATCCATCCAGATTCCATAATGGTTACTGTTCTTACTCTATGTGGCAGAAGGAATAAGCAGTCTCAATCTCCGTGAGAAACGGACGATTCTGAATCGAATTTCATAACCTTACAAGGCAAACCTAACTCACACGCTTGGAACATCCAATGATAGTTCCGAAGCAATCGTTTGCCTTTCATTCCGACTCGTGGAACAGGGCCACCACAAGCGACTGTACGACCGTATGCACACCAATTGTGCAGGACATACGTCTGTAGCGCGACTACATGACCGTACTCCTGTCCGCTGCGCGGAACATACTCCCGCACGTCGGTGTGTGAGAAAAACCAAATTACGAGTGGTGGGAGGTATGTCCACTCCTCGGGCCGATTGGTTACTAGGCTTACCACTTTACCATATTTCGCGGCATGTGGCTAGTACTTTCAAACGCTTAGCCACCACTACCACACACTGCGACCTTAACAACTTTTATCAAAACAGACACGGTAAACCTCCAGGTCATGATACTGCACATGACCCTGTCCATCATCCTTATAATGATTGCAAAATAGTAAACATGCAACTCCTATGTCGCGCGAGTGACAGGAGATCACCCGACTTCTGCCGGTCCTATTAGAAGAGCATCTATGCGATAAGGACTCAGGTACAATACATTGGATTCCTAGGATTTATGCGTCTAGGGTTCCATTTCAACTCCTAGACTTAATGCAAAATATACTATATAAGTATAAGATTGTAGTAAATTAAATACTGGGTTATGCACCAGGCTTGCCTTCTTGAGTGGGGTTGGGGTCAGGAGTGTCAGGGACTTCCGAACTTTGGTTTGGGGCTTTAGTCAATATCTCGGCGATGCTTGCAGGATCTTCAGAAAACCCAAGCTCGGGTTCCTGAACCAGCTCGTAGATTCCGTCATCGAGTGTTGCTGACTCTATATGATATGCAATGATTTAAGTGAGATGGGGCTTGAGTTAAAGATTTTATTTCATGATAAAGTTACAATCCAACAAATTAACAAACATAAACTCATGAAATAAGAGGGGGGGTTTAATTCTACTATTTGTATTTAATGCCTTGTCATATTAGTGGAATTACTTTTTAAAGTAATTGAACAAGTTTGATTTTTATTTTAAAAATCATAAAGGTTCTGACCTTGAATTTTTGTGGATAAGCTCATTTTCAACAGTTAAGTTTATTATGAATTTTTCATAATTTTCTGAAAATAGAAACTAAAGCATTTGAATTTGAATTCAAACTTCAGGTTTAAATTTAAATCCTAAGTAATCAGAACTATAAATTCTTGAAAAATTGATTATGAACTAACTATCAACAAATTAGGTTATGGTAAAAAGATATAAATAGAAAAGCTTCAGGAACATGCTTAAATAAATTCAAACCACTTCAAATTTGATTTGCAAAAGTTTAAAAGAACTTAAACTACAAAACAGTACTAAGAATGAAATTTTTACACAAGCTTACTTATGACCTAAAGAGGCTATACACCAAAAAACACAAGAAAATAAGCTGGTATGCAAAAGTTATGCACTAGATACTCTTTTTCTAAACTTTTAAATAACTCTGAAAACATCGGGTTTCAAATCAAACTCTACTAATAAAAGTTGTAGAATTTGATTTCTAGTTTCCAGAAAAACTAGTTTCACAATTTTTGGAGTTTTCTACAAATTCTTATGGATTTTACAAGTTGGCAGCTTTGCCCACATGAAATAACAAGGCAGTTCACAGAGGGTCCTCGGGTTTTTGCACAAGGGCCCTTAGAACAGGAAAAGAATTTGCAAATGTGCCCTCACCAGCTCTCGACGGTGGTCGTGGCGGTCTGTCCGGCATGTTCTCGCCGGCGGCAAGGTCTCTGGCGGGGAAGGACAGGCCTAGCATGACCCACGGGACAAGTGGTGCCTGTTGGTGGGTGATGTGCTCGAGGAATAGTGGAGGAGCACGGCCGGCGGCGTGGAATGGCGGCGGCCGTGGTGGCGTGCTCCTATTCTTGGTGAGGGGCCAGCGAACGTGGACAGATGAGATGTGCATGAGCACCGTGGGGATGTGGGGATGCGATTGCAGTACCCAATTTGGCCGGAGGTGGGGCGGAAGGGGGTTGTCGACGGTGAGGTGGACCTCGGGCTTTCACCGGCAGCGATGGCGGCAGGGCGTTCTGCTGGCTGGGGTGTCGGAGGGTTGTGAAGGAGTAACTAGATCACTTCTGCGGGATGATGTAGTGCTGCTAGTAACCTTGGTTGGGGTTGAGGGATAGGGTGGCGTTGGGTCGGCGACGAGGCCGAGCGGCGGCGGGCTGGAGCTTGCCGGTGCTGCAGGAGATGATGTTCGGGCGCGGTAGAATGAAATTGGATGGGCTTGGGAGCACCAGTGGGTCACGGTGGTGCTCTAGTAGCACTGGATCGGTTCTCGGAGGCAGCGGGGGCGGCTGACGACGGCGAGCAGTGGCGGTGGCGGAGGTCCGGTAAGGCGCCGGGTCGGGAAAGAGAAATGGCCGTGAAATTGTGGGTGCAGGAGTAGAAGAGGAGATGCATTTTGAGCTCAGTACGTGCTTTAAGTTACTAGAGAGGGCACACTGGGCGAGAGGCAGTGTTGGGGGTCGACGGCGTGCGTGGCGGCCGCGGCGGAGTTCGGGTAGCGGCGGGGATAGCGTGGCGCGCGTGGAAGACGGCAGCGGGGAGAACTAAGGCGGTGGCTGGCTTGAGAGCGACGCGTGGGGTTGGCAGGGAGCAGGAGGTGGTGCTGGTCAGGTCGCAGCGACGGCGAGCGGCGGCGAAGAGCAGCTCGGGCAGATGGCCGGGTAGCGTGGCAAGGCGGGGAGTGGCCAGCGCGGCTCGGGGGAGCGGTGGCACTGGGCAGAGGTGGCACGTGGGTCGCCTCAGAGCAGCGCGGGGGCGGCGGTGCACGGCACATGGCTGGCAAGAGCTGCGGCGGTGCGTCGGGCAAAGCAACAAAGGAGGCCGGGGCTGGAGGAGGAAGATGAGGACTGGTTCGTGATTTTCCAAAAGTGCAGGGACCTCACTGTAATGTCTTGGTAACTTTCAAACCATGGCTCAAATGAAAATAGGCCCAAAAGGAAAAATATAGGGTTTGACAAAGTCTACAACTTTGCTTTAGAGTTCAGTGGCAAAAGAGCTAAGGATCAGCAATTAACATAAAACTTGGCAAAGTTTTAAACTTTAAATAAATCCTATTTAAAAACTACACTACACTTATATCCTATGTGTAGTTTCCTCTATATTCACGATTTAAAAGCAAATTCTTGACTTTTCCAAATCAACCTTCATGTATTTGGATTTCACTCCCCATTTTCACCCATTTAACACTAAAGGACCTATATTTTTCAGAATTACACAAATGATCTTTTCCCTTTTGCATTAACATGTGAACACACATATACAAGATCAAGACATGCACATTTTATACTAAAATTTAATGTGTTATAATCCTAATACCTGAATGTCACACAATCATCATCAAAGGCAATACAAACCACACAGGACGTAGGGTATTATGCTCTCGGCGGCTCAAACCTATCTAAACCTTGTGTTCCTTGCACCTTCGAGTTTCTGATCTCAGCGATACCCCACCTACAAACTCAACACCTCGGGGGTATCCCTCGGTGGGCGTGGTGGTAAAACACCGACAGCTGGCGCGCCAGGTAGGGGTGTTCATCGAGCATCCACCGGAGAATTCGATGGCATCCTTCAACTTCACCAGCGTTATGCTCGATGAGGGCATGACTTTCATCTTCGGCTCCTGGATCTGTGTCGCCAACGATTTGGGTGGCTTCAACAGCCACCTAGCTAACTCGAAGGAGCCGGAGGCAACTTCATCAACCCAAAGCAGTAACCTGGACGACTTCATTGACAACCTCGATGAGGTGCTGCTTCCCAATCTGGCTCAGCAGATCGAGAAGGTGTCCATTTTCCACACGACTTCCACTCATGATGCACCAGATCTATTCAGGTCAGATTTGAACCGATCTAAAAAGACCTCACAATCTAAATCCCTCTCCAACTTGGAGGAGGATTTGGATTTGCTACTCAAGATCAAGGACGTGGGCGCCACCCCATGCCGGGAGGCCCCCATTTTTGACACCTACTAGGACTCAAACGAAGAGTACTCTGCGCGTAGTACTACGTCTTCAAGCCAGCTCCGAAAAGGACTCGGAGATGTGGGAGTCACTACTTGTCGGGTGGCCCCCACCATTGAAAACCACTTGCAACCTAACGGCCACACCGAATCTTTTTCGGGTAGCCTTCTTGGTTTAACTAGCACATCAACACCGCAATGAAGTTTCGTGTATTGGAGGGCTTTGAGCCCTTTGAACTACTCGATTACGACTCCCGCCTTGTGGCCTTCATGCAGAAACTACCCTTCCAGGAGGGTAGACCTCTTTCTCCCATCGCGGAAGAAGGAGAAAGTAGCACAGAGCTACTCGACCACAGCCTTAGGGCTAACCACTCGCCGGATCGTGAAGTCTGCATGGCCTCCGTTCGCAACGTGGAGAAAGATGAGCTAGACCCCCAGTACCACAACGAACAACTCGTAGACGTCTCAGCCGATGAGCCCACAGCTAACTCTCCCCAAGATGAAGATGAGGAGCACCGAATGATCCGCGCGGGCATAGAACGCCAAGCGCGCTCAACGCAGGCGCAACGCGCAGAATCGCGCCCGCGTACCAAGGGATCTTAACAGTGCTTTTGCAGCAGTCGTGGACCGCAAGTAACGTATGCCAATTGGCACCATCATAGAAGCAGCACTCCTGGCTCAACAACTCCCATTCAACCCTCAGATACAAAGGCTGCAGTACTTGACCCAGCGCGCGCTCGTGCAACTCGATGGGCAACATCCAGTGTCTCCCACTCGTAATCAGCCCTCGAGGTCTAAGCACCATGGTGATACCGCGCTGGTCAGTCACACCCTCGGAGGAGGCCATGGGAGTCGGAGGAACGACAATCGCTAGCGCAATGAGGGCCAGCCATCCACGCGTAGCAACAATGAACAAGAAGTACAACAACCCCCTCGCAACCGGCATGGGGCAAGGCATCAAGTCCAAGATCCAGTCGAGGCTAACCTACACGACGCTCCCACAATCGACCTCAGGCAGAAGATCAATGAAGGCCACAACACGCGGCTTGTCATTAAGCGAGGAGAAGGGACCGTACTGGCAGGCACCACGACAACAATGATAGCGACTGCTTCCCCGCCTTCACCCCCAGCATCACTGACAAGTCCTATCCAAAGGACTTCAAACCAGTCGGAATCCCCAAGTACGATGGTAAGCAGGACCCACGCCAGTGGATTTGATGCTACTCCGTTGCTATTGAAGTTTCAGGGGGATCCAACTCCACCAAAGCTCTCTACTTCCCGGTGGCTCCAGAGTTCGCGCCCCTCATATGGCTTGAAAGCCTCAAGCCAAACTCCATCGACTCGTGGGAGGATCTCAAGAGGTCCTTCATCGATAACTTCCAAGGATCCATGATCAGGGCGGGCTCTCGCCACAACCTTTCCCAGGTGAAGCAAGAGATGAACGAGACCCTGAGGTCCCACACACAATGTTTCTTCGAGATGCGCGCCACCATCGCCAACATCACCGATGAGGACATCATTCGTTGCTTCCAAAATGGCCTCTTCTCGAAGAACACATACCACGACTTCGGGTGCAACCGCCAGACTACTGCTGTGGAGCTACGCAACATGATGGCGCGGTGGGCCAACCAGGAGGATGAGGAAAACGACTGCTTCCCCAAGTCATGGCTGTCGAGTGCAACCCACGTGGCAAGAAGTCAAAGAACAACCACTCGGAATACGAGCAAGTCATGCACAAGCAATGCTCGATACACCCGAAGTCACGGCACACGCTCTTCAAGTGCGTCGCCATCACAAATCACTCAACGCACCACCCCTCCATCAAGTAGGAAAGCGAAAGGACAAGGAGGATGATGAAGGAGGTGACAAGTCAGGGGCTCAAGACTTCCAGGATCCAAAGAACGTCATCAATGTCATCTTCGGCGGAGACGGCGGATTCCCCTTCAAGCGCGTGCAGAAGCTAACCCTGCGCGAAATACTCTCTATGGAGCCGGCCACGACAAGGCATCTGAGATACAGTGAGGTCCCAATCTCCTTTTCTAGGGACGATCAATGGACCAGCTTCTCCGAGCCAGGAAAATTCCTGCTCATCCTAGACCCTGTCGTGGCGGGTTCACAGTTAACCCGAGTACTCATCGACGGCGGGAGCGGCCTCAACCTGCTTTTCGCGAGTACTCTCAAGAAGATAGGACTGGATATATCCAAGATGCTCACTCCCAGCAAAGCCCCTTTCTACGGCATCGTCTCGGTAACGCGGCTACACCACTCAGGTCAGTGGTTCTGCCAGTCACCTTCGGGACAAAAGACAACTACCGCACTGAGTACATCACATTCGAGGTGGCGGATTTCGACTCATACCATGCTATCCTTGGCAAACCGGCACTAGCCAAATTCATGGCCATGCTCCACTGTGTCTACCTGCTACAGGCAAGATAGGTGTACTCACACTTCATGGTGACCTGAAGAAGTCGTATGACTATGACCAATAGGCGATCGAGTACGCCACAACTTCATGCATGCCAGAGCCATCTGCGGAAGTACTCGCGACCGCGCTGAAGCTGACCAACACAGAGATGGAGGTCTCCAACCAGTGGCGTAGCCAGTCGAGGGTTAAACCCAACCCCAGCGACGTCAGCATCAAGACCATCCAGCTGCAAGTGGGTGACCCATCCAAGACTGCTTTGATCGGGGCGGCTTGGCGGCAAATAGGAAAGCGCGCTCATCAGCTTTCTTAGGGCTAACCGGGACATATTCGCATGGAAACTAGTGGATATGCCAGGGGTACCCAAAGAGTTGATTGAGCATTGCCTAAAAGTTGACCCTAAAGCCATTCCAAAAAAGCAACGACTACGATGCTTCACCCCTGACAAGAGGGAGACCATCAAGAAAGAGTTAGCAAAACTACTCGCGGCTAGTTTTATTAAAGAAGTATACTACCCGAGTGGCTAGCTAACACTGTACTTGTATTGAAAAAGAATAATAATGAATGGAGGATGTGTGTGGATTATACTGATCTTAATAAACATTATCCAAAGGACCCCTTCGCGCTCCCACGCATCGACCAAGTCATCGACTCAACGGCTGGTTACGTCTTGCTCTCCTTCCTCGACTACTACTTAGGCCATCATCAGATAGCTCTCAAGGAGGAAGAACAAATCAAAATGACGTTCGTCACCCCCTTTGGAGCATATGCTTACACTACAATATCTTTCGGGTTGAAGAATGCAGGTGCCACCAATCAACGGGCCATCCAACTGTGCCTTGCGAACCAACTGCACCGCAACATTGAAGCTTATGTGGATGATGTGATCATCAAGACCAGATCCCACGACGAGTTCATCACTGATCTTGAGAAGACTTTCAACAGCTTACGATGGTTTAAGATGGAAGCTCAACCCTACAAAGTGTGTCTTTTGCGTGCCTCAAGGCAAACTGCTTGGGTTCATTGTCAGTCACTGTGGGATCGAAGCAAATTTGGAGAAAATTAGCGCCATCACAGCCATGGATGCTCCAAAGATGATCAAGGACGTCTAGAAGCTCACTGGCTGTATGGCAGCTTTAAACCGATTCATGTCCCGACTTGGAGAAAGGGGTCTACCCTTCTTCAAATTGCTCAAGCTCCACGATAAGTTCAACTGGACCGAGGAGGCAAATGAGGCGCTGCAAGATCTCAAGCACCATTTGTAGTCACCACCCATCCTGACTGCCCCCCAACCAGGCAAGAACCTGCTCCTCTACATCATCGCAACTACTCACGTCGTCAGTACGACAATCATGGTGGAACGATCGGAAGAAGGCCACGCCTTCGAGGTGCAGTGACCGGTTTACTTTATCAGCGAAGTCCTCTCTAAGTCTAAGGTTCGTTACCCAACAATTTAGAAAATACTTTATGGTATACTCATCACTTCCAGGAAGCTTTGCCACTATTTTGATGCATACAATATCCTGGTGGTCTCCGACTTTGAATTGGCGGACATCCTCCACAATCGGGATGCTACCGGGCGCATCTCCAAGTGGGTGGCGGAGTTGGGAGCCCTCACACTTGACTTTAAGCCCTGGACAGCCATCAAGTCACAGGCACTAGTCGACTTCATGGCGGAGTGGCGAGAAAACCAAGTGGAAGCCCCAACCAACCAGCCAAAGCATTGTGTCATGTACATTGACGGCTCACTTAAGGTCGGTGGCAGTGGTGTGGGAGTACTTTTCATTAGCCCGAGAGGAGAACAGCTCAAGTACATGTTTCAAATACTATTCGAGATTTCTAACAACGAGGCCGAGTACAAAGCACTACTGCACGGGCTACGCTTAGCAATCTCTCTGGGAATCAAGCGACTACTCATCTATGGTGACTCTTTGCAGGTGGTTCAACAAGTCAAAAAGGAGTGGGACATATCTCCAACGTAATGCCCCGCGTGGAGCCCCAACCCTCCGGATGGACAGACATCACTCTAGAGCAAACTTATGAATACCGGAACCATTGACGTGGCACTAGATTTACTCTTCTAATCATGTGAGGTATAAGGTACGAGTATAAACTAATCATAGCATAATGGCTGACACCGCAGAATATAAACTATGCGAATACATAAATCTAGAAGATAACTCTATAAGGAATCCTGAGTATTACAAAGGAGAGGAAGAGCAAAACACATACCGGACACTCCTAGGAAACCTCGGGAACCCAAAGAAGAGCTACTTCACCTAAACTCCACTATCCTATCTACTAAGAAGAGAGAAACTTGAGAGAGAGCAACTTGAGGTGTGTCTTCATTTCTACCCCATCCCCTCACATTGATAGGTGTGGCACAAGGGTCTCTCGGCCAACAATTGAGGGGAGGCACTTGGAATCGCCATCGGGAGCCAATGAGGAAGCTCCACGTGCAAGGGTTAAGTTGGTGGAGCTGGCTTGGTTTGGCCGAACTAGGCTTGGCCCCAACTGACCTCACCCTTTGCTGAGTGGTTGGCAGGTGGGCGCTAGGGTCTTTGGTGCATGGCTTGGTGTTGTCCTAAGTCGGTTGCATGTCCTGGTGAGCCCTTTGATCCATGTGAGGCTGAACGGTGCGTTCTAATTGGTCGATAGCTTTTGCCTTGATTCAAGGTGTGTTTTCCCTCCATTTCTGCTCAATTCTCTACATAGCTCTATTTTCCAAGGAACATGTGGAAATGATATTATTCTAGATAAATATGCGTGCAAGAAATGCTAGTTCTCCCAATTTTCTGATCAAATTGACGGTTGAAATCATGCCATAACGAGCGTCAACAAAATCCCCCCAAGTTGTCCTTTGCTCGTCCCAAGCTGTCGTTATGATATGAGAATTGAGCATGGCTCGTCTTTGAGAAACCCGTAGAGTAACCTCCGGTGCTAGTTGATCCTCGTCAAGTAATCTCCGAGCTATCCTAGTTGAGAAATCCGTCGAGTAATCTCTGGTGCTAGTTGATCTTGTTGAGTGACCTTCGAGTGATTCTAGTATTATCTACCCAATCCACCATACGCATCCGCTAGCCCATCCAGTCCACCATACTACCCGCGAGTGCCCTTCCGCATCATTTGGTAATCAGAGCTTCAACCATGACTGGTCATCAACGTCGTCGAGCAAACTCCGGCAACGACAACACCAACCAAGAACGTGATGCGATCCTTGAAAGCTTAGCCGAACAACTTCGGCAGATACAAGAGCGCCTAGAGCGTCTTGAGGCTGCTGGACGCGAAGCACCTCATCATGAGGATGTTGATCGTGACGCTGAAGATCATGGTCATCATGGACATCATCGGGGCCAACATGACTACAATAGTGAAGAAGTAGACGGTATCAATCCCTTTGCCAATCAACAAGATGATTCTAGTGATGATGATATCCATTCTCAGATTTCTATTGATCATCATGGAAACAATTTTCATATTCGTGTTGATATTCCTGAGTATGAGGAAAGGTATGATCCTGATGATTTTATTGATTGGATGAACACGACTGAGCATGTTTTTTGCTTACAAGAGGATCCCTGATAGAGACAATGTGCTGCTAGTCAGTATCAAACATTAGAAGAATGCATCTGTTTGGTGGGAACAGCTCCAACGTCGTTGTGTGCAGCTTGGCAAAATCCGCATCAGAACATGGGAGAAGATGCGAAGAGAGTTGTCCACAAAGTTCCTGCCGAAAAGCTATCTTCAAGATGCCTACAACAAGTTACAAGCCTTCAGGTAAGATGACCTTTCTGTTGAGGAATATACAGGAAAATTTGATCACCTTCTTGTTTGCTGTGAAGTAAATGAAAAGAGGAGCAAACTATTGCTCGTTATCTGCAGGGGTTGCAACAGGACATCCGTGATGTTGTTGAGTTGCAGCCATATCACTCTTATCATGATGTATTCAAGCTTGCTGTGAAAATTGAGACACGCCTCCTTATTGGAAGAGGCACACAAAGCAAGAAAGAACCGGGAAGCAAGGTTACAGCAGCAAGCGTTCATGCTTCTAGCAGTAGTAAGCCTGATAAGGAGGAAAATTCAGCAAATAAAGGTGTGCAACGTTTTCGATGCAAGGGTTGGGGACATAGAATGCAAGATTGTCCAAGTATACATGCTGATGAAGGTGAACTTTTTGTCACACCTCATATTCTGAATATTGCTCCTATTTTGGAAGATGATTGGCGTCGTAAGAGCATTTTTCGCACACACTGCACTGTCCATGGTAAAGTATGTGATGTCATCATTGATGGTGGAAGTTGTGAGAATGTGGTGTCTCAAGCTATGGTGGAGAAACTTGCACTTGTGACTGTGGAGCATCCTCATCCATACAGTTTAGATTGGCTAAAAAAAATCACAGAAGGAGAAGGTGCATCAGCAGTGTCTTGTAAATTTCTCTATTGGGGATATCTATCATGAAGAGGTGCTTTGTGATGTGATACTCATGGATGCTTGCCATCTAATTTTAGGGAGGCCTTGGCAGTTTGATCGGCAGACTATGCTTGATGGGAAGAAGAATACATATTCATTCATCAAAGATGGAGTAACCCTCACTTTGCTTCCAGTTAATCCGAACTCGAGGACGAGTTCTCTTTCAACCAGGGGAGGATGATGTGCCCATTAGAATGTAAACCATGCATGAGAAAAGTAAACCGACATCAGTTACATCGTGGTTTACTCCAGTCCAAATATCATGCAGAAATATCTCTATGTTATATGAAATTCTGGTATTAATGCACGTGGTTTCAGCATTCATATGATACGCCATTGGAAGGGACTTTGATTTAAGTTTCCAACGCAACAAACGGGGCATCTTTTGGACTTCCGAGCTAAAAGTTATGGCCATTTAACTGGAAGGTGGGCAGGCTGCCAGGAAGCTGCGCGAGAGTCTAAGTCTCTTTAGCTTCTCCATTATCTCATTGTTTTCCAAGAGTATCTTAGAGTCTAAGAGTATTAATTAGGAGTCTTTTCCTACGTATCATTTTAATTTATTTAAAGTTTTAAGTGCGTCTCGCTCAATCTATATAAAGGGATGATATGTGTAATCTTGAAAAAGGGTTGATGAATTGTTATGATATGAGAATTGAGCATGGCTCTTCTTTGAGAAACCCGTAGAGTAAACTCCGGTGCTAGTTGATCCTCATCGAGTAATCTCCGAGCTATCCTAGTTGAGAAATCCATCGAGTAATCTCCGGTGCTAGTTGATCTTGTTGAGTGACCTCCGAGTGATTCTAGTATTATCTACCCAATCCACCATAGGCATCCGCTAGCCCATCCAGTCCACCGTACTACCCGCGAATGCCCTTCCGTATCACAAATACTCCGAGGAACTGGCTTCAACACAGGTCCGCCTTGAACTGACCGAAGCCCATGCTGAAAAAATCAAAAAGAAATGCAAAAACTCTCAAGAATTCTTCCGCCGCTACCGGAGGGCTTTCACGACTGGCATTGACTATCTTCGGGAAGAAGCGCCTCGCCTTGTGTCCTTGTATGGTTTGACCGCTCCGGAGCTACCTGGTTCTATTGATGTGGAGATCATGTAGTTCTTTAGGTGGCTTCAGTCGTGTCTTGTCATGGCGGGGTCTGGGAGCCATCTTCACGGGGACCTGTGCGTGATGGTCGCGGCGCGCACTTTGGCTGCCTCTGTCTGCGGCCTTCTGCCAGTGACGCGAGCTCTTCGGCTGGCATCATGAAGGCCCAGCTTCGGCAGCTGAGCGAGCACTCCTTTGACTGGCCCTCAGATTTGATTGGCCCTCAGAAGATGATGTCGCGCCAGAGAAGTTGTCCCCCTTGCCAAAGAACATCTCCAAGAATTTTATTAACGCTCTGTACATGGAGAAGGGGATTGCCCTCGCGCAACGCGAAAGGCTTCGGCTGAAGGAGCAGGTGCCTGACTCGTCCTTCATCTTTTGTCGTTTTTAAATTTCATCATTAATTATTTTTCCTTGGCTTTAGGTGCAATTGAAGGCAGAAACTTATACAAGGGAGATGCTGCACGGCAACCAGCCTTCGGGTTCCGCTATTCATGCTTCTGAAGACCCTTCGGCTGCCACTCCGATGGACATCACCATTGACCCTGAGTCAACACATAGCGAAACTGAAGAGGGCAATGCTGGTGGTGATGCAGCAGAAACCAGAGAGGTGTAAGGAAATCTATTGTTCGAACAAGTAATTACTTTTGGATATTAACACCTTTGGCCCTGCGCAGTGTGACATTCAGGTAAATAGTATGGTCACACTCTAGGTCTTTAGTGTGTTGTTATGTACAAACTGTAGCAAATGTGTGTTTAAAAATGTTAATGATAAGGAAAAGTGATCGTTTATATAATTGTATTTAAATCAGGGTCCTTTTGTGCTAAATGGGTGAGCATGGGGGATAGATTTCAAAAGTATGAGGGTGGTTTTGCAAAAGTTCAAAACTTGTGTTTAAATCGTAAAAGTAGGTGAAACTACCTTTTGGATCTATGTGTAGTGTAGTTTTATCTATAGGATTTACATAAAGTTTGAAAGTTTAGCTAAGTTTTATTTTAATTTCAAAATTGTTGCTCTTCTGTGGATGAGCCTTAAAGAAAAGTTGTGCATTTTGAAAATCTACACACTTTTGCTTTTGGTCCCATCTCCATTTGAGCACTGGTTGGAAAGTTATCTATATATTACAGTGAGGCCCCTATGTTTTCTGCTTTTTACAACCAGATCCCCTTCGTCTTCCCCAATCCTGATCTCCTCTCTGTTTTCTCCTCTGCTGCACGCCGCCGCCCCCGCCTGACCTTGAGCGCCGCCCTGCAGCTCTGCGCCCCTCTGCACCTTGCTCCACGCGTCGCTCTGTTCCTCCTCCCACCGCCCGCATTGCCCGCGCTGGCCGCCCCTCGTTCCTCCACATCGGGCAGACGCCCCGAGCGGCCGCCACGCCGCCCCATCAGGCACGCCGGCGCTGCCCGCCGCTCTGCGCCTGGCCGCGTGATCTCCCTCTCCCATTTCCTTCTTTCCTACCACCGTGCGCTGCTACAAAACATGATCGAGCCCCTTCTTCCCGGCTGCTTTGCCTTCTCCTTCTCCCCACGACACCAAGCCGCCGCCGCTCCTCCTCGCCGGGATCCTCCTCAACCGCGCCACCCCGCCCAAATCCCTTCGGCCTATCGCTTCCTCACCTCCTCCCCTAACCCCCCGAGCTGATCCGGTCCAACCCTGGCCACCCCTTCGCCGGAATTGCCCCCACCCCGAGCCGCCCCTCACCGGCGCCGCCCGAGCTTGACCTCGTCGTCGACAGCACCCTCCGCCACCTCCTCGGCCGATCCAAGTATGGAAACCACATCACCACCGCCCCCTGGTGCTCGTGCGCGCGTTAGCTTCTCCTGTTCGCCGGCCCTTCGCCGGGAACGGCGACGCGCCGCCACGGCCACCGCACCTCCCTATCGTTAGCCCCGTTCCCCTGTTGCCTGTCGTGCGCGTTCACCTCCACAACATTCTCTAGGTCCCGTAGGCCCTGCCCGACCGGCTCCTCTCCGCCGGCGACCTCGCCGCCGGCGAGGACACGCCGGGACCGAGCGGCCGGCTGATGTCGAGGCCGGGCAGGGGCACATCTGAGAGAAGAAAACTCTTTCCAGGGGCCGAGCGCAAAAAGACTGAGACCCCCCCTCTCTAGAAGTTCTGTTATTTCATGTGGTTATGTTGCTGCCTTGCAAAATTCGTAGAAAACCACAGAAAAATCCAAAAATTGCAAAACTAATTTTGTTGGAAACTAGATTTCAAACCCTACGACTTTTATAATGAAGTTTAGTTTGAAACAAAATACTTTTGCATCTATTTTAAATCTAAAGTTAGAGGGTATTCTGTACATAACTTCTACATTTTAACTTTGCTTCTTATGATTTTTAGTATGTAACTTCTATAAGCTATGTGTAACCTTGTGTAAAAGTTTCAAACTTAAATTTGTTTAGTAGCTTAACTTCTTTTGAATTTAGGCAATTCAAATTTGAAATGTTTTAAAGTTAGCTAAGCATGTTCTTTAAACCTAATTGTTTAAGATCTTTTTGTCATACTCTAATGTGTTAATGATTAGTGTATAATTAAATTTCCAAAACTTTATGATCCTATTTATTTAAGTTTTGAATTTTAAACTTGGAATTTAAATTCAAATTCAAATGTTCTAGTTCCTGTTTGCAATAAATTCAGTGCTATATCATGACTCCATTATAAATGGTAATTCAAACCTAAACCCCTTTTATTTCATGGTTTCATGTGTGTTGACTTTGTTGGATTGCAACTTTATTGGGACCTAAGATCTTACATTCAAATATCATCTAACTTCAAGTGTTGCATATCATATAGAATCAACAACGCTCGACGACGGAGATTACGAGTTGGTCTTAGAACAAGATCAAGGGTTTTCTGAAAACCCAACACAAGTCGTCGAGGAACTAACTGAAGCCCCGAACCAAAATTCGGAAGCCTCTGACACTCCTGCCCCCAACCCCACTCAAGAAGGCAAGCCCCGATGCATATCCTAATATTTCATTTTATTGCAATTTCACTTATATATTATATATATCTTGCATTACGTCTAGGAGTTGGAATGAAACCCTAGTTGCATTAAATCTTAGGAATCCAATGTATTGTACCCGAGTCCTTATCGCATAGATGCTCTACTAAATAGGACCGGTAAAAGTCGGGTGATTTCCTGTCACTCGCGCGATATAGGAGTTTCTTGTTTACAATTCTGCAATCATTATAAGGATGATGGACAGGGTCATGTACTGTATCATGACTAGGGTTGGCAACGGGTCGGGTTCGGGTCGGGTAAAGCAAATACCCGCCCGCGAGCGTACCCGTGACAGCAGGCTGTACCCGACTCGAATCGTACCCGCGGGTACAAAATCCTACCCATACCCGTACCTGACGGGTATCGGGTCGGGTATCGGGTACCCGTCGGGTATGACACAAACAGCAGTTTATATAGCAGTTTATACAACAATTATGCATGTGCCATGTATATACTTTCAAAAAAAATTCTGCATATATACAATTGAAATTTATGGCTGCCCACCAGCCCACAATTCACACAAGAGACTTATAATGTATCCAATAGTTAACCAAAATGACCAAACAATAAAATTTATGGCTGCCCATCAGCCCACAATCACACAATGACACAAGCAACATTAAGTAGTCACAATTACAGAACAGAAATAAGACATGTCCAATTGTCCATCGGTCCATAGTTGACAACCCATACACACAATGCAAAGTATTAATAATACATGTTTACGGCTGAAATAAAACACAAATAACAGTCCACATGATCAATTGATCACACCACTTGCTTTAAGCCTTTAGCCCTTTAAGCTTCAACTTCAACTCGCTTTTAAGCCTTCAATCTTCAATCAATAATGGTAGAATAGAGTTCATCCTAGCAAGAGAAAAGGTGAAATAGCCAAACAAATGTAAGTATTCAATTAACAAAAACTAAGAAAATGAGTACTAAAATTTACAAGTATTACCATTTCATCCTCCAAACATAGCCCGCTGCCCACATCACTTGATTTACATGCCTTGAAGCTTCAATCAATAATGGTAGAATCTAGTTCATCCTAGCAAGAGAAAAAGTGAAATAGACAAACAAATGTAACTATTCAGTTAACAAAAACTAAGAAAATGAGTACTAAAGTTTATTACCATTTCCTCCTCTTCATCCTCCAAACATGTCATTAGTGCATTCATAAAACAAGATTGATCACCTAACATATCAGCACGAGACCAAGCTTGCATACACATCAACGCTTCAACTGTTTTTGGAGCAAGTCTACTTCGATGCGGGCTTATTACCCTCCCTCCTGTGCTGAAAACTGATTCTGATGCTACTATTGTAACGGATATTGCCATGATATCACGAGCAATTTTTCTAAGAGTTGGATACTTGATTCCTGCAACTTGCCACCAATTAATAATATCAAGCTCTTGAGTTCTTGACAGCGTTGGCTCCTCTAAATACAAATCCAACTCAGTGCGCAAATAACTTGATTGTCCGGGTGCTTCCGAGACGAACTTGTCAAACATACCAAAAAAAGCATCAAAACCTTCATTTGGAGCAATATTTCTACTAGCAGCACCTAGACCATCAGTTGTTGCCATACCCTCCATGGATTCTTGATATTCCAACAGCAGCTCATACAACAAACTTTTAACTCTAGACAGCTCATCATCTATAATTGAAGAACCTTCCCCATAAATAGTATTATAAAATACTTTCATGAATATCAATTTGTACCTAGGATCTAAAACCGTAGCTACTTCCATAAGACCATGCACATCTGTCCAATACTTTTTAAATTTATCTTTCATCAAGGAGGACATATCTTCTACCTTGGGGATATCACTGGTTCTCCATTTCTCAATAGCCAAATAAATCAAACATATCTTGGGGAAAAAGAGATTTGCTGTGACATAATTGGATCCCGATAATAACTCAGTTGCATCAAAGAAAATTTGCAACCTACCACATAGCTCCCTAGAAAATTTCCAATCATCTTCCATTGGTTTAAAAGGAGCACACAACTTTTGTTTACTTGCTAGGCGATCAAAAACTAGTTGATACTCTAGTGCAGTGCTAAGCATAATGTAGGTTGAATTCCATCTAGTCTTGCAATCTAGAGCTATCCTTTTCTCGTACTTAATATTCATTTGGGCTGCTGTCCGCTCAAAACGCTCGTGTCTTTTAGGTGTGGCACACCAAAATCCAACACTATCACGCACCCTTTCTATACCATCATCCATAACAGTCATTCCATCTTTGACTATCAGATTTATAATGTGTGCTGCGCAACGCATATGTAGCAGATTACCACCTAAGATGAGGGAGGAAAGGGGCAACTTATCTTGCATAATATTCATCAAACTGTCGTTGGTGCTGCAGTTATCAAGAGTAACTGTCAAGATCTTCTTCTCAATTTGCCAATCTTGTAGGACTTCATAAAGGACATCACTTATGACTTCAGCGGTATGTGGAGCGGGCACATAAATAAACCTACAAACAGCAATAATCAAATAAATTTCAGCTACAATAACACAATTTTCAGCACACAAAGATGAGTAAGAAAATGTATGATATGCATCATTGCATCAATTACCTTAAAAGAAAAGATTTCAGCTTCCAATCTTCATCAATAAAGTGTACCGTAACTGACATATATCCCTTTTTTGATGATTTGCTGTCCACATATCAGTATTTATAGCAATTCTAGATTGGCAACGTTGGAACAAATCAACCATACAACACCTTTGCACCTCATACATATCCAATATGTCCTTTCTAATAGTGTTCCTAGACATTACTTTAAAAAGGGGTTGAAGTGCTGCACAAAATCTTCTAAAACCAGCATGATCAACCATAGAAAGTGGATACTCATGAGCACATATCATTAGTCCAAGTTCTTTCCTAGCAACTTGCTGATCAAAAACATACTTATCCACTATAACAGCCCCATGCTCATCTTTGCCCAACTTTAAGGTTGTTTGCTTTAGGCCTTTTCTCACTTGCCTAGATTGACAACTTGCAAGGTGAGAACGCAAGTGAGTTGTACCATCTCTACCCCCTCTCGCTAAGTGTTTCTTACACCATTTGCATTCAGCCTTTACTTTTCCACTAACAGTTACTTTTTCAAACTCTAACCAAACATCAGATTTAAGCTTCCTTTTACCACCAACAGGGACATCATTATCAGTTTCATCATCTATAATTACTAGAGTTGTACCTTGCTGTTGATCTTGTGGTGCAGCAGGTTGAGCTTCAGCAGCACTTGAGGCGGGTGTACTGCTGGATGGGGTTGGGGTTGGTGTTGTAGTTCCAGCACTTGAAGATGGAACACCACCGGTAGTAGCAGTAGCAGCACCTGAGGTCATCCTTCTTGCTGTAGCACGAGGTGGACGAGAAGCCTGCGAGCTAGAAGATGCCATGGATGAGGATGACCGACGCCGCCCTCCTGCACCTTGACGTCCTTGACCCACCGATGCTGTGAGAAACCAAGGGAAATTAATCCGGTGGCCGGAGCCCGGGGCGCGCGACCAGCGGCGGCGGCGGCGGCGCTAGGCTCTGGTTCGCGAGCCACGCGGCCACGCCCCGACGCCCACGCAGGCAAGGAAGAAGGAGGAGGAGCGGCGCAGCGCAGGGTCGATGGCGCTAGGGAGCCAAGATGCTGCGACGGCAGCGGTGCTAGGGCTAGAGCCGGCGGCTGGCAACATCGGGAGGGAATGAGTGAGACTGGGAGAGGGAGCCAGGCCGCCAGGGAGTAGGGCAACATCGGTGGGGCGGTGCTGGACTGCTAGGCCAGGCGGCTAGCTGGGCTGTCTGAGGCAGTGGTCCACTGGGCTGTTGGCTTTATGGGCCAAAAAAAATATGCACAGTACTATTCGGGTACCCGACGGGTTACCCGCGGCTAAGAAGTGATACCCGCGCCCGACCCGAATTGAACTCGGGTCGGGTACGGGTACTGCCCGCGGGTAGATTTTCATGCCCGAACCCGTACCCGACGGGTCGGGTACCCGAACCCGTGGGTAAAATTGCCATCCCTAATCATGACCTGAAGAATTACCCTGTCTGTTGTTAAGGTCGAAGTGTGTGGTAGTGGGGCTAAGCGTTTGAAAGTACTAGCCACATGCCGCGAAATATGGTAAAGCGGTAAGCCTAGTGACCAATCGGCCTGGCAAGTGGGCATACCTCCCACCACTCGTAATTTGGTTTTTCTCACGCACCGACGTGTGGGAGTACGTTATGCAAGGTAGACAGGAATACGGGTTCATGTAGTCATGCTACAGACGTATGTCCTGCACAATTGGTGTGCGTACGGTCCTGCAAGTCACTTGTGGTGGCCTGCTTCACGACCCGGAATGAAAGGCAAACGGTTGCTTCATAATGATCCTTGGATATTCCAAGCGTGTGTGTTAGGTTTACCTTGCAAGGTTGAATTCGATTCAGAACCGTCCGCTTCTCACGAAGATTGAGACTGCTTATCCCTTCTGCCACATAGAGTAAAAAGTGTAATTGTTGATGGAATAATCTTGATGGATGATAATCTCTATCTTGCTTGCGTAGTATAGGTGCTTACCTAGAATGACTAATCAAAGTAGAATCTGAAAGCTAAACTTGAAAATAAGTTATACTCTTTGTTGATTTTCAGCTGAAATTAAACCTAGAACGTTTGCAATGCCTTCATGAGTCTAGTTACGGGCTAAAGTATACCCAAACTCGGGTAAGCCTTGCTGAGTATTAGAATGCTCAGCCTTTCTAGTATCTATTTCAGGTTTAACTTTCGAGAATTCCATGGACAACCCTGCATGGCCAACGTCTGTTCCTTTTGGCTGGTCCGTGGAGTGGGATCCGTCCCCGGCTGGCAGTGACCCTCCTGAGTGACACCGAGCTTTGGGCTGAGTACGGTGTCAACCTTCGCGACGTGTGTAATCGCTTGCTCTTTTCTTTCCGCTGTGATTTTGGGCAAGCTATTCAGCTTGTCAGTCTAAACACAGTTTGTATAAATTTTATCTAAGTTTGAACCTGGTTTGTAATAATGTTTGTATATCTGTAAAATAAAAGTTGATGGGCTGTTCTGTGATTGTAAACTCGCCTTCGTGCGAGATAAACCTGCTTCGATCCTGTTGAACCGTGGTTGTATTGGGCGGAGACCTGACAGACCAATGGGTTGTTCCGTTTGAAGTGCGTTGAGTTGATACCAGCAGTATAGCGATCATTTCGCGCACTTGAGCCGGAATAATTCAGGCGGTTCTGCCACAGCTGGTATCAGAGCTGTAGGTTTGCTTTTACAACCGCAGTAACTCTTAAAAAGTGTTTCCAGGATAAAATTTGGCCAACAAATGAATTTATAACGTGCGTTGGATTCGTTACGGCTGTGCTTAGATCGTAAAGCCCTAGGGACTTATATGGGAAATATCAGGTGGCTATTAGTATCTATGTATGTATAGATAGTTCTGACTTGCAGCACTACTTTCTGTCAAAATTTAAATTCATGTACAATTCAACTTTACATTTTGTTACGACACCTACGATCGTGAGGTAAGGAGTAAGGATCCTCAGCTAACTGGGGAGTTAGCCTTCCCGTCGGTGATGCGAACCGAACGCTGTTTCTCAAGCAGTGGCCTACTTGAGATGCTGCCAATATATCAACTTAGGTTGATCATATTGGGAGTATATGGTTCGGCGCAGGGTATGGCGATCGCTGTTCATACCCCCGCATTTTGCGGTACCCCCGTGAATACGTTGATTACACGACGTATGCTAACGTTGTCTGTACGGCGGTAATTGTACAGATGCTGTTCCTATAGTGAACAGTACTGTTTGGGGACGCTTTCATGTCGTGCTGCCATGAAAGGTTCATGATATATATATGTGGTCTTCTGCAGGTGCACTAACCACGATTAATAGGTTAAGACGGATAGAATTTATCGATTAGTTATATAGTGAGAGATGTATATGTATGCCACCGAAATTAACCACGTAAGTCTGAAGGTATTCGGTAGTTGTTTTGATTGTGAGGACGAATAGAACGTGCTTGCATAACTTATCATGAAATACATGAATACAATGTATGTTTTGTTCTTTTAAGGATGTAGAGTGTGTTGCTTATGTCTAGTATGGGTCAATGGGATTTTTGTAGCATCGATCAAGTATCCTAAGTATCCATCTGATTTCCAGTCTTTGCTGTTATCAGAATCATTTATCTTGATCTATTTACCTTGTAAGTTCTCAAACAGGGTAAATATATCTCACCATTTGCATTCTTGTTGCAGATGGTAGCCCCTTCCAATGTCTTTTGGGATCCGGTAGGGCATCTCCACACAAATGCCTTGCACTGGGAGGGTTTTCCTCGATTACTTTGGGAATCCTTAAGGTCATTCGATTATACGGAGACTCCACAATATGATGTAGTAGAATATCGGGAAGAAGGCGTTCATCGAGCTCGAGTTAGAATGACTATTCCTCAACATCCTTTTCGTTCCCAATGGCAACCCATTGAGATTGAAGTGATGGGTTATCGAATTGTGGATACCATTGAAGGAGCAGCACTGGAAGCTATCTATGTTTTTTGTAATCAGCATCCCTGGGAAGTCGCAGGGCAACCCATTGGTTTATTTGCTACGACAGATCCTAATGAGCCAGAATGGAATCTTAGGATAGTTCCAGAGAGTCACAGACTAGAAGGTCCACCGGAAGAAGCACTTCGAGGTATGATGAGGTTTATGAATGTGCAGTATCATTATCAACTGCTACTGCGTCGTGAGATGGGCCAATTGGTCAATGCTGCGCGAAGTATCTATAGGGAAGCTGATAGACAAATCACCCAAAGTTGACCAACTTCGAGCTTTGGTAATCGAGAAAGATGGGATCATTGCCGCCCGGAATGAGACTATTCATCACCGGGAGGACCAGATCAATGAGAGTGATGCGATAATCACCCAACGCAACACGATCATTGAATTTTTACAAGAGCAGATCCAGGATCTCATTCTTGAAGTTGATGATGCCCATGCACAAATAAATGAACTTCAACAGCAGCCTGTGCCTCCTGCAGTACCGGCACCTGAAGAAGAAGAAGAAGATCCTGAAGAAATTGAGGGAGTCTCCGAGATTGATTCTGAGCACGGAGATCCTGTCATCAGTCCCCATCATTCCTCTTCGGGTAGTCAGTCATCAGTGGGCAACTTTGATGACTTTTAGTTGTGGTTGAGTGAGTGACAGTCTAGCTGTAATTAGTGTAGAAAAGTGTGACATAGGTAATGTGTAGTTTACCTAGATCTAGAGCCACTTGTTGTGTATGTGGCATGTGTATTAGGTAATGGCTTGTAATGATTTAGGTGTGTTGATGTAAGATGTAAGGATCACCAGTGTTTCTATAGTAATCCAAACCCTGTGTTTTACCCTCCTACTTTATCTTCCTGCATCGGAATAAGTTAATTGAATGGAGCATAAGAATTATATTCTGCTTGATAATTATATATCATCTGAAATTGGAATAAGAATACGGTTGATAATGGATATCTCCTTGTTTCAGATGGTTGGAGCTACTCGCGGAACCCCGGAAGGATTTCGGGCAGATCAGGCCAGTGGTTCTCAGTAACCGCCACCCCCACCTCCAAATCTGGCTGAGGTTATGGCCCGACAAATAGAGCTTCTCAACCAACTTGTACAAGCTCAGATGGGCCACTTCCATCAGCAACCCCGAGGCCGAGATGAACCCCTATCGGCCAGTTACCAAGACTTCCTCAGTACCCAGCCTCCCCTATTCCATAAGGCGGACGAGCCTCTGGACGCAGACGCTTGGCTTCGAACCATCGAGTCCAAGTTTGCTTTATTGTCTGCTTCATGTTCAGATGAAAACAAGGCGCTTTTTGCAGCCCAGCAGCTCCGTGGCACAGCTTGCCTATGGTGGGATCATTTTCATGCCATGTAGCCTGCCGATCATGTCGTCACCTGGGACGAGTTCCGAACTGCATTTCGAGCGTATCACATACCTGAAGGACTCATTGAGCGAAAGCTCAATGAATTTCTGAATCTAACTTAGGGAACCCGCACCGTCATGCAATACGCACAAGTTTTCAACCACTTGTGCCAATATGCGGGATACCATGTGGATAGTGATGCCCGCAAAAGAGATCACTTTCGCCGAGGCCTGAACACCAAACTTAAAGAACGACTGAATTTGGTAAGGGCCGGTAGTTTCAATGAGCTGGTCAACATGGCCATTACTCAAGAAGACTGCATCTCAGCCCACAGAGCGGAAAAGAAAAGGAAGACACCAACAGGACCTGCAACTACGCAACCGTCAAGGTATCGGTTGGTCCCAAGCAATGCCCCTCGAGCCCCGCCTCGAGGAAATTCGCCTGGCAGACGGGTAGCCAGACCACCCCAACCGGCACGATTCAACCGACCACCAACGCCACAAATTCAACAGCAACCACAACAAGGTCCGCGGCCGAGCTTTCCGCCAGCCAACCAAGGAAACAGCAACTATCGTTGTTTCAATTGCGGAAGCCCGTCCCACTTCATCAAGGACTGCCCTCAACCTAGGAAATCTTTTCAAGGGCAGACATCCAGTCTGATCAACAAGGGTAAGGGCAAGAGACAAATGGTCCAGGTCCGCCAAGGTAGGGTGAACCTCACCACACTCTCCGAACTTCTCGAAGGGACACCGATAATGATGGGTACATTTTCTATCAACCATCACCCCGTTATTGTTCTTTTTGATTCTGGCGCCACCCATAGTTTTATCAGTAAGGATTGTAGGACTAAAATAGGCTTGGATATCTATTCTATAAATGAAGTTTATAGAATCATAACTCCTGGCGGTAAGATTTCATCCAATCAAATCTGTAGAATGGTACCCCTTCAGTTGGGTGGTCACCCAATCAAAACAGATTTGTTAGTGATAGACCAAAAGGGAATGGATGTTCTTTTAGGTATGAATTGGATGACCCAGAATCAAGTGTCCTTGGATATCTCATCCCGAATCGTGGAGATAAATTTCCCTGAACTGAAACCTATCATTCTTTATCTTCCACCATGGGAATGTGTCAATTCTTGTACCTATACAGCTACAGGGATCAAATTAAATGATATCCCTGTTGTTTGTGAATATCCCGATGTCTTTCCAGACGATTTGCCTGGAATGCCCCCAGATCGAGATGTCGAGTTTGTCATAGAACTTCAACCGGGTACAGCCCCTATCTCCAAGAGACCTTATCGTATGCCACCTAATGAACTTGCCGAGTTGAAAATTCAACTCCAAGACCTCGTGAACAAGGGTTTTATTCGTCCAAGTGCATCACCATGGGGTTGTCCAGCATTATTTGTGAAAAAGAAGGACAATAGCTTAAGGCTATGCGTGGACTACCATCCTCTCAATGCGGTAACTATCAAAAACAAGTATCCCCTACCCCGCATTGATATTCTTTTCGATCAGTTAGCCGGAGCTAAGGTATTCTCTAAGATAGATCTTCGTTCCGGCTATCATCAAATTAAGATTCGGCCCAGTGATATTCCAAAAGTAGCTTTCTCCACTCGATATGGTCTATACGAGTATCTGGTCATGTCGTTTGGTCTCACCAATGCTCCAGCATATTTCATGTATCTCATGAATTCTGTTTTCATGCAAGAACTTGACAAGTTTGTTGTAGTCTTCATTGATGACATCTTGATCTACTCCAAAAACCCAAAAGATCATGCCAAATATCTTCATGTCATCCTTCAGCGATTAAGAGACCACCACCTGTACGCCAAATTCTCCAAGTGCGAGTTTTGGTTAGATACGGTAAAATTTCTGGGCCATACCATCTCTGGTGATGGTATATCCATTGACCCCAGCAAAGTACAAGAAGTAATGGATTGGAAACCGCCCACAACAGTCCATCAGATCCGTAGTTTTCTTGGTCTAGCGGGCTATTATCGTCGCTTTATTCCTGACTTTTCCAGTATAGCCAAACCTATGACCGAACTACTGAAGAAAGGTGTTAAGTTCTCTTGGGGCCAAAAATGCGATGATGCATTTCACATTCTCAGAGATCATCTTACTACTGCTCCAGTCTTGGCTCAACCAGATGTGTCAAAACCCTTTGACATCTATTGTGATGCATCTGGAATTGGACTTGGTTGTGTACTTATGCAGGACAACCGAGTAATTGCATATGCATCACGGGCACTCAGAGTTCATGAATAGAACTATCCTACTCATGATCTCGAGTTAGCAGCTGTCATTCATGCCTTAAAAATTTGGAGACATCATCTAATGGGTGCAAAGTGTCATATATATACCGACCACAAAAGCCTCAAATATATCTTTACACAAGCAGATTTGAATATGAGGCAAAGACATTGGCTAGAACTGATCAAGGATTATGATCTAGAGGTACATTATCATCCAGGCAAGGCCAATGTCATTGCAGATGCACTTAGTCGCAAAGCACATTGTTCTTGCTTATCTGTTGAAGCTTTCAACGAAACTCTTTGTTGGGAAATGAGAAAGCTTAATCTAGAAATCATTCCTCAAGGTGACTTGAACCATCTCTCAGTTGAAGCCACGCTTAGGGATGACATTGTTCTAGCTCAGCAGCGTAGTAAGGGAATTGGAATTATTAAACAAAAGATAACACAAGGAGAAGGAAAGTATAAATGTTTTCAAATGGATCCAGAAGGAGTTTTATGGTTCAACGAACGTATTGTGGTACCCAAGGACCATAAACTCCGTAAACAGATAATCGACGAAGCTCACCTATCTAAATTTTCTATACACCCTGGCAATACAAAGATGTACCAGGATCTGAAACAGAACTTTTGGTGGACTCGTATGAGACGCGAAATCGCCAAATATGTCTCAGAGTGTGATATCTGCCAAAGAGTCAAAGCCAGTCATCTGAAGGCCGCAGGTATTCTTCAACCTCTACCCACTCCCTCTTGGAAGTGGGAAGATATCAGTATGGATTTTATTGTTGGTCTACCTAATACTTCTCTGAGACATGACTCTATTTGGGTAATCGTGGATCGATTAACCAAAACTGCACATTTCCTTCCTGTACACACTACATATAATGCCAAGAGGTATGCCGAGATTTACTTGGATCAGATTGTTCGTCTTCATGGCATACCCAAAACAATCATTTCCGATCGTGGAGCACAATTTGTCGCTCGGTTCTGGGAGCAACTCCAAGATGCTCTTGGAACTAAGTTAATTCGAAGCTCGGCGTATCATCCTCAGACAGATGGACAGACTGAAAGAGTAAACCAGATTTTGGAAGATATGCTCAGAGCCTGCGTCCTTCAATATAACAAGAATTGGGACAAATGTCTGTCATTAGCAGAATTCTCATACAACAACAGCTATCAAAGTAGTCTCAAACTGGCCCCATTTGAAGCATTATACGGCCGCCGTTGCCGAACTCCTTTAAGTTGGTCACAAACCGGCAAGCGAAAAATATTTGGACCCGATCTAGTCATTGAAGCAGAAGATAAAGTGAAGATTATACAGACGAATCTAAAGGCAGCCCAATCTCGACAGAAAAGCCACACTGATATACGAAGAAGACCATTACAGTTTCAAGTCAGAGACTTCGTATATCTTCGAGTATCTCCTACTCGAGGTATTCAAAGGTTCGGCGTAAAAGGGAAACTTGCTCCTCGATACATCGGACCCTTTGAGATCCTTAAAATCTATGGACCCGTAGCTTATCATCTTCAACTTCCTTCTCAACTAGCAGCCATCCATAACATCTTCCATGTATCTCAACTTAGGAAATGTGTCAAGGTTCCCACTGAAATCATCGATCCTTAGACTATCGAAATCGAAGCCGACCTAACCTATACAGAATATCCAATCAGAGTGCTAGACACCAAAGAAAGGAGTACTATAAGGAAAACCATCAGAATGTACAAAATTCAGTGGAACCATCACACAGAAGAAGAAGCAACATGGGAAACTGAATCATCCAATTTCTTCTGTTCCGGAATCTCGGGACGAGATTCTTTTTAGGGGTGAAGGCTGTAACACTCAGGTAAATAGTATGGTCACACTCTAGGTCTTTAGTGTGTTGTTATGTACAAACTGTAGCAAAAGTGTGGTTAAAAATGTTAATGATAAGGAAAAGTGATCGTTTATATAATTGTATTTAAATCAGGGTCCTTTTGTGCTAAATGGGTGAGCATGGGGGGTAGATTTCAAAAGTATGAGGGTGGTTTTGCAAAAGTTCAAAACTTGTGTTTATATCATAAAAGTAGGTGAAACTACCTTTTGGATCTATGTGTAGTGTAGTTTTATCTATAGGATTTACATAAAGTTTGAAAGTTTAGCTAAGTTTTATTTTAATTTCAAAACTGTTGCTCTTCTGTGGATGAGCCTTAAAGAAAAGTTGTGCATTTTGAAAAACTACACACTTTTGCTTTTGGGCCCATCTCCATTTGAGCACTGGTTGGAAAGTTATCTATACATTACAGCGAGGCCCCTGTGTTTTCTGCTTTTTACAACCAGATCCCCTTCGTCTTCCCCAATCCTGATCTCCTCTCTATTTTCTCCTCTGCTGCACGCCGCCGCCCCCGCTCGGCCTTGAGCACCGCCCTGCAGCTCTGCGCCCCTCTGCACCTTGCTCCACGCGTCGCTCTGTTCCTCCTCCACCGCCCGCGTTGCCCGCGCTGGCCGCCCCTCGTTCCTCCACGTCGGGCAAACGCCCCGAGCGGCTGCCACGCCGCCTCGTCAGGCACGCCGGCGCCGCCCGCCGCTCTGCGCCTGGCCGTGTGATCTCCCTCTCCCATTTCCTTCTTTCCTACCACCGTGCGCTGCTACAAAACGTGATCGAGCCCCTTCTTCCCGGCTGCTTTGCCTTCTCCTTCTCCCCACGACACCGAGCCGCCGCCGCTCCTCCTCGCTGGGATCCTCCTCAACCGCGCCACCCCGCCCAAATCCCTTCGGCCTATCGCTTCCTCACCTCCTCCCCTAACCCCCAGAGCTGATCCGGTCCAACCCCAGCCACCCCTTCGCCGGAATTGCCCCCACCCCGAGCCGCCCCTCACCGGCGCCGCCCGAGCTTGACCTCGTCGTCGACAGCACCCTCCGCCACCTCCTCGGCCGATCCAAGTATGGAAACCACATCACCATCGCCCCCTGGTGCTCGTGCGTGCGTTAGCTTCTCCTGTTCGCCGGCCCTTCGCCGGGAACGGCAACGCGCCGCCACGGCCACCGCACCTCCCCGTCGTTAGCCCCATTCCCCTATTGCCCGTCGTGCGCGTTCACCTCCACAACATTCTCTAGGTCCCGTAGGCCCTGCCCGACCGGCTCCTCTCTGCCGGCGACCTCGCCGCCGGCGAGGACACGCCGGGACCGAGCGGCCGGCTGATGTCGAGGCCGGGCAGGGGCACATCTGAGAGAAGAAAACTCTTTCCAGGGGCCCGAGCACAAAAAGACCGAGACCCCCCCTCTAGAAGTTCTGTTATTTCATGTGGTTATGTTGCTGCCTTGCAAAATTCGTAGAAAACCACAGAAAAATCCAAAAATTGCAAAACTAATTTTGTTGGAAACTAGATTTCAAACCCTACGACTTTTATTAATGAAGTTTAGTTTGAAACAAAATACTTTTGCATCTATTTTAAATCTAAAGTTAGAGGGTATTCTGTACATAACTTCTACATTTTAACTTTGCTTCTTATGATTTTTAGTATGTAACTTCTATAAGCTATGTGTAACCTTGTGTAAAAGTTTCAAACTTAACTTTGTTTAGTAGCTTAACTTCTTTTGAATTTAGGCAATTCAAATTTGAAATGTTTTAAAGTTAGCTAAGCATGTTCTTTAAACCTAATTGTTTAAGATCTTTTTGTCATACTCTAATGTGTTAATGATTAGTGTATAATTAAATTTCCAAAACTTTATGATCCTATTTATTTAAGTTTTGAATTTTAAACTTGGAATTTAAATTCAAATTCAAATGTTCTAGTTCCTGTTGCAATAAATTCAGTGCTATATCATGACTCCATTATAAATGGTAATTCAAACCTAAACCCCTTTTATTTCATGGTTTCATGTGTGTTGACTTTGTTGGATTGCAACTTTGTTGTGACCTAAGATCATACATTCAAATATCATCTAACTTCAAGTGTTGCATATCATATAGAATCAACAACGCTCGACGACGGAGATTACGAGTTGGTCTTAGGACAAGATCAAGGGTTTTCTGAAAACCCAACACAAGTCATTGAGGAACTAACTGAAGCCCCGAACCAAAGTTCGGAAGCCTCTGACACTCCTGCCCCCAACCCCACTCAAGAAGGCAAGCCCCGATGCATATCCTAGTTTTTTATTTTATTACAATTTCACTTATATATTATATATATCTTGCATTACGTCTAGGAGTTGGAATGAAACCCTAGTTGCATTAAATCTTAGGAATCCAATGTATTGTACCCGAGTCCTTATCGCATAGATGCTTTGCTAAATAGGACCGGTAAAAGTCGGGTGATTTCCTGTCACTCGCGCGATATAGGAGTTGCTTGTTTACAATTCTGCAATCATTATAAGGATGATGGACAGGGTCATGTACTGTATCATGACCTGAAGAATTACCCTGTCTGTTTTGATAAAAATGTTAAGGTCGAAGTGTGTGGTAGTGGTGGCTAAGCGTTTGAAAGTACTAGCCACATGCCGCGAAATATGGTAAAGCGGTAAGCCTAGTGACCAATCGGCCCGGCAAGTGGGCATACCTCCCACCACTCGTAATTTGGTTTTTCTCACGCACCGACGTGTGGGAGTACGTTATGCAAGGCAGACAGGAATACGGGTTCATGTAGTCGCGCTACAGACGTATGTCCTGCACAATTGGTGTGCGTACGGTCCTGCAAGTCGCTTGTGGTGGCCTGCTCCACGACCCGGAATGAAAGGCAAACAGTTGCTTCGGAACGATCCTTGGAAATTCCAAGCGTGTGTGTTAGGTTTACCTTGCAAGGTTGAATTCGATTCAGAATCGTCCGCTTCTCATGAAGATTGAGACTGCTTATCCCTTCTGCCACATAGAGTAAAAAGTGTAATTGTTGATGGAATAATCTTGATGGATGATAATCTCTATCTTGCTTGCGTGGTATAGGTGCTTACCTAGAATGACTAATCAAACTAGAATCTAAAAGCTAAAACTTGAAAATAAGTTATACTCTTTGTTGCTTTTCAGCTGAAATTAAACCTAGAACCTTTGCAATGCCTTCATGAGTCTAGTTACGGGCTAAAGTATACCCAAACTCGGGTAAGCCTTACTGAGTATTAGAATGCTCAGCCTTGCTAGTATCTGTTTCAGGTTTAACTTTCGAGAATTCCATGGACAACCCTGCATGGCCAACGTCTGTTCCTTTTGGCTGGTCCGTGGAGTGGGATCCATCCCCGGCTGGCAGTGACCCTCCTGAGTGACACCGAGCTTGGGGCTGAGTACGGTGTCAACCTTCGCGACGTGTGTAATCGCGTGCTCTTTTCTTTCCGCTGTGATTTTGGGCAAGCTATTCGGCTTGTCAGTCTAAACATGGTTTGTATAAATTTTATCTAAGTTCGAACCTGGTTTGTAATAATGTTTGAATATCTGTAAAATAAAAGTTGATGGGCTATTCTGTGATTGTAAACTCGCCTTCGTGCGAGATAAACCTGCTTCGATCCTGTTAAACCGTGGTTGTATCGGGCGGACACCCGACAGACCAATGGGTTGTTCCATTTGAAGTGCGTTGAGTTGATACCAGCAGTATAGCGATCATTTAGCGCACTTGAACCGGAGTAATTCAGGTGGTTCTGCCACACGCAGGACCCTACGATGGAACCTGCGCGGGTCACTGAAGGTACTATTCTTGTGAGAATAAACTGTGATGACTTCTTTGTTATTGGTGAAACGTGGTCGAAATTCCATTTACCGTTTCCCTCCATTACCATTAGCGACTTCTTTTGATGCTGCTGCGAAAGAATTCTTCGCTGAATTCCAACGCAAACCTGTTCGTCACGCCAAGATTTTGTCCGACCGCGCCCTTCGCTGGCAAATCCGAAGGATCCAACGTAGCTCTAGAGTTTCGTATTTCCGCCCAAAGGGCTTAAGGAACAGAAACCGAAGCCCGCATAAAATGAGGCCGAGCCCCTGGAGTTCATGTATCGTATTCTGAAGTGATCAAGAGTAGAAGTCATTACATCTCCTGACCTTGCATTATCTTCGGCGGCAGGTGTCACACCCGATTTATAAGAACATAAATTGAGCAATCATATATGCGCCAGGATCTAGTCACGCATATATACAACAGAATCATCAAGATATCACAACACGTATCTCGAAATAAAAGCGTATAAATTATAAATGAATATCTTTATTACAACTGAATCAAGAATCAGTTCAAGGAATGCGGAAGCGTAAAATAAATACATGAAGAATGGGGCGCCACAGGGACGTCAACTGGGAGACAACGCCTAGAAATCGTCAAGTCCGCTGATGTAGTTCTCCACGCCGCCTGGTACTGAGCAGCAGTCGAAGATATCCCAGAGAGAACAGAAGAGTAGAGAAGGCAAGTGTGAGTACACAACTTGTACTCAACAAGTATAACACGAATTATGAGGCTCTAGGGTTAGCTGACTCAACTGCGTTAGCTTTTAGTCTTGGCAAATTTTATTAAAGCTAATTACTACAAGTGAATGAATTACCATAAACCCAAATTGCATAAGAAATTAATTAGTATTAATTAAGAACTACTGAGAACCAACCAAACCACCAAGATAACCCCACTAATCAGATGGAGGATCTGGGCTGCTCATGACCGTGAGCACGGCTAGTATACCAGTTTTACACTCTCGAGAGGTTGCACAACTTTACCCACAAGTCGTGAGCCACGCTAGTTGTCCATCACACTTCCTTAGGTGCGATGACTAGCAAGCACACTACGAGACCGTTACAAAGGACACATTGGTAAGGTGTAACCGCTAAGGATTCTGGATCAGCGACTATGGAGCAAGCCTCGAGGGGGTACAAGACACACAACACAGACCAAGCCTCGTAACGCGAGGGCCATAGAAGCTTACCACCCCTCTTGCCCCGCAGGTAAGTTACTCCCAAACCAAAATGACCTAATTAGTAAGTCAAGACCGTCCCATTCCAGTCTTGTGGTTGCGCGGTTGTCCCAGGTTATCGCTCTATGAACTGGTCCTTATGGAGAGTAGCCAACCAAGCACTAAGCACCGTGCTGGCCCCCTAAACCATGTTTCTAACAAAAACATATTTTAAGAGACGTGAGCCGCTCAAACACACAGCACAGAGGGCCACTCTCAGGATCAAGTTGCATATAACCATTAATCAAATTTAATTTAAAAGAACCGAGATGTGTGAGAGCGCAGCACCTAGCACAACTAACCAAAATGCAACCCAAGGTATATATATAAAGGATAACAGTGGCTAGGAAATCCTTATAGGCATACAGTATTACAATGCAGTATGGAATTGTATTTAAAAGTGATAGGATGTTCATGTTATACTTGCCTTCCTCAAAGTTCTCCTGCTGCTGCACAAACTGCTCTGCAGAAAGGGGCTCCTGGTACTCGTCCAAAGGCTCAGTGTCTACTCACGATCGCAACATCAAAACATGGTCCAGCACATACACATACATGCAAACAAAGACAAAAGATAAGAAACAGTACAACATTACATGAAAACAGCACACAAAACTATGATAGAATGGTTCTACGCGTTATAATGATCGCGTGAACGAGAAAACCACCTAAAACGGAGCTAAGACGCGAAAACTAGAGCTAAAATAAGGTCCAGGGGCTTTTCTGCGAGAAAACCGAACTTCCAGGGTGTTTCTGGGCAAAACCTAGGGACCTAGACGTAATTAAACTATAGACCCAGGGTCTAACGTGTAGAACTGCGCTCCAGGGATAGCGGACCCTATTTCTGGAAAGCTTAGGGGCTTCGGTGCAAAAAATAGGGGCTTAACTGGAATTATCTTTGAACGGAGGTGGACTGCGGGTTGATTCCAAGGAAGCTCAGGGGCTCTTTAACAAAACTGCCACGGCTGAAGGTGTCGGGTTTTATCCGGCTGCCCACCGAGGGGTATACTCAAGGTGGCAGGTTTTAGGTTGGGATGCGCCGAAATCAGAAACTCGAAGGTGCAGACAACACAAGATTTAGACAGGTTCAGGCCGCAATATGCGTAATGCCCTACGTCCTGTATGATGGTTTGTATTATTTTGATGTTGATCTGATGATCTTATGTTCTGAGAGGGGTCCCTGCCCGCCCTTATATATCCGGGGGGACAGGGTTACATGAATCCTAGCCTGATACTAGCTCAGGAATCGTACTCAAGTACAACTAGAGTAGTTTCCTTCTGTATCTACTAGTTCTACTCCGCATGCGGGTAGAATACAACATAAATAAGGTACAGGACATGTCCTATCCCCTAGCCCAATAAGGACTCCTTGATGTACACAGCCCCGTGGCCCCGGGTCTGACAAGCCCCCGAGCTCTTCGTAGCTGAGTACTGCAGGCTCTTTGAGTACTTCTGAAATAGTCTTCGACTTCTTTCGAAGCTCCGCCTTGAAATTTCTCTTCGAGTACTCTTCTGACTGCATCGAAGCTATGAGGTGCTCATGCCCCGAATTCTTTCTTTTGTATGGGGTGCGATGAATAATCGCACTCCATATAGAGTAGCCCCCGAGCCTTAGGTTGAATCAAAGAATCAAGCTGAGGGTCAAACTAGTCTTGAATCTTTTCTTCTTATCCCTCGAGTACTTTCGAAAAATAAGTAGTCGATGCCACGTGTCTCATAGCCCCCGAGCCTTGAATCCAAATGTTTTGGAAAAAAGGATCCCAAAGGTCGTGGCAAAAATGCTCCCTTTTGATAAAATATATTCTAAGAGGAGGTAATTGGCAGAAATTGAACTCGAAACTCAAAAAACCTCTTTTTTCGGGACAATTAACCCTGAAAAAATGGTTATCAAGTAACGGCCCAAAAAATCCACCAAAAAAAAACTGCCCATGTCCAATTAGTCCCCTTGCGCAACGCTTCACCTTTCACACAATAAACCACTGCCTGAGCGCTAGTTATTTAACCCCGCAGTCAGTTAGGGTTTTTCCTGTGCCTTCAGATCTTACGCCGCCGCCAGAGAAAAAACAAAACCCCAATTAGAGCTGATCCTGCCATCGCCCTCCCGCCGCCCTGCGTAGTTGAAAATCTCCGAGCCCGCCACCATAGCCCCCGAGCGTTGTGCGAACAACTCGTGGCATAACAGATTTGAAATGGCGCCGAAGAAGACCGACCAGAAGGACTTGAAAGAAGCGCGAGCAGCAACCAGCGAGTGGTCAATTAGTAAGTGTTCTCGCCATAATCTAGCAAATTTGGTGTTGGGAGGTCTGCTTCAGGAGAGAGATCTCATCAATTGGCGCCTTCCCTTTCGTGATCCATTCCCCATGGAAAGCGTCGACGAGATCGTTTCTTTCTGCTCTTTTTCTGAATGGGGATTTGCCCTCCCCACTTGTTCGTTCTTCCGTGGCCTTCTCTACTTCTACGGGATTGAGCTGCAACACCTCAACCCCAACTCGATCTGCCATATCTCCATTTTCATCCACTTCTGTGAAGCCTTCCTCGGAATTGAGCCCCATTGGGCTCTTTTCCGCTATCTCTTCCGCGTGAAGCCCCAGCCCACCTCAAAAAATCCTTCTGCGATAGGGGGCGCTGGTATCCAGCTTAGGCAACACGCTAGTGAAAAATACATATCTTACAAGTTTCCTTCCAATATCCCCCGGTGGAAACAGCAATGGTTCTACATTGCGAACCACGCCCCCCAACTCCCTGTGCGGTCAGGCAGGCCTCCTGTTCGGCGCGGCGAATGGACCAAGTAAAAGAGCTGCTTGAGTTGATTGCCGCACACAAAGAGATGGGGGTAACCGGGGCATCTGTGATGTTATCATTCTTCAAACGCCGAATTCAACCCATCCAACAGCACCATACCTTAGGATTCGAGTACATGGGTACTGAAGACCCATCCCGTATGTGCGTAGAAGAGCTTGGAGACGATGCTGCGCTTGTTCATGTCAAGCGAATTCTACTGGATGTGGATGCCGTCCCTTATGTTCCAGCGGGATTTACAGCCCAGAATCGACCACCATAGGTGAGTGTTCGACTTCTCGACTTCTCCCTTGATCTGAAGAGTTAAGACTAACTGATTAACTTATCATAGGATTCAATAGTGTTGTATCGGAATTACCCGCCGCAACCCGATTTGCCTCGACCTTATCATACATTGCCCAGCGCTGCAGCCAAGGCACAGAAAGAAAGAATTGCTGTCAGCGAGTCGGCCGCGGGCAGCCGAGCAACTGGGGAGAGGGTGCAAGCAAACAACTCCTCTGGATCATCCGTGGAATTATCTGACGACGCACCTCTAATTCCCCGGTGGCGCCGGGAGATGCGAAAACGCAAAGCCAGCACCGCTGACCTCGCCGGGTAAATATTTGTCAAACTAGAAAGTGTCGAGTTGTTTTGCTGAATACTGATAACAACTCTGTTTGGCAGTCCTTCGTCTTCTTTGCCCAGCCCCCAGCGCCAGAGGGTAGCCGAAATGCCCCCCACCGGGAAAGATGCACCAGAAGCCAGACCCATAGAAGTCGATAGGGCGGACCCGTCACCTTCTCTTGCAGATGATGTGACGATCGCCGTGGCGGGCACTGTATCGGGGCAGCTCACGCCCTCGACTGAGACAGCTCCGCCGCTAGCAGTAAGTGCCGCGGCCATCGCCACGCCAGTGCTGCCAGCCCCCTCGCCTTGTACACCTGCACCTCCGGCCACGAGTGCTGTGGTGAGGAAGCCATTGAAGCTGGTTTGGAGGAAGCCAACAATGATCCGATCCCAGGTGTAAGTAACTCTTTGGACCCTGCCCTTAACCATGTGTGGAAATCATAGTAAAAGTGTTGTGCTGTTGTCTTAAGCAGGTCAACAGCTGCGGTGACGCCAGAACTCGAGTTAGCTCCACCAGCCCCCGAGCCTTCGCCCGGGCAAGCCAACGCGCCAGAGCCAGCAGAGAGGGCAGATGTGGCCTTGCCTGACTCGCCACTGCCCGAGCTCCAGCACGCGGAACTCGAAGCCCCTGGCGATGAGCAAGTCGAGGCCGCCGTTGCCGTACCCGTCGAAGTGGCAGGTAAATGATCCCGCTGCCTTCTGCCGTAATCATCGCTATGTGAAACACTTGTCCTTTGCAGAAACCCCACAGCCGTCAGCCTTGGAGGGTGCTTGTGCTTCTAGCGAAGCAACCATGCTGCCAACCTCGGGAGGAGAGAATGATGATACCCTCCAAGAGATGCACCTCCCAAGGGATGACCTAAGCCGCCTGCGTCAAATGATCAAGGCGATCGACACGTTTGCTCTAGTAAAACTTGTTGAAATCGCTGGTAACTGTACGCTTAAGTTGTCTGTCTGACGTCCGGGAACGCGCAGGATATGAACCAAAAAACTGCAGTGAAGCTGGAAGAGTCCACCAAGCGTATCGACGAGCTGATGCAGGAGCGAGCCGGCTTCGAGCAAACCATCACCGAGCTCCAAGGCCGACTCAAGGAGCAACGGAAAACTCATCAAGGTACGTTGAATTCGGTTCTCAAATTTGTACCCGTAGTCGATAACTTCATGGTCTGAAACCTGCTTATCATCGCAGAACTTAAAAAACTCGTAAATTATAAAGAGGGATTGCTTATTGATTTGGAGAACATGTTGTATCGCCACGCAGATGAAGTCGAGAGTCTGCGAAAAATGATGGCCGACACGGAGAAGCAGTTGGTCGATTGTCTCCAGCAGATCAAGACTTTGGGCGAGGAGAAAAAGCAGCGCCAGAAGGAACTCGATGATTTGAAGACGGCGGCCCAGGAACTCGTAGAGATGGTGGACCCTCAGGAAGACGACGCTGAAAACGGGCCACCACTACTGGATCGACTTCGCGAGGCGCCACAAAAGATCCTCAACTTTGTCACCGAGGCGGCCACATCATACGTGGGTCATGCTCTGGGCCTTGTGAAGTCCTTCTGGCCAAAGGCTCGGCTGGAAGTACTCGCGGAGGGTGCAGCTGCTGATTGTACTGATGAAAATTCCGCGAGTATTTCCTAGAGGTCCGGCCAATAGCTGAAAAAATTGTGGGAAACATGGTCCAGGATTGAACCGTCAGTGTGAATGACTTTTGTAATATAAGAAACCACCTTTGTTCTCTTGCAGCCTTATGTGAAGTCTAAGAGCCCTGTCTGCTTTGGAACAGGGACATGCTACCTCTGAGTGCAGCGACTCAGAGAGTAGTCGGTTTAGCTCTTCACGTGAGCTCATCGGGTAAGTTAGATAAGATCCAACCGAAGGAATCCAATCGTTCGCGGAACGCGCGGTTTGTGGCGCGACGACTAGGATGCCCATGGCAAACAGTCGAAAACTACCCTGAAGTGTAATAACCGCAGGAGTAGCCTAACATGCGGACATGTCAAACAAGTTAGATAGAACCCGAGCCAGACAGGCCTAACCAGTTTGAAAAAACACGATTATCATCGCGACGACCCATGTGCCACTAGCAAGTAGTCGATTTGTATAAAGCTTGAGCGTGGCCAAAGCCGCCGCATTTGTAGTCAAGAATTTACATTTCGGATCATGTGGCATAAAGCCGCCAAATCAACCCAGAAAAGAAAAACTTGCCCTTGACGTATACAGAGATTGAAAACGAGTCTGCTTAGGGGTAGAACCATCGCAGGTGCTGGATATTCCATGAATTGGGTACATCCTGACCATCGGGATATTGTAGTCGATAAGATCCTGGTCTTGTAACCCTCTTGACGATGAACGGTCCCTCCCACCTTGAGTTAAGCTTGTGCAAACCCGACTCATCCTGAACGCGACGAAGGACGAGGTCGCCTATGCTAAACGACCGTTCCTTAATGTTGCGATCATGATATCGCCGGATTCCCTGTAGGTAACGGGCTGACTGAACGAGAGCAGAGCAGCGAGCCTCTTCGACAGAGTCCAACTCCAGCTGTCGTGCTTCGTCCGCCTCGCCTTCTTTATACATCTCAATCCTTGGGGATTTCCACATGATGTCTGCTGGGAGAATTGCCTCGGAGCCGTAGACAAGAAAGAACGGGGTCTGCCCTGTGGTTTTGGAAGGTTGAGTCC
Organism: Panicum hallii; assembly: GCF_002211085.1. Classification (NCBI taxonomy): domain Eukaryota; kingdom Viridiplantae; phylum Streptophyta; class Magnoliopsida; order Poales; family Poaceae; genus Panicum; species Panicum hallii. The sequence goes on from NC_038042.1 coordinate 19,892,886, forward strand.
TGAGCCCCCAGACGACGTGTGGCAACTCGTGAATCCACTTCCCGCCCTTTTTGCTATTGGCATCGTAGAGTCTCTTTTTGAGGCCGTCAATGAGCAAGACATTTGCCCGTTCGACTTGCCCGTTTGCCCTTGGGTGTGCCACCGAAACATACTTGACCCCGATGGATGAGTTTTCACAGAATTCCCAGAATTGGTTGGCCGTGAAATTTGAACCCAGATCGGTGATAATAGTGTTGGGGAAGCCGAACCAATGCAAGATGTCGGAGATGAAGTCGACCACCCTGTCTGGAGTAAGCTTGGCGATCGGCTTGAACTCGATCCACTTGGTGAACTTGTCGATAGCCACCAAAACATGAGTAAAACCTCCTGGCGCCGTTGCGAAGGGCCCAATCATGTCGAGGCTCCAGCAAGCGAACGGCCAGGAAGGCGGTATAGTAATGAGGGTGTGGGCCGGGACATGAGTTTGCTTGCCAAAGAACTGGCAGTTCTGACATCTTCGCACCAGGTCCTCGGCATCAGACACGGCGGTGGGCCACCAGAAGCCAGCTCAAAACGCTTTGCCTACTAGCGTGCGTGACGCTGCATGGTTACCGCACACGCCCTCGTGTATCTCTCGCAAAATGTCCAGACCTTCATCTGTTGTGACGCACTTCATGAGTACTCCAGATCGTGCGCCCGGCCGATAAAGCTTGTCTTCGACTAGGACAAACCCCTTGCTCCGTCGCATGACGCTGGCGGCAGCAGCGCTCTTAGGGTCTATCCCCGCCGGTAATACAAGATCACGGATGAAGTCGATAAAAGGTCCTCTCCAGTCCTCGCCGACCAGCATAACCTCCCGTTCTGGCAGTACAGAGCCAATGGCGGTGGAGACCTGCGGTGAAGGGCTAATGGACAGGTGCTTCAACTCCTGAACGAATACCCCTGCTGGGACTTGTGCTCGGGTTGATCCCAGCTTAGATAAGCCATCGGCAGCGACATTGTGCTCCCGCAGCACATGATGAACTTCTAGGCCAGAAAATTTATTTTCTAGCTTGCGTACCTCTTGTACATAGGCTTCCATGGTCTCCTTGTTGCAGTCCCACTCCTTGTTGACTTGCTGAACGACCAAAAGTGAATTGCCGTATACAAGTAGTCGCTTGATCCCTAGTGATATCGCCAAACGAAGCCCGTGAAGCAAGGCTTCATACTCGGCTTCATTGTTGGATACCTCCCAGAGGATTTGGAGGACGTACTTGAGTTGTTCGCCTCTTGGGGAAATGAATAAAACTCCAGCGCCGCCGCCATCAAGCTTGAGAGAACCATCAAAGTACATGGTCCAATGCTCTGGCTTGTCGACTGGATTTGGAACTTGATTTTCCCTCCACTCTGCCATGAAGTCGACTAGAGCTTGGGACTTGATTGCAGTGCGTGGCTTGAAGTCGATCGACAAAGCCCCCAGTTCTACTGCCCATTTTGAAATACGACCCGTGGCGTCCTGGTTGTGGAGGATATCCGCTAGCGGGTAGTCTGTGATCACGGTGATCTGGTATTCTTCAAAGTAGTGGCGTAATTTCCTTGAGGTGATCAATATGCCATAGAGAAGCTTTTGGATCGCCGGGTACCGCACCTTAGACTCCGAGAGTACCTCGCTGACAAAGTACACGGGCCTCTTTACGCCAAAAGCATGGCCCTCCTTGGATCATTCGACAACAATGGCACTGCTAATAACATGGGTAGTTGCCGCAATGTAAAGTAAAAGGGTCTCACCCGGCAATGGAGCTGTGAGGATCGGGGGCGACTGTAGGTGTTGCTTGAGATCCTGTAGGGCACGCTCGGCTTCCTCTGTCCAGTGAAACTTGTCTTGGCGCTTTAAGAGTCTGAAAAAAGGTAGTCCTCTCTCCCCGAGCCGAGAGATGAATCTGTTGAGAGCTGCCATGCACCCTGTAAGTTTCTGCACATCTTTGATTGTGGCGGGAGCCTCCATATCAGTGATGGCGGTAATCTTTTTAGGGTTGGCCTCGATGCCCCGGTTACTGACTATGAACCTGAGCAATTTGCCTGATGGAACACCGAAAACGCACTTGGTTGGATTAAGCCTCCATCGGTACTTCCTTAGGCTGGCGAAAGTTTCCTCCAGATCCGCGATTAGGCCCTCGGGATTTCTGGTCTTTACGACCACGTCATCCACGTAGGCCTCCATGTTCCGGTGTAACTGATCAGCGAAGCACATCTGAATTGCCTGCTGATAGGTTGCGCCTGCGTTCTTCAACCCGAAGGACATCGTCTTATAGGCATAAGTCCCAAACGGGGTGATGAATGCGGTCTTGATCTGGTCTTCCTCCTTGAGAGCAATCTGGTGGTACCCTGAATAACAATCAAGGAAACATAACAAAACGCAACCTGCGGTTGAGTCGACTACCTGATCGATGCGAGGGAGCCCAAAGTGATCTTTTGGGCAATGCTTGTTGAGATCGGTATAATTGACACACATTCTCAATTCGTTATTCTTTTTTAATACAAGAACCGGGTTAGCTACCCACTCTGGGTGGATTACCTCTTTAATGAATCCAGCCGCGAGGAGTTTAGCTATTTCCCGTTTGATAGCCTCCCGTTTATCAGGGGCAAAATGACGAAGCCGTTGCTTCTTTGGTACAGCTTGTGGATATACATTAAGACTATGCTCGATCAGTTCCTTGGGCACTCCTGGCATATCCGATGGTTTCCATGCGAATATATCTCAGTTAGCCCGCAGGAAACTGATGAGCGTGAGTTCCTATTTGTCACCCAAGCCAGCGCCGATAATGGCTGTCTTGGAGGAGTCGCCTTCTTGGAGCTGGATCGTCTTGAGAGCCATATCACCCGTCGACTTGATGCCCGATTGGCTCGCCTTCTTCATCGGGATGTCCAGCTCGGCTTGAGAGAGTTGCTGTGCGGCCGCGAGTACTTCTGCGGAAGCATCTGGCACGCGGGAAGTCGATGCATACTGGATGGCCTCTTGGTTGCAATCATAGGACTTCTTCAAGTCGCCTCAGAGCGTGAGCACGCTGCTGCGTCCTGGCATCTTGAGAAGTAAGTAAACATAATGCGGCACCACCATGAACTTGGCAAGCGCGGGCGTCCCCAGTATAGCGTGGTAGGAAGATTCGAAGTTGGCCATCTCGAACTTGATGAACTCGGTTCGGTAATTCTCCCTCGTCCCAAAAGTGACTGGGAGAACGACTGTTCCAAGCGGGTGCGCGGCATTGCCAGGGACAATACCGTAAAAAGGAGCTTTGCTCGGAGTGAGCTTGTTGGTAAGGTCCAGACCCATCTTCTTCAGCGTGCTGGCGAAGATAAGATTAAGTCCGCTCCCACCATCAATAAGAACCTGAGTAAGCTTGACTTCTGCGACCACTGGATCCAGTACCAATGGGAACTTCCCAGGCTCAGAAAAGCTAGTCCATTGGTCATCACGGGAAAATGATATGGGGACTTCCGACCATCGGAGTGGTCGTGGTACCGCCGGTTCAACGGATTGAATTTCCCGTAGCAGCAACTTTTGTTCCCGCTTGGAGCAAAAATCTTCATCACCACCAAAGATGACATTGACGGTTTTGGAGGCATCCTGGAACTTGGGCGTCTTAGATTTGTCTTCCTGTTCCTCATCTTCGGGCTCTTCGCCCGTCGACTTGTTCTTCTTGCCGTTTCCAGGAGAGCCAAATGTGCGCTTGAGCTGAAAGCAGTCGATCGCTGCGTGTTTGGAGTTGACGCACCATGGGCACTTCTTCTACAGGAGTTTTTCAAACTGCTCCTACGTGGTCGACTTCTTGCCCCGCGAAGGACGTTCCACAGCCGCGACGAGATCGTCTGGCTTGCGTTTTCGGGAAGAACCCGAAAAGTCCCGCTGGCCTTTGTCAGCCCGGTTGTCGTTGTTGCGCTTCTGGTTGAGGTCGGTGCGTCTTGGAAACCTCTCGCGCATCTTTTCTTCTTGTTCAGACCAGTCGTGCATCATGTCGCGTAGTCCTGCAACCATTTTCGGCCTGTTACGCCCAAAATCACGATATATACCTGGGTCTGTTAGGCCGTTGTAGAAACAGTCGATGATGTCCTCCTCCGAGATGTTTGCGATGGTGGCCCGCACATCGAAGAAACGGCGGGTGTAGGATCTGAGGAGTTCATTACGCTCTTGCTTGCACTGCGCGAGGTCGTGCCGGGTTCCTGCTCGGGATATCGCCCCCTGGAAGTTGTCGATGAAAACCTTCTTGAGGCCTTCCCAGGAGTCGATGGAGTCGTTGGGGAGGCTTTCCAGCCAAGTCAACAGTGCAGGCTCCAAAGCCATCGAAAAGTAGACGACTTTGGTAGTGTTGGAGCCGCCAGCCACCTCAATGGCAGTGGAGTAACAGCGAAGCCATTGTTGGGGGGCCTGCTTACCGTCATACTTGGTAATACCAATCGGTTTGAAACCCTCCGGGTACTTATAGCTGTTGAATCTTGCAGTGAACGCAGGAAAACGATCGCTGCAGTCAGCATCGTCTCGCTCGGCTACCTCGCGTTCCCGTCGCCTCGAGTCGAGGACTGACCGGGCATCGCGCCCCTCATTAATCTTCTGGCGAAGATCTGGTTGTTGACATGAAGGGTTGGGCTGCCTCGGGTTGTTTGCTGGAGGTGGCTGCTGCCTCCCACCGGTGAACTGACTCCCACCCACACCGTCATTGTTATTGCTGCGTTGGGGTCGCGGGCGATTACCTGTTGTTCGACTTGGGGCCTGGCTTCGGCTGTCTCCGACATGCTCGTCCCTGACGAGTGATGCCGGAGCCTGCTGGTCTAGCTGGACCCACGCCCGTTGGGCGTAGAGGAGTGCTTGTTGAACGTTGGGGTCATTGCTTCGCTCTAGTAGTGCTGTTACCTGAGCAATGTTGGCCACAAGAGTCCTGAAGCCTCGTTCATCTGCCGCGGCGAATTCAACGTCAAGTTCGCGCTGTGCAGAACGTATGCGCTCGTTGGCCCGCCTTCTACGAACCGCACGAGCTCTGTTCCTTGCACGTCGCGCGTCGCGCTCGGCATCGTTTTCGTCCACAGCTTCAGCGGTGTCTTCATCTTCTGATATCCTGTCAAGTGCGCCGATGGGAATGAGAGCATCATCGTCCCCCTCTTCTGCCATCAGAACTTGGCGAGTTGCAAGTTCTTCAGAGGGGGCTTCGACTAATTCAGTCGAGCCCTCGGTTATGGTAGCCAGCGCCCTGCCTTCCTGAAAAGGCAAAGGCTCAAGGTGGGCTACCAAGCGGTCCTCATGTCCGAGTAGATCGGACAGATCCATCTCCTTCCAATGAACCATTCGTCCTTCGGAGGTGGTGGTAATCATCAGCCCACAAGTGGCCAGGTGATCCTCAGCCCCCCGACACGCGGTGGCCTCGGAGCCTCCAGCCTGGAGCAAAGAGTCCAAGTCCTTTTCCAACGTGGAAAAAGGAACACTAGTGACAGATTCTACCTCGGTTTCCCTGGCAGAATCAAAGAACGACAACTCGTCGAGACTGTCGACAAAGTCATCGAGCCTTGAGGCGAGTGTTTTTAGCTTGATGGTGTCGTCGACGATGTGCCGACGGAAACTGCCTGTGCCGTTGGCAATGCAGACCCACGAGCCAAAAACAAAGGTCGTGCCCTCAGGGAGCACGGGACTGGGGAACTTGAAAATAGCCATCGAGTTCTCCAGCGGATCTCTGATGCGCACGCCTACCTGGCGCGCCAGCTGTCGGGTTTTATCCGGCTGCCCACCAAGGGGTATACTCAAGGTGGTAGGTTTTAGGTTGGGATGCGCCAAAATCAGGAACTCGAAGGTGCAGACAATACAAGATTTAGACAGGTTCAGCCCGCAATATGCGTAATGCCCTATGTCCTGTATGATGGTTTGTATTGCCTTGATGTTGATCTGGTGATCTTATGTTCTAAGAGGGGTCCCTGCCCGCCCTTATATATCCGGGGGGACAGGGTTACATGAATCCTAGCCTGATAGTAGCTCAGGAATCATACTCAAGTACAACTCGAGAAGTTTCCTTCTGTATCTACTAGTTCTACTCCGCATGCGGGTAGAATACAACATAAATAAGGTACAGGACACGTCCTATCCCCTAGCCCAATACGGACTCCTTGATGTACACAGCCCCGTGGCCCCGGGTCTGACAGAAGGGGTATCTTCTAATCTGGGCCGTCGGATCTGGATCGAACGGTTCGGACCCAATCTAGTTCGGACGGTCCGGTCTGCACGGCGGGGGTCCGGATGGTCCAATCAGGTTGGGCTCACGGGGACGGCGGGGCGGTCGCCGGAATTTAACTCCCGCGGCGGCTCGCGGCTCGGGCTCGCCGGAGCTCCTCAAATCCGATGCTCCGAGGGTCAAAACTACTCGAGCTCGGGTCTGGGATGGCCTACGCGACTTGGGTAATCCACCTAGGGTTACTACGGGGCTCGGGGAGGTCTCAGGCGGCGCGCACGACGACGGGGGTGGATCGGCACGGCGGCGCATCGCCAGCGCGCGCGTTCCAGCTACAAGAGCGAGCCTTGGTCCACGATATCTGGCGCAAGATGACCAGGAGGATGATGTGGTGCTCACCGAGGGCTTGAGGTGGGTTGGGGTACGGCGGAGGGTGACCATCGACAATGGCCGGCGGCGGAGATGGGTCGGGCTTCGCGGGAAGGTCGATGCAGAGGCGCTCCGGGCTTCTGGTCACCGTGGGTCGACTCGTGGAGATCCTGTGAGGGTCCTACGGGGGTTAGGGGGGTCCGGGGATCACTGGCGGCGAGTAATCGCAAGGGTGGGGCAGGATACCGGCGGCGGTCCTCGGGCTCGCTTCCGGCGCGGGCAGGGCTCGGGGTCGAGAGTGGAAGCCTCGGGGAGCTTCCTGACGGGACGGCGAAGCTGCTGCGAGCCTTGGTCGGAGCTAGGATGCACCGAAGCGGCCGGCCCACGATGGAGCAGAGGTGTTGCACGGCAGAGCGAGATGCCGGTGGTGCTGGGGATTCGGGGCGGCTGCAGTGCGGCGGTAGGGCACAAGGAGGGTTTAAGGGAAGGTTACAGGGGCCAATTAAGGAAGAGGCCGGTGGTTTGGGCGTGGGTGCCCCGGTGGGGATTGCGGTCGTGATCCGCACGGAAGAAGCGGATCGTGCAACCGCTCGGCGTGATCCTGGCTCGGGGAAAGGAGCTTCTGGAAGGAGGGCGCGCACGGGAGACTGGCTGATGGGCTCGTGCTCGGTTGCGGTGTGGAGCGGGGCCACGTACAGCGACGGCACGGCGGGGCGGAATAGAGGGAGCCGGCGCGGAGAAGAAGAAGGAAAAGAAGGAGATGGTCACCAACAGGTGGGGCCGGACTACCAGAAGAGAGAGCTGCGGAAATGACTGAGAAAAGCACGGGAATGACTGAGAAAAGAAAAAATGACTGAGAAAAGAAGAAATGACTGAGAATAGAAGGAATGACTGAGAATAGAAGGAATGACTGACCTACTTTCCTGTTTCCTTCCCTTTCTTTTCAAAGCAACTCAAATCTATTGGAATTCAACTAAATTTTGAATTCAACTCCTATGCACTCAACCAAATAAAACTTATGCACCAGCATGAATGCAAAAACATGTTGAACCTAAAAATAAATTTTAATTCTTTGTGAATTAAATTATAAATAAATGCAAGCTAGGCAAAATAAATCCTTAGAAAATTACTGGAGCCCAATTAAATTCATTATAAATCTCGAAATTTTACCTTTGGGTGTTACAGCATGGATGCCTTCAGAAGATACTCTTCGAGGCATAATCAATGATATCCTTGATGTTGGTGTTCGAGAAGTAATAAATGAGCTTGACATTGCCATATTCGACGAGGACCAATGACTACCTATGCTTCTGCAAATATTACTCTATAGCTCCTAGCGGTTTCATCTTTGTGTAATTACGAGGCCTTCGTTTAGTTGAAGGTTTGTGATGTGGTCATTTAGTTGATGTACACTGTGTAATATGCAACTATCTGGAAGGGTCTTTGTTCTTGTGCGATGCCCTTCGTTGTGACAAACTTTGTAACTGTGTTTTTATTATCAAATGTATGTTGTATGCTTCTTGCTTGTTTTATCATACTGTTCACTGCATATACCTTCGACGATCTGACAAAAAAATGAAGTATGAAGTATTTCTGTTTAAACGAATAAGGGACTTGCTGTTTAAATTGTAGTCCTTCGTTTGGTTGGATCCGCCATTGGGCATGGAAAATATTGCAAAGCGTCACCCTCCTTACACGATAGTGGTGTCGAACCGAATGAAAAGGTCTTACTTTGTCTATTTCTTTGTGAATGATGGCTTTGTTTCTGACAACATGACGTCCTGATTAAGCATGAAATGAATCGCGAAGCACCCCCCGCCCTTTGTTTTTCATTTCTATGAACGCCTTCGGCCTTTCCCTCAAGAGGGCTTCATTTTTCATTTCTACGAACGCCTTCGGCCTTTCACTCGAGAGGGCTTCATTTTCCATTTCTACGAACACCTTCACCCTTTCGCTCGAGACGGCTTCATTTTCCATTTCTACGAATGCCTTCGGCCTTTCGCTTGAGAGGGGTTCGTTTTTCATTTCTATGAACGCCTTCGGCCTTTCCCTCGAGAGGGCTTCGTTTTCCATTTCTCTTTAAGTGAAGCTAAGGGGTGCCGAGCCTATCTTGCTTCGGTGACCCATGCTCACTTATTTGTCAGCATTTCCTGAATGCTGTGTGTTGATGACAACCCTCCTTTGGCCAAAGGGGGTGGTTGCTTCAGCACCTTCTCCCCCCTTTCGGGTGCACATTTCTCTTGGGGGATCCTTGTTTATATTTCAAAAGGAGTTACATAGGATGCCCGCCTCGTTAAAAACCTCACACCTTCGGTGACCATGGTGGCCACCATGAAGGCTTCCCCTATGAGTAAAAGAGTACGGGTACTCAGTTACATTTTTGGTACATAATGTGCAAAAAGAAAAGAAAGTACAAAGAGAAACATCTACGGGCACCTTCGGTTATCTACCCTCCGGCGGCCCTTACATTTTCCCTTTACAAAATACTTCTGCAACATTTCCTTGTTCCACAAGTATGGGTCATTGACCCCTTCGAGCGTCTGAAGCCTGTAGGCCTCCGGTCTTGACATCTCCGTCACCAGGAACGGTCCTTCCCATTTACTGTTCATCTTGCCCTTCACCTTCCCTTTCGTACATGCCGCAACATGAGATCTCCTTCTTTGATCTCCCTTAGCTTCACCTTCTTGTTCTTCCACCTGTGGGTCACATCTTTGTATTTTATCAGGTTTTGGAGCTGCTTGCAGTTTCACCGTCACGATGATATCAATGGTTGCTGCCATGTCTTGGTGCGTACTAGTCCCCATTCTCCAGGACCCAAATTTGATCTCCTTCGGAGTCATGGCTTCTTCTCCATACAAGAGCTTAAATGGTGAGAATTTTGTGGATCTGGATTCTGCTATGTTGTGCGACTAGATGTCCCTTGGTAGTTAATCTACCCATTTTCCCTTCGGCTGCTCTGTGATATTCTTCTTGATGCCTGTTAATATGATGCCATTGGCTCTTTCTACTGCTCCGTTGGACTAGGGGTGATACATCAAAGCGAAGCACAACTTCATTCCCAGTTGATCACAAAATGCTCTGAAAGTGATGCAATCAAACTGTTTGCCATTATCCACTATCACCTCCTTCGGCACGCCGAAGCGACAAACGACGTTTTGCCAAAAGAACTTTTGCAGGGCTCCGGCTATGATGTCCCGTAGGGTTTTTACCTCCACCCACTTGGTGAAGTATTCCACTACTATAGGTGCGAGCTTGTAATTGCCAGGTGTCAGACCCGGGACTACGGGACTGTGTACATAATGTAGTTGATACAGGAATAGGGGATAGGACATGTCCTATACCTTATCTATGTTGTGCTCTACTCGCATGCGAAGTAGAACTAGTCGATGCAAAAGGAAGCTACTCGAGTTGTACTCGAGTAAGATTCCTAAGTTAGTGTCAGACTAGGATTCATGTAACCCTGTTCTCCCGGATATATAAGGGCGGGCAGGGACCCCCTCAAAACACATCAACACCCAAGGCAATACAAACCACCAAACAGGATATAGGGTATTACGCACATCGCAGCCCGAACCTATCTAAACCTTGTGTTGCTTGCACCTTCGAGTTCCTGATCTCGGCGACACCCTACCTAAAACTCACCACCTCGGTGGGCAGGCGGTGAAACACCGACAGCTGGGGCGCCAGGTAGGGGTGCGCATCAAAGATCCACCGGCGAACTCGATGGCATCATTCAAGTTCACCAGTGCCGTGCTCCCCGAGGGCACAACGCTCATTTTCGGCTCATGGGTCTGCGTCGCAGACAGCGCGGGCGATTTCCATCGACTCACCATCGATGTCATGAAGCCGAAAACTCTCACAGCAAGTTTTCACAGTGAGCTCGATGAATTTGTCAACAATCTCGATGACTTGTTGACCCATGGCTCCGCCAGCAATATCGAGGAGGAGTCCATTTTCAATGCGACTCCACCCCGTGCTGCAACGACCACGCTCGGATCGGACTCGCTCCAATCTGAGGACTTGCGTAGCCGATCACGACTCGGTCCATGCAATTCGGCCACTGAACCTCAGGAGGCCAACAATTCCAAGTCCCTCTCCGCATTGGAAAAGGACTTGGACTTTTTACTCCAAATCGGGAAACCTGAAGCCACGGCACGTCGGGGGACTGCGGGTCACCTAGGTGACGATGGTTTGATGATCACCTCCACCCCAAAAGGTTATTTCGTGCATTGGAAGGGCATGAAACTCTCCGATCTACTCGAAGATGAAGACCGACTCGTGGCACATCTTGAGCCCTTGCCTTTTCAAGAGGGCAAGACATTAGCCACCACGGCAGAAGAATCGACCGAGCTAGTCGAAGCGAGCTCCGACGAACTCATATCACGCCAAGTGTTGATGGCAGAAGAGGGGGAGGACGATGGCCTCTCACCCAACGAAACACTTGACATGATATCCAAAGACGAGGCCACAGACAACACCGGCAATGAAAATGACACCAAGCGTGAGGCACGAAGGGCCAGGAACAGAGCCCGCGCAGCCCGATGAAGGAGGGTCAATGAGCGCATACGATCTATGCATCGTGTACTGGATGCCGAATTCGCCGTCGTGAGCGAGCGGCGCTTCAGAACCCCCATGGCTAACATCGCCAGGGTAACCGCCATACTCGAACGCAGTAACGATCCAAACCTGCGCCAAGCACTTTGCTACGCACAGAGAGCATGGATCTGGCTTGATCGACAAACCCAGCGTCAGCCATCGGAGAAGAACACATGGGCAAAAGCTGCGGCCAGGCTAACAGTCGAACGGCAGGCGGCCGTTCTTGACATCAACGAAGCAATAACAACGACAACGCTCGTGGAAGTCAGGCCACTGGTGGGAGGTAGTAGCCACCTCCAGGAGGCAACCCGCGACAACCTAATCATCCCAACCATCGGAATCCTCAAGACTTACCCATTGTAGACCTGCGCCAGAAAATCAATGAAGGACACGATGCGTGATCCATAATTGATTCTAGATGCAGAGAGCATGAAGTAGCCGATCCAGAAGGTACCAACTATAGTGATCGCTTTCTAGCGTTCACTGCACGGTCCAACAGTTACAAGTACCCTGAGGGCTTCAAGCCAATTGGGATCACCAAGTACGATGGCAGACAAGCTCCTCAGCAATGGCTACGATGTTACTCTACCGCCATAGAACACGCAGGAGGCTCCAACACCACCAAGGTCGTCTACCTCCCAATGGCTTTGGACCCTGCACCGCTCACATGGCTGGAGGGCCTCAGCAACAACTCGATCAACTCCTGGGAGGGGCTCAAGAAAGTCTTCATCGATAACTTCCAGGGGGCGATCGCCCGCGCAGGTATTCATCATGACCTTGCTCAGTGTAAACAGGAACGCAACAAGCTCCTACGATCATACACACGCTGTTTCTTCGACATACGAGCCACCATTGCGAACATCTCGGAAGAGGACATCATCAACTGCTTCTACAATGGCCTCACCGACCCAGGCATCTATAGAGACTTTGGGCAGAACAAACCAAAAATTGTTGCAGGACTTCGTGACATGATGCACGATTGGTCCGAGCAAGAGGAGAGATGTGTGAACGGTTCCTGAGGCGCAACGACAACAACCTGAGGCGCACAGATGAAAACCGTACCAACAAGAGCCAGCGGGACTACTCGGGTTCATCCTGAAAGCGCAAGCCAGACGACCTCGTCGCGGCTGTGCATTGTCCTCCACGAGGTAGGAAGACAATGACACAGGAGAAATTCGAAAAGCTCTTGCAGAAGAAATGCCCATGGCATCTAGGTGCCAATCATGCGGCAATCGATTGCTACAACCTCCGGAGGACATTCAGCAATCCCAGCAATGACAAGAAGAACAAGTCAACGGATAAAGAGCCCGAAGAGGACGACCAAGGGGACAAATCGGGCAACGCGAAGTTCCAAGATGCCTCGAAAACCATCAACATCATCTTCGGAGGTGATGAAGAGTTCAGTTCCAGGAGGGAACGGAAACTACTACTCCAAGAAATCATGTCCGACGAGCCGGTGGTACCACGACCACTCCGATAGTCGGAGGTCCCCATCTCGTTCTCACGAGATGATCAGTGGACCAGCTTCTCGGAGCCCGGCAAATTCCCCCTGGTCCTAGACCCGGTGGTGGCAGAGGTCAAGCTCACCAGAGTACTCATCGACGGCGGAAGCGGTCTCAACCTCATCTTCGCCAGCATGTTGAGAAAGATGGGCTTGGACTTAACGGACATGTTCGTCCCAAGCAAGTCTCCCTTCTACGGCATTATCCCTGGCAACGCAGCACATCCACTTGGCATGGTGGTCCTTCCAGTCACCTTCGGCATGAGGGAGAACTACCGTACCGAGTTCATCAAATTCGAAGTTGCCAACTTTGAATCTTCATATCATGCCATACTGGGCAGGCCGGCACTGGCCAAATTCATGGCAGTGCCGCACTATGTTTATCTACTTCTCAAGATGCCAGGACAAAGTGGGGTACTCACTCTCCGAGGCGACTTGAAGAAGTCGTCTGACTGCAACCAGGAGGCCATCCAGTACGCTTCGACTATGTAACACCCTAAGGTAAAATTTCGAGATTTATAATGAATTTAATTGGGCTCCAGTAATTTTCTAAGGATTTATTTTGCCTAGCTTGCATTTATTTATAATTTAATTCACAAAGAATTAAAATTTATTTTTAGGTTCAACATGTTTTTGCATTCATGCTGGTGCATAAGTTTTATTTGGTTGAGTGTATAGGAGTTGATTTCAAAATTTAGTTGAATTCCAATAGATTTGAGTTGCTTTGAAAAGAAAGGGAAGGAAACAGGAAAGTAGGTCAGTCATTCCTTCTATTCTCAGTCATTTCTTCTTTTCTCAGTCATTTCTTCTTTTCTCAGTCATTCCCGTGCTTTTCTTAGTCATTTCCACAGCTCTCTCTTCTGGTAGTCCGGCCCCACCTGTTGGTGACCATCTCCTTCTTTTCCTTCTTCTTCTCCGCGCCGGCTCCCTCTGTTCCGCCCCGCCGTGCCGTCGCTGTACGTGGCCCCGCTCCACACCGCAACCGAGCACGAGCCCATCAGCTAGTCTCCCGTGCGCGCCCTCCTTCCAGAAGCTCCTTTCCCCGAGCCAGGATCACGCCGAGCGGTTGCACGATCCGCTTCTTCCGTGCGGATCACGACCGCAATCCCCACCGGGGCACGCACGCCCAAACCACCGGCCTCTTCCTTAATTGGCCCCTGTAACCTTCCCTTAAACCCTCCTTGTGCCCTACCGCTGCACTGCAGCCGCCCCGAATCCCCAGCACCACCGGCATCTTGCTCCGCCGTGCAGCACCTCTGCTCCATCGTGGGCCGGCCGCTTCGGTGCATCCTAGCTCCGGCCAAGGCTCGCAGCAGCTTCGCCGTCCCGTCAGGAAGCTCCCCGAGGCTTCCACCCTCGACCCCGAGCCCTGCCCGCGCCGGAAGCGAGCCCGAGGACTGCCGCCGGTATCCTGCCCCGCCCTTGCGATTACTCGCCGCCGGTGATCCCCGGACCCCCTAACCCCCGTAGGACCCTCACAGGATCTCCACGAGCCGACCCTCGCGGTTACACGGGCGTGTGCATGCTAGGGACGCGGACATATGGCGCATGGCGCGTGTGGACCCGTGTGTGGTCACACGGCTTGGCATGTGTGCCGGTACTAGACGCATGGATGACGTGTGCTAAGAGGGAAAGTTCCTGGTCGATTGCCCTAGTGTGCGGGTATGTTGCCGACGAGGATGTCGGGTCCTTTAGGGGGGGTGTATGTGACATCCCGGCCCAACAAGGATGAATTTGAGCCCACTAGTGGCCCAAGTGTGAGTGGCATGCCATGTGTGGGGAGTTGTCCCACCTTACAAGTTGAGGGTGAGTCTCACCAACATATAAACCCAAGTGCCAAGTGCATTTCAACCCCCGGGTTAACCCTTTTACGCGAAGCGAGGACGAAAGCGTAAGCGGGGTTGGTGCGAGTGCGTGTTTTACTCAACGTGCGAGTAGAACTGAGCTATATTTGAAACTGGGGTGTTACGATTGGTATCAGAGCTGTGTTGACTGTAGGACGAAGCCTAGGTAGAAATTGTCGAGTTTAGGGATTTCCTTCCACTTGCCTTACTTCCGCAAAACTCAAACACTCATTTCTGCTTCTATTCCTTGCTCTAAACCTCAATTTTGCTAATCCTCTCTGCATTTTTCGAGGGTTAGTCTGGTATTTTCTGTAGACGTTGGCCTGCAAATTTTTCTATATGTCCTCATAAGCCCAGGCTGCCCTGCAAAGGAAAAAGAATACGCTGGAGCGCCTGTTTGTTTTAGTCGAGTGGTGTGATAAACTCGACTAATTTTGAATATTGAATGTTTGTGATTGTGCAGAATGTTTGATTTGGATTTTTGGTTGATTGCATAGTCTAGTAGTTAAACTTGCTCATGCAAATCGACCCTAACACAACTTGAACTAAATAATAACATTGAGTTAGAACGTTGGGGGTAAAACCTATATTCCTTTCTCTCTGTCATATCTTTCCGAAGTTTCATCTCCGCAGCTGCACAATATCTTCTTCTCATAAAAATTTCGTTCTGCTGCAAACAGATGGTGAACACCAGGAGCACCGGCACCGGTTCTGACCAGCAGGGGCAGAACAACCAGAGTACCGACCAGCCGCTGCTGATGCCTCCACCTCTGACTCCGGAGTAGTTCTTCCAACTCCAGATGCAGATGATGGCTACTCTGAACAACACTGTTCAGGCTCTGCAGCAGATCCACGCTCAGCCACCACCTCCTCCACGGCAGCAGCCCCGTGACAGGCGTGCGGACTTTCTGAGGGGTCACCCGCCGACGTTCTCTCATGCGGCTGATCCACTCCAGGCTGACGACTGGCTTCGTTCAGTGGAGCGCCAGTTGGATGTCGCTCAGTGCGACGACAGGGAGCGAGTCCTGTATGCAGCAGGGCAGCTGCGAGGCTCAGCTCTCGATTGGTGGGAGTCCTATCCAGCTCGGGACCGTGACGTCCTCACTTGGGCCCAGTTCCGGGAGCGTTTCAGGAACCACCACATCCCTGCTGGCGTGATGAAAATGAAGCACAAGGAGTTCCTTGCACTTAAGCAGGTAAATTAGAGTAAAATCTTTCCGCAATTCCTATTTGAGCTCAAGCCCACCCTTGTTTATCTTCATGGAATTGGAAATGCTGAGTAATTTCCACTCTCCTTTTTCCGGTGATTATCATTTCAGGGATCTATGACGGTGACAGAGTACCGTGATCATTTCCTCCAGCTCGCTCGCTACGCCCCCGCTGAGGTCGCCAATGATGGCGATAAGCAGGAGCGCTTCAGGGAGGGACTCGATGACCACCTGGAGTACGCGCTCATGAACCACCGCTTCGACAACTTCAACCAGCTGGTTGATGCTGCCCTCAACACCGAGCGCAAGCGCCGGGAGATTGAGGACAAGAAGAGGAAGATGGCCCCTGCTACGTCTGGCAGCAACACCCGGCCTCGGTATCAGTACCCGCAGTAGCAGCCGCAGCAGCAGCAGAGGCAGATCCAGCAGTATCAGCAGTGACAGCAGTAGTACCCGCCTCGTCCTCAGCAGCAGCAGCAGGCGGGATAGGGCTAGAGGCTTCCAGCACCTCCGACGCCCTTTGCTCCACCAGCTCCGCGGCAGGGAGCGCCCACTCCTCCTGCCGGACAGCAGACTCCAGCGCTCCCACGGGTGTGCTTTCACTGTGGCGAGCCGGGGCACTACGCCAACGTCTGTCCCCGGAAGGCGCAGTCTGGATAGCAGGGGCGCCCAGCTCAGCCCAAGGCTCCTTCTCAGGGCAGGGTTAACCACGTGACGTCTGAGTCAGCGGCCGAGGGTCCCAACGTGGTTATTGGTACGTTCATGGTCAATACTCACCCTGCTACAGTTCTTTTCAATACTGGTGCTACGCATTCGTTTATTACTCGGTCATTTGCTGAGAAACATCATATACCGGTATCCTGCATGAGGACTCCTATGGTAGTTACTACGCCTGGAGGCAAGATCCATACCTGCTCTATTTGTTCCAGGATTAGTTTGATCATAAGGGGGGTAGAGTTCCGCACCGGGCTTATTGTCATCGACTCGGTGGGTATTGATGTGATCTTGGGAATGGAGACCCTTGTTAGATGGGGTGTCAAGATTGATTGCACTCAGTGGACTGTCCATTTGTCAGCACCGGATGGACAGGAGGTCACAGTCAGTGTTTCGGAGCCTTCTGGAATTCTTTGTCAGATGGAGGCTAGACCCACGGATGGTATTCGTGTGGTGTCTAAATTTCCGGATGTCTTTCCGGATGATGTGCCAGGTATGCCGCCTGACCACGACATTGAGTTTTCTATTGATCTCTTGCCTGGCACAGCTCCTATTGCTAAGCGGCCCTATCGTATGGCACCCGTTGAGCATGAGGAAGTTAAGAAGACTGTCGACGAGTTGCTAGCCAAGGGCTATATCCGTCGTAGTTTCTCTCCTTGGGCTTTTCCTATATTGCTTGTAGAGAAGAAGGATGGCGCGAAGAGAATGTGCGTCGATTATCGGGATCTGAATGCAATCACCATCAAGAACAAGCATCCATTGCTTCGCATTGAGGATCTCTTTGATCAGCTTCAGGGTGCTTGTGTATTCTCGAAGATTGATCTGCGTTCGGGTTATCACCAGCTGAAGATTCATCTAGAGGATATTCCGAAGATGGCATTCACCTGCAAGTATGGGCTATACGAGTATACGGTCATGTCCTTTGGCTTGACCAATGCTCCGGCTTTCTTCATGCATCTGATGAACAAGGTTTTCATGGATTATCTGGACACCATTGTGGTGACATTCATTGATGATATCCTCGTATATTCCAAGTTAGAGGCAGAGCATGAGAAATATCTGAGGCTTGTGTTGCAGAGGCTCAGAGAGCACAAGCTGTATGCCAAGCTCAGCAAGTGCGAATTCTGGATTGACGAGGTCCCATTCCTCGGTCATGTCATCTCCAAGGGAGGTATTGCTGTGGACCCCGGGAAGGTGAAGGATGTGCTTGACTGGGTGGTACCGCAGACAGTGAAGGAAGTCCGCTCTTTTCTGGGCTTAGCAGGTTATTATCGGAGGTTCATTGAGAATTTCTCCAAGATTGCGAAGCCATTGACTTCCTTGCTAGAGAAGGGTGTGGACATCTCTTGGACTGATGAGTGTCAGAAGGCCTTCGAGGAGCTAAAGAAGAGGTTGACTATGGCACCAGTCCTTACTCTGCCAGACCAGAGCAAGAGGTTCACAGTGTATTGTGATGCTTCGAGGGATGGTCTTGGTTGCGTCCTGATGCAGGAAGGCAGAGTGATAGCTTATGCCTCGCGATAGTTGCGCTGGCATGAGCTGAATTATCCCACTCATGATCTGGAGTTAGCCGCAGTTGTGCATGCTCTGAAGATATGGAGGCATTACTTGTTTGGGCAAAGGTGTGACATTTACACCGATCACAAGAGCCTCAAGTACATTTTCACTCAGAATGAGCTGAACATGCGGTAGAGAAGATGGCTAGAGTTGGTCGAGGATTATGACCTGGAGATTCACTATCATCCGGGCAAGGCCAATGTTGTGGCAGATGCTCTGAGCAGGAAGAGCTATGTTAACATGGCAGTGGCTTTTCAGATGCCTCAGGAGTTATGCGAGGAGTTTGAGCAGTTGAGTCTGGGTTTCTTGCATCTCACCTCGAGTGCATCATTCGAGGCAGAACCCACTCTAGAGGCAGAGATCAGGCAGCATCAGAAAGAAGATAAGAAGCTGCAGGAGATCCGTGAATTGCTCAAGATTGGCAAGGCACCTCATTTCAAAGAGGATGATCAGGGTACCTTGTGGTACAAGGGTCGGATATGTGTGCCGGATGTAGCGGATCTCAGGAAGCTGATCTTGAGTGAGGCTCATGATACGGCATATTCCATTCATCCTGGCAGCACGAAGATGTATTATGATCTCAAGGAACGATTCTGGTGGTATGGTATGAAGCGTTCCGTTGCGGAGTACGTGGCTATCTGTGACACTTGTCAGCGTGTCAAGGCAGAGCTCAGAGGCCAGCAGGTCTATTGCAGCCATTGAAGATTCCAGAGTGGAAATGGGAGGAGATCACTATGGACTTCATCGTTGGATTGCCTCGTACTCAGAAAGGGTACAACTCCATATGGGTAGTAGTGGATCGGTTGACGAAGGTTGCCCACTTCATTTCGGTGAACACTACTTACTCTGGCGCTAGACTCGCAGAGTTGTACATCTCCAGGATCATCTGTCTGCATGGTGTTCCGAAGAAGAACATATCTAATCGAGGATCTCAGTTCACTTCACGGTTCTGGGAGCAGTTGCATGATTCGCTGGATACGAAGCTACGCTTCAATACCGCTTATCATCCTCAGACAGATGGGCAGACAGAGAGAACCAACCAAGTGTTGGAGGATATGCTTCGAGCCTGCACTATTCAGTATGGTACCAGCTAGGATAAATGCTTGCTGTATGCAGAGTTTTCCTACAACAACAGCTATCAGGCGAGTCCGAAGAAATCTCCTTTCGAGGCCCTATATGGTCGGAAGTGTAGGACTCCGCTGTGTTGGGATCAGATTGGCGAGAGGCAGGTATTTGGTCCAGCTATTGTTGAGGAGGCAGAACAGCTGGTACAGCAGGTGCGAGAGAACCTGAGGGTCGCACAGACTCGTCAGAAGAGCTACGCGGATGTTCGTCGTCGAGATTTGACCTTTGCAGTGGGTGATCATGTGTACCTGAAGGTCTCGCCGATGAGAGGAATCCGCAGGTTTAACGTGAGAGGGAAGCTAGCCCCTCGATACATCGGTCCGTTCAGGGTGTTAGAACGGAAGGGTGAGGTAGCATACCGCTTGGAATTGCCTCCCAGTCTCTCAGGAGTGCATGATGTGTTCCATGTGTCTCAGCTGAAGAAGTGCTTGAGGGTGCCAGAAGAACAAGCACCGCTAGAAGGGTTGGATGTGCAGGAGGATCTGACCTCCACCGTCCAGTGAGGATTCTGGGGATGTCTGAGAGAGTTACTAGGAAGAAGAAGATCAAGATGTGTAACACCTTAAATGTAATTTTCCCTAATTTTAATGAAATTATTTAGGCTTAAATGAAATTTCTAGGGTTTTCCCTAATTTATCTTGCGTTTAAAGTAATTTCATAACACAAGGAAATAAAATTTATTATAGGATCAACTTGCTTGTGCATTCATGCTGGCGCATTGTTTTAATTGTGTTGAGTTTATAGGGTTTGAATTCAAATTTATTTGAATTCATATGGTTTTGTTTGAATGATTTGAGGGTAGAAGGGAAAAAGGAAAAGAAGAAAGGAGGAAAGCAACCCAAAACCCTTGGCCCGGCTCATCTCTCCCCCTCTCTTCTTTCTCTGAGCCGGCCCGGCCGGCTCTCCCCTTCCCCCTTTTCTCCCCGCATGGGCCACGCTGGTCCACTCCCTTTTCTCCCTCGGGCTTCCAATCCTCTACCTCCTCTCCACGTGGCCAGCTCGCTCGGCCCAGCGCTCCCCAGCCCGGCAGCGCGTTTCCTTTCCCTCTCCCCTCCTCTCTTTCCTTTCCCTTCCTCGGCCCAGCCCGAGCACTCTCTCTTCTTTCCTCCCTCTGCCAATCGGGGCCCGCTAGTCAGCTTCTTCCCCATCCCCTCCGCAACGGCCGTGCCGCACCGCCGCCAGGATCTCCGCGCCACCCGCGCCTAGGCCCGCACGCCGAGGGTGCCGCCGCCCCATAAGTAGGACCCCCGACCCCTGCGCTCTCATCTCTTCACCCGTGCTCTGCCGCCTCCAACCCTAGCGCCCCGCCCGTGCAAACTGTCTGCGCCGCCGCGTTCCACCGCCCGTGCTCCACCGTGATCCGGCAACTCCGCCATGTCTTCGGCCGATTTCCACCTCTGTGAGCATCGTACCCTTCCCCGGATTAGTTTGCGCTAGATATTGGGGTCCCTAGCTCCCTGCAACGGCCGGACCGCCGCTCACCCGTGCCCCGCCGCCGCGTCAAACCGCAGGCCGCCGTGGCGAGTCCCCTGCACCGCCAGGCGTGCCCTGGTTCCGGCCTGCCCAGCACCGCGCACGCACCTAGTACCTGTTCGCCAACGCTCCGAGCCCGAGTAGCCCGAGCGCGTGCGCACCGGCTAGTGCCACCGCACCAATCCGCCCTGCCGCCGAGCGCGCCGCTGTAGCCGCTGCAGGTCCGTGCCATCTACTCTGGTGCGCTCGTCATGTTCCTCTAGCGCTCCCGAGCTCAAGCCCCGCTCGAATAGACCCTCGGAGGACCGAATTTGGCCAGCGCCGGTGAAGCACCGCCGCGGAATTCGTCGCCGGAACAGTAGCGCCGCCCTCCCCTACAGCTCAAAACCCGGAGCGTTCGATCTGTAATGAGTGGACGAGATTAGATCGCGCTGAGAGTAGGTCAGAATCGCAGGATCCAGATCCAATCGTCCTAATTAGAACGTACCGTTTCGGCCTGGTGATTTTGCTAAAGAGCCCTCGGCTTTTCCTGAAATCAACCCGCACTCGTGTGTAGTTCAAAAGAAATTGCTGTGAGGTCCTGTTTATTTTGTTTAAGCCCCTAAGCTCATAGGAAATTGAACCCGCCATCCAAGCTCTGAGTTTTTGCGGGTTAGACCCCAGATCTAGCCTTTAATTAGGCTTAGGCCCTCGGTTTTTGCCCAGAACCCCCTGGAAGTTATGTTTTTCTCGCAGAAAAGCCCCTGGACCTTGTTTTAGACCTAGATTTTGCGTCTTAGCTCCGTTTTAGGTGTTCTTTATGTCCACGCGATCGTTGTAATGTGTAGAATAGTTCTAGCATAGTTTTGTGTGCTGTTTCTATGTAATGTTGTACTGATTCTTATATTTTGTTCTCATTTGCATGTATGTGTATGTGCTGGACCGTGTTGTGACGTTGCGATCGTGAGTAGACGCGGAGCCTTTGGACCAGTACCAGGGGCCACCCTCGTCTGAGCAGTTTGAGCAGCAGCAGGACGCTTTCGAGGAAGGCAAGTATAACATGAACCTCCTATCACTTTTTAATACAATTTCATACTACATTTTAATACTGTATGCCTATAAGGATTTCCTAGCCACTTTATCCTGTATATTACACCTTGGGTTGCATTTTGGTTATGTAACATTCTTGTAATTAGAATCTGGACACTAGATATTAGTGTGTTGTATGTATATTAAGCTTCATACAAAGGACTAGGGGTGTAATTGCAAATTATGAATTTCATAAGTTTCTATGTGCAATTGTGTGAAAATACTCTTAAATGTCAAATTTATTTGACTAGAGCAAAGTAAAGCCCAAATGTTAAGTTAAAATCCAAAAGAAATAAACTTCGTATGAAATCAAGGACTTATGTGTAATTAAAACAAATATAAGGGTTATATATGAAATGGTTGAAGTAGGGGAGTCAAATTCAAAGTTGTTTAGGGATTAATGTGTAAAAAGAGTTAGTAATGATTACTGCAGGAAATCTTGCAAAAAGACCCTAAACATTAGAGCATTTTGTTTGAATTACAAGACAAAGTTTATAAATTGAATTGTGCTCTAAAGTTTAAATTAAAATTATATTCTTTGGGATTTTGAACTTGAACCTTAAAGCAGTATTGTAGGGTTTGAAATTCTCTACAACTTTGCTTTAGACACTTTTCTCATTAGGCTTTTGTATCAACGGGAAATCTTAGTTTACAGAAGGGTCCCTGGAATTTTTGGGAATTACAAACGAGTCCTTCTGACTCCAGTCTGCTTCTTCCTCCTCTGGCACCCCTGCTTCTCCCCTGCTCTGCTTCTGTCGCCGCCGCCCACCGCCGGCACAGCTTCCCGAGCACCACCTCCAGCTCCTGCGCGTGCCCACGCGTCACCTGAGGGCCCTCCCACCGCACTGGCCCTTCCCCGGTATCGCCCCGTGCACACGCCACGGTAACCCGATCGCCCATCGGTCGCCACCACACCACCGCCGTGGAGGACGCCTGACCAGGCCTTGAAGCCCTTACCTTTCACGCGCACAAGCACTACCAGAATCTCTACATCCCATTTCCCCAGTTTGCCGTGGCATTTCCTGAACCCTCCACCCACATTCCGCGTTGCTCCTCTCTCCCAGCTCCGGCCGCGCTCGGCACCGCCGTGGGCAGCCCATCCCAAGCCATTTCACGCCACCACCGTGCTCTAGCCTGCACCACGTCACCCCTACGATGCTCCCTGACCTGCCAATTGAGTTCCTAAGGCCCTGTATTGGCTTCCCGACGAGCTTCCCGAGCATCCTTGTCGCCGCCGTGTCCGGTCCACTGTGGGACTCCACCTTCCGGCCTTCCCTAGCTCAAGCTGACCTCGGCCTGAGCTCCAGCACACCCCCAGGCAACTCCCCGACCTCTCCACCGTCGTCCAAAGGCACAGGAACACTGCCCCATCGAGCCACCTCGCCGCCGGCCGCAGGCCTTCGTCGCGCCGCCGCTCCGAGCCGTCTCCCTCCAATTCCCGGCTCGCGCAGGTGCGCATAGGGCCCGAGATGCTCCCCCGCCCTCTGTTCTCACCCCTAGGGCTCGCCGTCGCCGGAGTAGGCCGATCAACATCGAGCTTTTGCTTTGACCGAAGGGGGGGATTGGAGGAGGGACTGCGGGTTAAAAGAAACGAAAGTCTAGGGGGTTTTGTGTTAATTCTAGGGACTGATGTGTAAACCTTATTTGAGTTTCTTGCTGTGAACTTTGAAAATGCATAGAAAATAGTAGAAAAATCAGAAAAATACGAAATTGGTTGGGTTAGAAACCTTATGATGAGCTCTGCAACTTTTATTTTATAACCATGCCATGAAAGTGCATAGTTTGTTCTGTATTTTAAATGCTAGTAAAAGGATGCATTAATTAAATCTTGTAATCCCTAGCCTTGTTGCTGTTAGTTTTTGGAGCATGTGTTGTAGGTAATGTAAATAGCTCTGTGTAAATTTTTGAGACCTAGAACAGCCCCTCTAGCTAGAGTATTTGATTACTTTTGTTATAGGTTAATAAAAGCTTGGTAAATTAATTTCAGAAGTATCTATGCATATTTGGGGATGAAATTTTTACTATAGTTTAGTCTTTATGGGTGTGATATAACATAAAAATTTGAGAAACAGAAGCCTAATATAACTTGAGTTATAAATTTCAAACTTAGATTTCAAGATAAATCATAAACAATAATTAGAATGCATAAAAAGTTATGAAATTTTTCTGGAATGCTAAACTTGAGTAGTTTATGATGTCCTTAAATTTTGAACCCTAATTTTAGTATAAAACTTTAGTCATAATTACACCTTGAAATTTCAAATCTTGATCTTGTTTAATTAAGTAAGTTGTTATTTATTGTATAAAATATCTAGAGTAAGGTTATTTCAATCAAACCCACTTAGGGTAATTTTCATAAGTCTTAATTTAATTTTACTAAATTATAAATTGCCTAAGATTAATTCAAGGTTAACTATAATTAAATAATAACCTAAAAGTTAATTACAATGTTTAACTAATAAATAGGAGATTGCTAAATGTATGTAGTATTGCTTAAGGTAATCCAATACGCTACTTAAAGGAGTTAGATGGAGTTTGAGGGTAACCCACCCCGGTTGTCTAACGAGACTAGTTAGTTTAGTTAGTACTCGATAAATGACTGCCCAGTGCAGGGTAGTTAAGTTGATTGTTAATATGCAATGCTCTTTATTTAGATTGCAACTTTATCGTGAACTGAACTACAAATGTATGCATCCATTAAACTTCATTCTGCATATCATGTAGAATCGACCACTCTCGCCGACGGGGATTATCAGCTGATCCCGGAACAAGAAGGAGGTTATTCTGAAGACCCTGGAACTCTCGTCGCGGATTTCTCTGAAGCCCCGAACCAAGGTTCGGAAGAAAATAGTTTGACTAACCCCAACCCTACCAACGAAGGCAAGCCCCGGACATAACCCCTACTTTATTACACTGCAACCTATATTATTTATATCTATCTGTATGCATTAAAGTTCTTAGGAGTTGTTTGAAAACCATAGTTGCATTATTCCAAGAACCAATGTATTGAACACTAGAATTGAGTCCGAATAGCTGCTCTACTTATAGGACCGGTAGAAGTCGGGTGATTTCCTGTCACTCGCGCGATATAGGAATTGTAATGTTTACATTCCTGTTATCACTATAAGGATGACGGACGGGAATTGTGAAGTATCATGGTTAAGATGATATCCCGTCTGTGTTGTGGAATTTGATAAGGTCGCAGTGTGTGGTAGCGGTGGTTAAGCGTTTGAAAGTACTAGCCACATGCCGTGAAATATGGTAAGCGGTAAGCCTAGTCACCGATCGGCCCGAGGAGTGGACATACCCCCCACCACATGTATTTGCTTCTTTTGGTTACTTTGTTCGACGTGTAGGCATACGTGTTGCTGGGCAACCAGGAGTACGGGTTTTGTAGTCGCGCTACAGACGTACGTCCTGCACGTTGGATGTGCGTATGACCTGCAGTCGCTTGTGGTGGATCTGATCCACGAGTCGGAATGTAAGGTAAACGGTTGCTTCGGAACGACCCTGTGGTGTTCCAAGCGTGTGTGTTAGGTTTACCTTGCAAGGGTTGAATCTCGATTCAGAATCGTCCGCCTCTCACGATGTATGAGACTGCTTATTCCCTTTACCACATAGAGTAACAAGAGCAATTATGTGATTATCAAAGATGATGTTTGAGTAAAGCTTCTAGCATGTTTGAATAGTTGTAGGTGCTTATCTAGAATGGTTAATCAACTAGAACCTGAAAGCTAAAAGTTTAAAATAAGGATCTACTCTTTGTTGCTTTTCAGCTGAAAACCCTACCCAAAGCTAAAAGCCATCATGAGTCTAGTTATGGGCTAAGGTATACCCAATTCCGGGTAAGTCTTGCTGAGTATTAGTATACTCAGCCTTGCTTTTGTTGATTTAATCCAGGTAATCTCCCTGATGAGTCAGCTTTCATTACACCGTGGCCCTACCCTTTGCCTGATGGTTGGTCCGTGGAATGGGATCCGTCCCCGGCCAACACAGATTCCGCCGAGTGATATTATGCCAGGGCTAGCATAATATCTATAAAGACGACGTGTATAATGGCTACGCTTTTCAAATTCCGCTGCTTTGACTAAAAATTAAAACCTATCTTGTAATAATCTCTCCTCTGTGGGAGCTACTGATGTTTTGTACATTGTTGTAATGTAACTGCCTGTGGTGTAAGATATTTTGGCATTGTATCTCTGGACTCACCTTCGTGTGAGGTACCTTGTTGGATCCTGAGTTCGGTGGTTTATCGGGACGTTACCCGACAGACCAATGGTTTTATACCGTTTGAAGTACGAGGTAGCCCTTCGGTGAGGACTCGCGTACTTGAGTCGGTATAATTCAGGTTGGTTCTGCCACAGGTTAGTTGTGCTAGGTGCGGCACTCTCACAAATTATGGTCCTTCTTAATTAAATTTGATTAATGGATCTATGCAATTTAATCCTGAGAGTGGCCCTCTGTGCTGTGTGCTTGAGTGGCTCACGTCTCCGTAAAAGATGTTTTGTTAGAAACTTGGTTTAGGGGGCCAGCACGGTGCTTAGTGCTTGGTTGGCCACTCTCCATAAGGACCGGTTCATAGAGTGACAACCTGGGACAACCGCGCAACCACAAGACTGGAATGGGACGGTCTTGACTTACTAATTAGGTCGTGTTGGTTCGGGAGTAACTTACCTACGTGGGCAAGAGGGGTGGTAGGCTTTAATGGTCCCTGCTCCTCCGGCTTGGTCTGTACTGTGTGCTTATACCCCCGGAGGTGGGCCCCATCGTCGCTGATCCAGAATCCTTAGCGGTTACACCTTACCAACGAGATCCTTTGTAACGGTCTCGTAGTGTGCTTGCTAGCCATCTCACCTAAGGAAGTGTGATGAACAACTAGCGTAGCTCACGACTTGTGGGTAAAGTTGTGCAACCTCTCGAGAGTGTAAAACTGATATATTAGCTGTGCTCACAGTCATGAGCGGCCCAGATCCTCCTTTTGATTAGTGGGGTTATCAACCTTTGATTAGGGAGATTCCCCGGGTGGTTTTGGGTTGGGTGGTTCTCGGTAGTTCCTAATTAATATTGATTAATTTCTTATGCAATTCGGGTTATGGTAATTCATCCACTTGTAGTAATTAGCGTTAATAAAATTTCGCCAAGACTAAAAGCTAATGCAGTTGAGTCGGCAAACCTAGAGCCTCATAGTTTGTGTTATACCTGTTGGGTACGATTTTGTACTCACACTTGCCTCTCTACCCTTCTGTTCTCTTGGATATCTTCGACTGCTACTCAGTGCCCGGCAACGTGGAGGACTACGTCAGCGGCTTCGACGACTTCTAGGCGTTTGTCTCCCAGTCGACGTCCCTGTGGCGCCCTACTCTTCATGTACTTCATTTTACGCTTCCGCAACTCTTGAACCGATTCTTGATTCGGTTGTAATAAAATAATTCATATACAATTTATAATAATGCTATTCGTGATATGTGTTGTGATATCTTGAGGATTCTATTGTATATATACGTGACTTGATCCTGGCGCATATATGATTGCTCGATTTATGTTCTTTATAAATCGGGTGTGACAGGATTGGTATCAGAGCCATATCGACTGTAGGACGAAGCCTAGATAGATCTGGACGAGTATAGGACTTCTCTTCTTTTGCCTTGCTTCCGCAAATCTTCAAAAAAATCATTTTTGTTTCTATTCATTGAGTGTTAAGTCCTTGATTTGCAATCTCTCTCCTGTCTTTTCCGAGAAATAGCTTGAGTTTTCCGTAGTCATTGGCCTGAGTGTCTAACCCTATAAGCTATAAGTTTAGGTTGTCCCGATGAAAATACGCTAAAACAAGGGTGTTAGTCGAGTGGTGTGATAAACTCGACTAAGTTGTGAATATTGAATGTTTGTTATTGTGCAAATGTTTGACTTGGATTTTTGTCACACCCGATTTATAAGAACATAAATCGAGCAATCATATATGCGCCAGGATCAAGTCACGCATATATACAACAGATCATCAAGATATCACAACACATGTCACGAATAATATTAATATAAATCGTAAATGAATCATAAATGAATTATTTTATTACAACCGAATCAAGAATCGGTTCAAGAGTTGCGGAAGCGTAAAATGAATACATGAAGAGTTGGGCGCCACAGGGACGTCGACTGGGAGACAAACGCCTAGAAGTCGTCGAAGCCGCTGACGTAGTCCTCCACGTTGCCAGGCACTGAGCAGCAGTCGAAGATATCCGAAATAGAACAGAAGAGTAGAGAGGCAAGTGTGAGTACAAACTCGTACTCAACAAGTATAACACAAACTATGAGGCTCTAGGCTAGCTGACTCAACTGTATTAGCTTTTAATCTTGGCAAATTTTATTAAAGCTAATTACTACAAGTGGATGAGTTACCATAACCCAAATTGCATAAGGAATTAATCAGTATTAATTAAGAACTACTGAGAAACATCCAAACCAAAACCACCCCGGGGAATCTCCCTAATCAAAGGTTGATAACCCCACTAATCAGACGGAGGATCTGGGCCGCTCATGACTGTGAGCACAGCTGATATATCAGTTTTACACTCTCGAGAGGTTGCACAACTTTACCCACAAGTCGTGAGCTACGCTAGTTGTTCATCACACTTCCTTAGGTGAGATGGCTAGCAAGCACACTACGAGACCGTTACAAAGGATCACGTTGGTAAGGTGTAACCGCTAAGGATTCTGGATCAGCAACGATGGGGCCCACCTCCGTGGGTACAAGACACACAGCACAGACCAAGCTGGAGGAGCAGGGACCATTGAAGCTTACCACCCCTCTTGCCCACGCAGGTAAGTTACTTCCGAACCAACCCGACCTAATTAGTAAGTCAAGACCGTCCCATTCAAGTCTTGTGGTTGCGCGGTTGTCCCAGGTTGTCGCTCTATGAACCGGTCCTTATGTGTAACACCCTAATTTTTGCAAAGTACAAAATTAATTTGAATGGCATGATAGGTTAAAGGGTTACGTGATTTCGATAATTTTTCTTAAAAGTATAAAATAAATGTAGGGAAAATATATGTCATGTGCATTCATGCTCTTTGCATTGTCTCCTTGGTTGTATTTCATTTGGATTTAAATTTGAATTCAATTCCTTGTTTCAAATCCAAAAGCATTTGCTCTTTCTTTTTTTTCCCCCCTCTTTTCTCCCCTTTGGGCCCAGCCCAGCCCGGCCGGCCACCCCCTCCTCCCTCTCCCTCCTTTCTCCTGCGCGCGCGGCCCGCTCCCCCTGGCAGCCCAGCCGCGGCCTCTCTCGCTCTTCCCTCTTCTGTCTCTCCCGAGCGCGCGGCCCACCAACCCTTCACGCCCCGGCCCGATCCGCTCGCTCCCTCCCCTCCTTCCCTCTCTGGCGCGTGGGTCCCGCCGTTCGGTTCCTCCTTCCCCGCACCGACCGGACTCCGTTCCGAGCCCGAGCTCGACCGCCCCTCCGCGCCGTCTCCGCCTCGGGCCCGCACGCCCAGGCGCCCGCGGCCGCCCCCTACTTAAGCCGCCGCCCCCGTGCCCTGTCCTCCACACCGCAGCCGCCGCCCCCGCCCTAACCCTAGCAGCTGCGCCCGCCGCCGCCGCTTCCTTTGCTCCCCGCCGTCGCTCGAGCCGTCCTGAAGCACCGCGTGGTGGTGAGGACCCCCTGCCGCCTCTCCTTTTCCTCCCTCCCGCTCTCCCGCGCCCGCACGGCCGTCACCGACGCCCCGCGCCACCCCTCGCCGCCGGCCGCCGCCCACGGCCGCCGCCTCTCCCTCTCTCCTCCCTAATTGGAACCCCCGTGTCGTGAGCTAGCTCCCCGTCCAAATCGCGTTCGAAACCGAGGCCGGGGACGCGATTTCGCGTTTCCCCGGCGAGTTGCCGCCGCCTCCAGCTCGCCGCCGGCGCCCCGCCGCCACTCCCGTGCCGTCTTCCCCCGCCAGCGCGATCCCCGCCGCCCGATCGAGATCCGATGGCCCAGAACAGATCCAATCGCGGGTCAAACAGTCAGATACCGGTCAACCTGCGCCTCTTTTGCAAATAAGCCCTTAAGTTTCCCCGAAACCAACCCGCCGTCCTGCCCAATTCAAAAGTATTCGCGTTTAGGTCCAAATTCTTCTATTTAGGCCCCTGAGGTTTTTCAAAATCAAACCCGCCGTGCTTTATCTCTAGATTTTGCATTCTAACCCCTCTGTCTAGGGTTTAATTACGATCTAGCCCCTGGTTTCTCTGTTTTAGGTCCTTTTAGATCTAAATCTTCGCAGATAAGCCCCTGGGACCCCGTTTTAGCTCTAATTTCTCCGTTTTAACTCCGATTTCATCGATTCTTGCGCTCACGCGATCCTTACGACTGGTACAACGTTTTTAAAATATTATTTTGTTCTGTTTTCATGGATTGGTGTACTGTTCTTATTTTATTTTATTTGCTTGTTTGTATGTGCTCGTGTGCGACGTTAGACGGTGCGCAGTTCGAGGATCTGCAGGGGCAAGACTTTGAAGAATTTCCTGAGCAGCAGTAGTTTGCTAACGAAGGCAAGTGGTTCTTGATCATGTTTACAGTCCTATTAATGTCACGATTACACCTTTACTTTTATGCATGCATGTGTCTAGAATATGATGGAACCCAATTAAGGATATGACTAGATTTTATTTAACTTCCTTGTTTAAACCTGGGTTGTTTTATTTATGTTATAGCTACGCTAGTTGCTTAATAATAGTTTCTGGATGTTTGGAAATCATGTTGCTTCCTATATCTCTCATGTCCTTTGGAATATTGTTATGGCAATCAAACAAGTTTATCGAATGAATTGGAACATGGAGAACCACCCAGGAAAACAGTACAACCACAATACTATATGGCTCTGGTCTTGGCTAATTAATTAGAAACCTTGGCTTGTAAAGGTCTTACCGAAAGGGCAAGAGGGGAGTGCGTTGATGGGGTATAGCCCGGTCCTCTTGTGGTGTAGATATAATCCTGGGTAAGGCGTCTTCCTCATTAGGGAGGGTTATGACCACTGCGGCCTGAAACCTTAGCGGACCAATACAAGTTAGGGAATCTTTGTAAAGGCCTCGTAGTGAATCCCTGCCACTCACCTTGGAAGTGTTTAAGGGCTTTGCAAACCCGGGCGTAAAGGGAAACACGAGCTGTGGGTAAAGTGTACAACCTCTGCAGAGTGAAAACTGATATATCAGCCGTGCTCACGGTTAAGAGCGGCTTGGACCCTCACATGATAATTGAACTTAAAGATGATTTAAGCTGTTAATCTTTATGGTTGATGTTGTTTATTTACTCAGTCTTTATATAAGGGACGGTATAAACTTAAACTTAGTTAATGCTTGCTAAATAAAACTTGACCAACTAAAATGCTTATCGCAGTCAAACCGTGTCAGCTTATCCTTGAATTGGCCTTGCATGTCATATAATTTACTCCACTTGCTGAGTACCAACCATAAGTGTACTCACGCTTGCTTTATTAAAACCAATGCTGCTCAGAACAAGACAACTTTCCGGAGTTTCCCGAAGATATTGGAGATTTCTAGGCGTGTGTCTTCCAGTCAACTGCCTGTGAAGTTGGTGTCCGCTGCTATCTATCGACGCTTGTTTATTCATTTAAGGTTAAGACTGTCGGTCATGTAATAAAGTACTATTATACTCTTATTCGTTAAAGCATTGTTCGGATATTCGCTTGTGACGTCTACTGTATGTGCGGAACTTGATCCTGGCGCACATATGGGATGCATTCGGTTACCTTTTCTAAACCGGGTGTGATAGAAGTGGTATCAGAGCCGTGTTGACTGTAGGACGTTAGCCTAGCTAGTAATGGTCGAATTTTAAGTCTTATCTTGCTTAGTAGCCAAGCTTCTGCCTTCTTGCTTTTGAAAACTGCTTATTTCCTTGATTATATCGTTATTCTCCTACCTTTTTCTCTTTGAACACATGCTTGTCTCTCAAGTGTGTTGATGTTTGCAAAAATGCCATCTTGCTTTAAGGTCACTCATAGCATTTCCTCTAAATGCTCTCTATCTTGCGTTGCTCTCGCTTCTGTTGCAGATGGTCAGAATCAGGCAGACTGCCCGTAAGAGCACCCGTGGACCACCGCATCCAATTCATCACTCGCAGGAAGTGTCCGACCCACTGGATGACCATCACTATGACCATTCCAACGGAGGATGGGTGGACACCGACACTGAGGAGGAGCCCATGGAGTTGCCAGACGACCATCCAGAGGTCTCAAGTGGCAGCAATGAGGGCCCTGCAGGAGGGGATGGTGGTGATTCAGGTGCCGCAGATGGAGACAAGGATAAGGGTGATGCTGAGGACTCCGATGCGCCAGGAGATGACGATGACGATTCAGATGATGGTCCGGAGCCAGCTATCGCCACGACCCCACCACCACCTGAGCCTCGCTACGGGAAGCAGATACTTCACTTGGAATCTGCCGAGGGCCCATTCCCCGCACTTCTCTGGAGGGCCATGCAGAGGATTGGCTTTCCGCGGAAGCCACATTTTGAGGCTCACTTGTTCAAGAATGCACAGCAGGAAGAAGAATGGTTGGTGTCTGTGTTGATTTGTGTTCCGGATGAGAGACCTGGATGCTGGGTGGAATACTCTAAGCACATTGATGAGGTGCCAGGAGGACTTTGGAGGCAGGGACAAGTGAAGCTGCCAGGAGGGCACTCTACTTTCTTTGCTACGCTTACAAGGAAGAGCTCCAGGGCACTGAGTTCCAGCAGTTTCCACAACGCAAGAGGGGAGCTACATGTGCGCAGATTCCTGCTCCACCCCCTGGGGAAGGAAGCCTGCTCATGGACACCACACAGGAGCTGGTCGCCGCTCTCAGCATGGATTTAGATGCAGCCGGAGCAGAGATCCAGGAGGTCAAGAAGAAGCTGATGAAGACCATCCGGGAGAAGGCAATTCTGGAGGCTCGGCTGAGAGGAGATTCAGTGTTACCTCCGGAGTGCGACAGCATTGAACCAAAGGATACTTGCCGGAGTCACCCCCTCGCAAGCGCATTCATTACGGAGAGCCCGGCTACCGCACCACCTACCGTTAAAGGATAGATTTAGGAGTTAAGATAGGAGTAAATTTTCTTTTTAAGATAGGAGTTTTCTAAGAGTCTTTTGTAATCGTTAGTACGAACGACCTTAATAGTGTGTTAAACTAGATTAATGTGAAAGTGCGCTTGGTTTTTTGACAATGGTTGAGTTGGATCTTTGTAATAATTGCGATAGGTTGTGGAGTGATGACCACAACCATATCAAGTTATTAATACAAATATATAGTTAGTAAAATTTTGGGGTTGTTTTTTTTTCCGTTGCTATCTTTATCTTGCCCTTGTTCCTATCCATTTTCCATGATTGGATTCATGAGTCTCTTTTCTCTAACCCAATCAGATGGTGAACACCAGGTCCGGATCAGGAGTTGATCAACCTGCAGCGCCGCGACGGAGGGTGCGCAACAACACCAACCCTAACCCGCCACCAATTCAACCGCACCAGACGCCACCTGCAGGAATGGAACAGTTTCTCACCGCCCAGACTGAGCTGCTAACCAACATGGCGAACACCATCGCCAACATGCAAGCTCAGATGAACCAAGCACCACCACCTCCACCGCCACCAGCAAGGGACAGGCATAGGGAGTTCATGAGTCACAAGCCTCCCACGTTCTCTCATTCGCCGGATCCACTTCAGGCTGATGACTGGATCAAGACTATGGAGAAGATGCTCAACCTCGCCCAGTGTACCGACAGGGAGAAGGTTCTTTATGCTTCAGGCAGACTGGAAGGGACCGCAGCGGATTGGTGGGATGCTTACACAGCAGCTCATGACAACCCGACGCTATCGGCTGGCAGGAGTTCAGGAGCAAATTCAGGGAGCAGCACATACCCAAGGGCCTGATGAAGCTCAAGAAGCAGGAGTTCCTTGCATTGAAACAAGGGGCAATGTCCGTGAGTGAGTATCGTGACAAGTTCATCCAACTATCTTGTTACGCCCCTGCAGATGTCGCAGATGATGAGGAGAAGCAGGATCACTTCAGGGAGGGTCTGATTGGTCCTATCAAATATCAACTAATGGTGCATACTTTCGACAGTTTCCAGAAAATGGTGGATAAAGCCATCATGGTGGAGCATGCCCGCAAGGAGATGGGTGAGCAGAAAAGGAAGTACGAGTCATCGACGCAGTTCAGCAGTAATGCACGTCCTCGCTTCAACGCCCCGCAGGGGACACCTTTCCGCTCAGGGGGACAGAATGTCAACTTCGGGCAGAGTCAGTACCCGCGCTTCAACCACAGGGGCAGCAGCAGCAGCAAGCTCAACATGCCAGTCAGTCAGTACAGCGCTCCAACTTTCAGCAGAATCGCCAGGGCACCCCTACAGGCACACCGATGAGAAACAATGCCACTGCTCCCGCCGGTGGTAATACTTGCTACAGGTGGTGGAAGCGGGACACTATGCAAACCGTTGTCCCAAGGGAAATGGCCAGAACACTCCAGGCCAGTTTAACCACGGCGGACAGAGGCAGACACCGCAGCAGCAGCAACAGCCCCGAAACAACACGCAGACGCCCCAGAGCAACAAGGGTCAGCAAAACTACGTCCGCGGGCGCGTAAATCATGTCGCTGCGGAGACCGCTCAGGAAGCTCAGGACGTTGTGTTCGGTATGTTTCTTGTCAACTCCGCCCTGCATCAGTTTTATTCGATTCTGGAGCATCGCATACATTCATCTCTGCTGAATATGTAGCTAAGTACTCCATTCCCCTATGCACTATGCCTAGCTCCATGTTAGTAAACTCACCTGGGGGAAATATGAGGGCTGTATACCGATGTCTCGGGGTAAAAATACAAATCATGGGCAAGGAATTCTGTGCAACCCGATAGTATTGCCGTCAAGTGGTATTGATATTATTCTCGGAATGGGATGGTTGACAAAATACGACGCAGTGATTCATTGTTCCAAGCGATCTGTGGTTCTCACTAGCCAGGAAGGTGAAAGATTTGAGTTTGTTGTAACACTTCCGTCGGCGGCAGATTGTGCAGTGAATCAGTTGAAGGCAAGTTCGATGGAGGCTATCAGAGTGGTCAGCGAGTACCCGGACGTCTTCCCGGAGGATTTGCCAGGTATGCCACCTGAACGTGACATTGAATTTATTATAGATCTTTTACCT